>NC_086447.1:512563782-512890032 GCF_028390025.1 Pseudophryne corroboree
CTAGGGCCCTTTTACTCCTGGGGCCCTTGGGCAAGAGCCCATTGAGCCCATACGCAGGGCCGTATTTTCGTATGGGCTCATTAGGCTCTTGCCCAAGGGCCCCAGGAGTAAAAGGGCCCTAGGCTGATAGCTGAGGGTCCCCTCTTTCCAGGGGTACCAGATTTTTGAAAATCGGCCCTGGGGAACCGGAGATATCCGACTTCAAAGCAGTGGTCCCCATCCAAGCCTGTTAATTGTTCTTCCCAGCTAGATATCTCGGGTTTCTGTCTGACTTAAGAGTTTTTTTCTGAGGGTATACTCCAAAAGCTGTGACTCTCCCCTTTGTGTGTACACACCATGGGCAGAGCAGTCTTAACAGCAGTGTAGGCCCCTGGGCACAGCAATGCACTGGGGCCCCTACCCACCCATCAGCGTTAGGGGCGGGGGGTGCTATCAGCAGCAGCTTTGATGTCCCGCGGGGGTAGGGGGGTTCTATCTTTCGCTCAGCATGTAGGACCTGGAGAAATAATTCTACTAATTACTCCTTTACTGCACAAATGGGGCGGGGAAGGAGAATGCTAAACTGTAGAATGGGACAATGTGCTGAATGAAGGGGCCCTGGTACATGACTTCCAGGGTGGTAGGGGGTGTTTAATAAACAGGGGAGGGGTGGATAGTGGAGTGGGCTTAATATTCCCCAGGGCCGTATTTTCGTATGGGCTCATTAGGCTCTTGCCCAAGGGCCCCAGGAGTAAAAGGGCCCTAGGCTGATAGCTGAGGGTCCCCTCTTTCCAGGGGTACCAGATTTTTGAAAATCGGCCCTGGGGAACCGGAGATATCCGACTTCAAAGCAGTGGTCCCCATCCAAGCCTGTTAATTGTTCTTCCCAGCTAGATATCTCGGGTTCTGTCTGACTTAAGAGTTTTTTTCTGAGGGTATACTCCAAAAGCTGTGACTCTCCCCTTTCTGTGGACACTGGCCAGGGCCGTTTCTAACCAATTTGGCTCCCAGTGCGAGATTAAAAAATGCCCCCCCCCCCCCCCATTCACATTAAAAAAAATGCGCCCCCCCCCCCCATAGATATAAAGAGTAAAAGCATGCACGCTCGCTCCCGGCAAGGGGGCGTGGCCTCGTTAAAATGGGCGTGGTTTTGTTAAAATGGGCGTGGCCTCATCTGATCTCATCATCACGGCCACCACAGGATAAAAAAAAAAGTCCTCATTTTACACATTACAGCAGGCACGCAACCCCATTTTACAAAGCACGGCAGGCAAGTGTCCCCATTTTACACAGCACGGTAGGCAAGTGTCCCCATTTTACACATTGTGGCAGGAAAGTGTCCCCATTTTACACATTGCGGCAGGCACGTGCCCCCATTTTACACATTGCGGCAGGAAAGTGTCCCCATTTTACACATTGCGGCAGGCACGTGCCTCCATTTTACACAGTACGGCAGGCAAGTGTCCCCATTTTACACATTGTGGCAGGCACATGCCCCGATTTTACACAGTACGGCAGGCACGTGCCCCCATTTTACACAGTACGGCAGGCAAGAGTCCCCATTTTACACAGTACGCAGGCAGGTGTGCCCATTTTACACAGTACGCAGACAGGTGTCCCCATTTTACACAGTACGCAGGCAGGTGTCCCCATTTTACACAGTACGCAGACAGGTGTCCCCATTTTACACAGTACGCAGGCAGGTGTCCCCATTTTACACAGTACGCAGGCAGGTGTCCCCATTTTACACAGTACGCAGACAGGTGTCCCCATTTAACCATTTAACACATTATGGCAGGCAAGAGTCCCCATTTAACATATTATGGCAGGCAAGTGTCCCCTTTGTATACATGATGGCAGGTGGCAGAGGGGGGGTAGAGAGAGAGAGAGAGGGAGAGGCTGACTTACAGTTGAAGCGGTTCTTCCCACTCTTCGCCGCCTCTCCCTCCTCTTCGCGGCGCCGCCGGCTTGGTTCCCCCTCCTCCGTCCTCCCGAGTACCCAGCTCGGGGGGCAGAGTTTTGTGGAATGACGCGATTGCGTCGTGACGTCACGACGCACCGCGTCATTCAACGAAACTCTGCCCCCCGAGCTGGGTACTCGGGAGGACGGAGGAGGTGGGAATGGATTTTAAAGTGTTCAAGAAGTGCCACAGCGGGCGCCCCGTGCGGTTGCACGGCTCGCCCGCCGCAAGAAACGGCACTGACACTGGCAGCTTGTCTCTACTATGCCCAGAACCAGAGATATCAGCCTTCCAGCAGCTGCTCCCTGCTCCAGCTCCACACGCCTAATATGCAGTGTTATATTTTTGTTGGTGGATTGCTCTGGTTCCTGAACTCTGATCCCCAAGTCCCCAATATCTCCTGAAAGGTGTCCCCAGTACCTCCTCAAAGGTGTCCCCAGTACCTCCTGAAAGGTGGGAAAGGAACTGGAGATATCTGCAGTAAAGTAGGCTGCCTTGACCACCGGAAAATTATGAATATTAAGCCCACTCCACTATCCACCCCTCCCCTGTGTATTAAACACCCCCTACCACCCTGGAAGTCATGTACCAGGGCCCCTTCATTCAGCACATTGTCCCATTCTACAGTTTAGCATTCTCCTTCCCGCCCCATTTGTGCAGTAAAGGAGTAATTAGTAGAATTATTTCTCCAGGTCCTACATGCTGAGCAAAAGATAGAACCCCCCTACCCCCGCGGGACATCAAAGCTGCTGCTGATAGCACCCCCCGCCCCTACCGCTGATGGGTGGGTAGGGGCCCCAGTGCATTGCTGTGCCCAGGGGCCTACACTGCTGTTAAGACGGTTCTGCCCATACGAAAAGACGGCCCTGACCATGGGATGCATGCACTGTTCTTGTACACACTATGGGACACATGCACTGTTCTTATACACACCATGGGATGCATGACCTGTTCTGGTACACACTATGGGACACATGCACTGTTCGTATACACACCATGGGATGCATGACCTGTTCTGGTACACACCATGGGACGCATGCACTGTTCTGGTACACACCACGGGACACATGCACTGTTCTAGTACACACCATAGAACACATGCACTGTTCTTATCAGGGCCGGCTCCAGGGTTTGCAGCGCCCCGGGCGGGCAATAGGGGCGTGGCTGAAATGATGTGCGGTGCACGATGACGTCATCGCGCACCGCACAGTAAAGGTCCTCTCCACGAAGGGAAACTAGACGCTACGCGTCTAGTTCCCTTCACAGCGGGGAACAGCGGCAGCGGGCAGCGGGGGGCACAGCACTGACAGCAGCAGCGGATCTTGCCATGGTGCGGCGCCCTCCGGATGGCGCCGGCGCCCCGGGCAAAAGACCTGCTTGCCCGTGGCAAGATCCGCTACTGGTTCTTATACACACCATGGGACACATGAACTGTTCTGGTACACACCATGGGACGCATGCACTGTTCTGGTACACACCATGGGACACATGTACTGTTCTAGTTAACACTTCATGGGATGCATGAACTGTTCTTGTACACACCATGGGATGCATGCACTGTTCTAGTACACACCATAGGACACATGCACTGTTCTTATACACACCATGGGACGCATGAACTGTTCTTGTACACACCATGGGACGCATGCACTGTTCTGGTACACACCATGGGACACATGTACTGTTCTAGTTAACACTTCATGAGAAGCATGAACTGTTCTGGTACACACCATAGGACACATGCACTGTTCTTATACACACCATAGGACACATGCACTGTTCTTATACACACCATGGGACACATGAACTGTTTTTGTACACACCATGGGACACATGAACTGTTCTGGTACACACCGTAGGACACATGCACTGTTCTGGTACACACCATGGGACACATGTACTGTTTTAGTTAAAACTTCATGGGACACATGAACTGTTCTTGTACACACATGGGACACATGCACTGTTCTAGTACACACCATAGGACACATGCACTGTTCTGGTACACACCATGGGACACATGCACTGTTCTAGTACACACCATAGAACACATGCACTGTTCTTATACACACCATGGGACACATGAACTGTTCTGGTACACACCATGGGACGCATGAACTGTTCTGGTACACACCATGGGACACATGCACTGTTCTAGTACACACCATAGGACACATGCACTGTTCTGGTACACACCATGGGACACGTGCACTGTTCTAGTACACACCATAGAACACATGCACTGTTCTGGTACACACCATGGGACACATGTACTGTTCGAGTTAACACTTCATAGGACGCATGTACTGTTCTAGTACACAACATAGGACACATGCACTGTTCTTATACACACCATGGGACACATGAACTGTTCTGGTACACACCATGGGACACATGTACTGTTTTAGTTAACACTTCATAGGACGCATGAACTGTTCTAGTACACAACATAGGACACATGCACTGTTCTTATACACACCATGGGACACATGAACTGTTCTTGTACACACCGTACGACACATGCACTGTTCTGGTACACACCATGGGACACATGTACTGTTTTAGTTAACACTTCATGGGACACATGAACTGTTCTTGTACACACCATGGGACACATGCACTGTTCTAGTACACACCATAGGACACATGCACTGTTCTAGTACACACCATAGAACACATGCACTGTTCTTATACACACCATGGGACACATGAACTGTTCTGGTACACACCATGGGACGCATGAACTGTTCTGGTACACACCATGGGACACATGCATTGTTCTAGTACACACCATAGGACACATGCACTGTTCTGGTACACACCATGGGATGCGTGCACTGTTCTAGTACACACCATAGAACACATGCACTGTTCTTATACACACCATGGGACATATGAACTGTTCTGGTACACACCATGGGACGCATGCACTGTTCTGGTACACACCGTAGGACACATGCACTGTTCTGGTACACACCATAGGACACATGTACTGTTCTAGTTATTAACACTTCATAGGATGCATGAACTGTTCTAGTACACAACATAGGACACATGCACTGTTCTTATACACACCATGGGACACATGAACTGTTCTTGTACACACCATGGGACGCATGCACTGTCCTGGTACACACCGTAGGACACATGCACTGTTCTGGTACACACCATGGGACACATGCACTGTTCTAGTTAACACTTCATGAGACGCATTAACTGTTCTGGTACACACCATGGGACACATGCATTGTTCTAGTTAACACTTCATAAGACGCATGAACTGTTCTGGTACACACCATGGGACACATGCACTGTTCTAGTACACACCATAGGACACATGCACTGTTTTTATACACACCATGGGAGTCTGGGATGCATGAACTGTTCTTGTTCACACTATGGGACACATGCACTGTTCTAGTACACACCATAGGACACATACACTGTTCTTATACACACCATGGGACGCATGAACTGTTCTTGTACACACCATGGGACGCATGAACAGTTGTGGTACACACCGTAGGACACATGCACTGTCCTGGTACACACCATGGGATGCATGCACTGTTCTTATACACACCATAGGACACATGCATTGTTCTTATATATACCATGGGACGCATGCACTGTTCTGGTACACACCGTAGGACACATGCACTGTTCTGGTACACACCATGGGATGCATGCACTGTTCTTATACACACCATAGGACACATGCACTGTTCTTATACACACCATGGGACGCATGCACTGTTCTGGGACACACCGTAGGACACATGCACTGTTCTGGTACACACCATGGGACACATGCACTGTTCTAGTACCCACCATAGGACATATGCACTGTTCTTATACACACCATGGGACGCATGACCTGTTCTTGTAAACACCATGGGACGCATGCGCTGTTCTGGTACACACCATGGGACGCATGCACTGTTCTTTTACACACCATGGGATGCATGCACTGTCCTGGTACACACCATGGGATGCATGCACTGTTCTTGTACACACTATGAGATGCATGCACTGTTCTTATACACACCATGGGATGCATGCACTGTTCTTGTACACACTATGAGATGCATGCACTGTACCTTTACACACCGTGGGATGCTTGCACTGTTCTTGTACACACCATGGGCGCATGCACTGTTCTTGTACACACCATGGGACGCATGTTCTATTCTTGTACACCATGGGGTGCATGCACTGTTCTTGTACACACCATGGGATGCATGCACTGTTCTAGTACAAACCGTGGGACGCATGCACTGTTCTTTTACACACCGTTGGGCGCTTGCACTGTTCTTGTACACACCATGGGACGCATGCACTGTTCTTGTACACACCATGGGATGCATGCACTGTTCTTGTACACACCATGGGACGCATGCACTGTTCTGGTACACACCACGGAATGTATGCACTGTTTTGTACACACCATGGGACGCGTGCTCTGTTCTTGTACACACCATGGAACGTATGCACTGGTTTTGTACACACCATGGGACGCGTGCTCTGTTCTTGTACACACCATGGAACGTATGCACTGTTCTTGTACCACCATGTAACGTATGCACTGTTCTAGTACACACCATGGGACGCATGCACTGTCCTAGTTTTTAGGGATTTTCGGGAACGAGCAGTAGCAAAAAATCGCTGAACTCCAAAAACATCAGCAGGTCTGGGGAATATGTGTTGAATACCACAGAAAAATCTAAATTTCGGCTGAATTGTTCAATCATTTTGTTTCACTGACAACCAATTCCAATGTGTTGCAATATGCCGCAGTAGTATGTTTGTGAAAGTGCTACATTTACATGTCAATAAAGTTAGATTGTGCCAAAATGTGAGTCAAATACATGGCTGCCAATTCTTGTAACTTTTCTTGGCAATATGTACAGAGAAATTAAAAAATAATTATTTGCATAATAAAACAGCTCATTATATGTTTTTGACTCAAAAGTTATAGTTAAAATGTATTAAACACCATTTCTCTGCACTCACAATAAGAATAATTACATTAGTCATGAGGCAAGGCATGAAAAAAATCAGTGGGATCAGCGGGGAAAAAGCGTGGTTTGTGTTTCTGATTTCCCCCCCCCCCCCCCTTTCCTTTTCTCTATCAGTCCTAACGTTAGCATTGTCTGTATACAATGCATAGGGGGGTAGAAACGGAGAGATCCGTGCTTAAATTCTAAGCGATCTGACCAGATTGCTCTCGCCGTGTGTAGGGTGCCGGCGACAGCGATGTGCGGTCCCGCGCGTCGCTACCGCCGCCTCTAGATTTGGCATGTATGCCAAATCTAGTGAGATCGCTCATTTCCCCGCTGGGTGAAATGACCAGCCCCCCTGTCCTCTGCTCTGAGCAGGGAGAGGTGTGTGCTGAGCGGTCTGTGCTAGATCGCTCCGCATACATCTCCCCGTGTGTACGGGGCTGTCTAAGTACCTGAGAGACTAATCCATCTATTTTTACTGTAAAATAATACTGTTCTGCCTTATGTTACCACTCAGCAGAGGCAGATTTAGGAGTGAGGACGCTCCTATGCCCTACAGGGGGACCCGGTTCCTATGTGCATAATGAATGCGGGGCGGACATACGGATGCCCCTGGCGGTGATCCCATAATCCCCCGCGTAGACTGGCAACGATAGTGAAAATAAGTGATTGTACCTTATTTTGCACACTTTGGGGACATTTGCCAGTAAAAGTATCAGTATAGCTCCTGCACCATTATAAGGGACGAAACTTCCTCAGGGCGGGACCAGCGGCTTCTTGGCGCCATTTTTTGCACACACAGTGCTGCTGCAGGACTGCCAGCTCCTCCAAGGGATCCTCCATGGCCAGACACTGGTACAGGGGTAGCTGGGGGTGTGCTCTGCGCTCCCTATAAAGGTTACTTGTATGTTCAAATATCCGTGCAGCCCAGGTTAGAGTAGGAAACTCTTTTCAGTTGTTTCCTTGTTTTTTGCAATCTCTAGGGGGGAAGGGACCAACCTTTGGCGCTACTGGATAATGCTCAGCAATGGTAAATTACTAAAGAATTAAAAAATTAATAAATCGCAGTTTTGTGCAAAAAAATTATTAAATTAATTAACCTGTTATAAGATCATGAGTAATAGTTGATAACAAGAGAATACAGTGTAATTCTATTTCCTCTTTCTGTGTAAATTGAGGTATGTAGATATTGTAAAGTATATACAAAGTATATATGAGTAGAATAAATGAGTTAATAAAAGAATGGAAATAAGATCTTTCTATAATTTAAATGAACTTGTTTAATAGGCTAATAGTTTGTTAAAAAATGAATATATTTTTATATACACCTTAATATCTGAGCGTGCTCTCTGTAGTATAAATAGTAATAATAATAATTTCTAACATACAGTATAATTAAAACAATTATCACAATATATATAAATATATAAAAGTGAAGGAGACCGGTCTCCAGTTATGTATGAAATGGTGACTCGTCAGGCAGGTGCTCTGGCTGGACGTTCTCTGTCCGCAAATGTCCGTTTTAACAGAGTTCCCAGTATTGTTATTCGTTGGGTAACTTCTAATCCCAGTGCAGAGTACTCGCAGTGTTTCAGCGTTCAGATAAAAGTTTGCAAGGGCGCTTACGTGTCTTCACCCCGTCCAGGGCTGGGGGATCCGTTGTTTCTGCTTGTGTCCTTTGGTGCTGATGGTGTTTCTTTCCCCGTAACCGCGGTGTGATACAGGCGCCTGTAACTCCGATCCTCGTGGTGCTTTCTCGCTGGCGTCTTCCAGGAGGTTAGGATCTCCGGGTTTCGGATGAAAAGGGGGCGTGGACCAACGCGTTTCACTCGGCCAATAGTGCCGTGCTTCGTCAGGGACAGCATCTCCCGCACTACATCCCTGCTATCACTCCACGGGTGGCTTCTGAACTTTCAAAAGTCCCACCTGGTGCCAACCCAGCATCTCCAGTTTCTCGGGATGATCCTGGACATGGTGACTCAGAATGTCTTCCTCCCTACGGCCAAGGCGAACACAATTCAGGAGTTGGTTCGGGCCATTCTGCAGAAGGACCGGGTCTCGGTACATCTCTGCACCCGTCTGCTGGGGAAGATGGTGGACTGCTTTGACGCCATTCAATTTGGCAGATTCCATACGAGGATATTCCAACTGGATCTTCTGAAGAAATGGTCGGGTTCACATCTGCAGATGCATCAGGTCATACGTCTCTCACCGCAGGCCAGGATCTCCCTCCTGTGGTGGTTGCACTCCTCCAACCTCTTGGAGGGGCGGAGCTTCAGGATCCAGGATTGGATTCTCTTTACCATAGATGACAGCCTTCGGGGCTGGGGAACGGTCACCCAGGGACAGCAGTTCCAGGGCCGGTGGTCACTCCTCGAAAGCCGTATCCCTATAAACATACTGGAACTCAGAGCGATCTACAATGCTCTGCTACAAGCAGCTCATCTGCTCCAAGGCCTGGACATTCAGATACAGTGGGACAACGCCACGGCTGTGGCTTACGTCAATCAGCAAGGTGGAACAAAGAGCAGGGCCTGCATAAGGGAGGTATCCAAGATTCTCCGCTGGGCCGAACAGAATGCAAGGGTGGTGTCGGCCACATTCATTCCAGGAGTTGACAGCTGGGAAGCAGACTTCTTCAGCCATCACAACCTCCACCCAGGAGAGTGAGGTCTTCACCCTAAGGTGTTTCAACTGATAACAGATCTGTGAGGCTGCCCACAGATCGAACTGATGGCCTCTTGGCTCAACAACAAGCTTCAGTGCTATTGTTCTAGAATGAGGGACTCTCTGGCATTGGCAGTGGATGCGCTGACCAGGGGTGTATCTAGGGGTCTGAGCACCCCTGGCAAGGTAAGGAACTGGCACCCCCCACCTCCCCCACCCAGGGACACAGAGGGGGGAGTTAAAGATAGGCTGAGGTCAGGGACACTGATGGAGATTTACAGGAAGGGTGCAGGTAGGGACAATTAGATGGAGGCCTTACAGGGAGGCTGAGGTCAGGGACACTGAGGGGCAATTACAGGGACAGTGTGGGCACGGACACTGAGGGGGAATTCCAGGAGCGTGTGGGCAGGGACACTGAGGGGGAATTACGGGGAGGGTACTGGCAGGGACACTGAGATGGAATTAAAGGAGGATGTGGGCAGGGACACTGAGGAGGGAGTCACAGGGAGGCTGAGGTCAGGGACACTAAGGGGGAATTACAGGGAGGGTTCGGGTATGGAAAATGAGAGGGAGGGGCTACAGGAAGGCTGAGGTCAAGGACACTGAGGGGCAATTACAGGGAGGGTGCGGGAAGGGACACTGAGAGGGAATTACAAGAGTGTGCGGGCACGGACACTGAGGGGGGAGTCACAGGGAGGCTGAGGTCAGGAACTCTGGGGGAGAATTACAGGGAGGGTGCAGGCGGGGACACTGAGGAGGAATTACGAGGAGGGTGCGGGCAGGGACACTGAGGGGGAATTACGGTTAGGGTGCGGGTAGGGCGCACTGAGAGGAAATTACAGGGAGGGTACGGGCAGGGATACTGAGGGGTAATTATGGGAAGGGTGCGGGCAGGGACACTGAGAGGGAATTACAGGAGTGTATGGGTAGGGTCACTGTGGGGACAGTTACAGGAATGGTGTGGGCAGGGACACGGAGGGGGAATTACAGGAGTGTATGGGCAGGGTCACTGAGGGGGCAGTTACAGGGATATTGCGGGCAGGGACACTGAGGGGGAATTACAAGGAGGGTGCAGGCAGGGACACCGAGGGGATATATGCACACATACATACAGTTAAAAACCCCTCTCTAGGTGTGATTGCACTACATGTCCCAGCAAATCCAATTGACAAGGTGTGCTGGGAATTGTAGTTTCAACACAGCTGGACAGGCAGTCACTGGTCTAGATACCTCTCCATACAGAGCTCTTTGTAACCTTTGATCCAGACTGCCAAGATAGACCATGCACTGCTGACTGTTGCTGATAGTGGTGGCTGCTGTTTAGTGACAGACTGCATGGGACCAATGAGAAGGGGAGCGGATGAGGAAGAGAAGGTGCCTCGCTTCTCCCCATACCTGGAAGTGCCCCGCTCCCTGGCTATATTCACCATGATTGTGACTGTAGTCACAGAGAGTGTCAGAGTGCAATACGCTTCTGAGAGTCTGGCAGTGGATGAGCACTGCTAAGGGATGTACTCGGTGAGAACTACTATGTCATTCTACCCCCTGGCATGGGTGGCACTACCGGGCGGTGCCCCCCTCTTGGCTGGCGCCCCTGGCAAGTGCCATCCTGGCCAATAGGAAGATACACCCCTGGCGCTGACGACTCCATGGGATTACCCGCTGGTGTACCTGATTTCTCCGATTCCGTTGCTCCCCAAGGTTCTAAAGTGAATCAAAAGAGAGGGAGCTCAAGCGATTTTCATCGCCTCAGACTGGCCTCGAAGGGTTTGGTACGCGGTTCTTCTGGAGATGGCCATAGAAGACCCCTGGCCCCTACAGCTAAGGGAAGATCTTCTTCAACAAGTACCGTTCGTCTACCCGGACTTAGGGTGGCTTCGTTTGATGGCATGGCGGTTGAACCTTCTAGCTGAGAAGGGCATCCTGGGAAAAGTTATTACCACCATAATTAAAGCCAGAAAACCGGTTATGTCGAAGCACTACCACCATATCTGGAAATGATACGTCTCTTGGTGTGAGGGCCAAAAATATCCTCCTGCAGATTTCAACCTGGAGCGCTTTCTGCATTTCTTACAGGCTGGTGTGGATATTGGCCTAAGGTTGGGCTCCATAAAGGTTCAGCTTTCAGCCTTGTCCATTTTCTTTCAGAAGAAACTGGTTGCTTTGCCTGAAGTCCAGACATTCCTGCAGGGTGTCCTGCACATCCAACCTCCTTTTGTGCCGCCCATGGCACCTTGGGATCTAAACGTGGTTGTGTCCTTTCTACAGTCCTCTTGGTTTGAACCACTGATGTCGGTGGAGGACAAATACCTTACGTGGAAGACGGTTATGCTCCTAGCCTTGGCTTTCACTAGGCATGTCTCTGAACTTGGTGCTTTGTCCTGTAAAGTCCCTACTTGGTCTTTCATTTGGACAGAACAGAACTCCAGACTCGACAACAGTTCCTACCTAAGGTGGTATCTGCATTCCACTTGAATCAGCCTATTGTGGTTCCGGCGGCTTCAGACTCTTCCTCAATTCCTGAGTCATTGGATGTGGTGCAAGCCCTAAGAATTTATGTCAAGAGAACTGTTGTCAGAAAATCGGATTCCCACTTTGTGCTGTATGATGTTCTCAAAAAGGGTCATCCTGCTTCAAAGCAGTCCATTGCCCGTTGGATTAGGCTTACTGTTCAACAGGCCTACGCTTCGGCGGCCTTACCTATTCCTCGGTTTATCGCGGCCCACTCCACAAGGTCTGTGAGTTCCTCCTGGGCAGCTGGCCGGGGAGTGTCGGCCCTACAACTGTGTCGGGCCGCTACCTGGTCAGGGACAAACACGTTTGTCAAGTTTTACAAGTTTGATACCCTGGCTGCAGAGGATGTCCAGTTTGCAGAGGATGTACAGTGTTGCAGGCATCTTAGCACGTTCCCACCCTGTTTGGGAGCTTTGGGACATCCCCATTGTACTAAGGTCCCCAGTATCCCTTATGGATGATAGGGAAAAGAGGATTTTAATTACCTACCGGTAAATCCTTTTCTCGTTGTCCATAAGGGATACTGGGCGCCCACCTCTGTGCTGTGACTTTCCAGAAAAGTTTTGTTCTTGTGTGAAGTTGTTTTAACAGCTGTTACTGTTGTGTTTTGCTAGCTGTTGTTAGCTCATTGTTGGGTTGTGTGCTAGTTCATTAAGCTCACCACTCATTGTTTGTCATGTATCCTCCTCTCAAGTATGTCCATCTCCTTCGGGCACAGTTTTCCTAGACTGAGCTGTGGGGGAGGGCATAGAGGGGAGGAGCCAGCACACCCTGTGGAAGAAAATAAGAATTTACTTACCGATAATTCTATTTCTCGTAGTCCGTAGTGGATGCTGGGGACTCCGTCAGGACCATGGGGATTAGCGGCTCCGCAGGAGACAGGGCACAAAAGTAAAAGCTTTAGGATCAGGTGGTGTGCAATGGCTCCTCCCCCTATGACCCTCCTCCAAGCCTCAGTTAGGATACTGTGCCCGGACGAGCGTACACAATAAGGAAGGATTTTGAATCCCGGGTAAGACTCATACCAGCCACACCAATCACACTGTACAACCTGTGATCTGAACCCAGTTAACAGCATGATAACAGCGGAGCCTCTGAAAAGATGGCTCACAACAATAATAACCCGATTTTTGTACAAGTATTGCAGACAATCCGCACTTGGGATGGGCGCCCAGCATCCACTACGGACTACGAGAAATAGAATTATCGGTAAGTAAATTCTTATTTTCTCTGACGTCCTAAGTGGATGCTGGGGACTCCGTCAGGACCATGGGGATTATACCAAAGCTCCCAAACGGGCGGGAGAGTGCGGATGACTCTGCAGCACCGAATGAGAGAACTCCAGGTCCTCCTCAGTCAGGGTGTGCCCCTGACCAAGTAGCTGCTCGGCAAAGTTGTAAAGCCGAGACCCCTCGGGCAGCCGCCCAAGATGAGCCCACCTTCCTTGTGGAATGGGCATTTACATATTTTGGCTGTGGCAGGCCTGCCACAGCATGTGCAAGCTGAATTGTACTACACATCCAACTAGCAATCGTCTGCTTAGAAGCAAGAGCACCCAGTTTATTGGGTGCATACAGGATAACAGCAAGTCAGTTTTCCTGACTCCAGCCGTCCTGGAAACCTATATTTTCAGGGCCCTGACAACATCTAGCAACTTGGAGTCCTCCAAGTCCCTAGTAGCCGCAGGTACCACAATAAGCTGGTTCAGGTGAAACACTGACACCACCTTAGGGAGAAACTGGGGACGAGTCCGCAGCTCTGCCCTGTCCGAATGGACAATCAGATATGGGCTTTTGTGAGACAAAGCCGCCAATTCTGACACTCGCCTGGCCGAGGCCAGGGCCAACAGCATGGTCACTTTCCATGTGAGATATTTCAAATCCACAGATTTGAGCGGTTTAAACCAATGTGATTTGAGGAATCCCAGAACTACGTTGAGATCCCACAGTGCCACTGGAGGCACAAAAGGGGGTTGTATATGCAGTACTCCCTTGACAAACTTCTGGACTTCAGGAACTGAAGCCAATTCTTTCTGGAAGAAAATCGACAGGGCCGAAATTTGAACCTTAATGGACCCCAATTTGAGGCCCATAGACACTCCTGTTTGCAGGAAATGCAGGAATCGACCGAGTTGAAATTTCTTCGTGGGGCCTTCCTGGCCTCACACCACGCAACATATTTTCGCCACATGTGGTGATAATGTTGTGCGGTCACCTCCTTCCTGGCTTTGACCAGGGTAGGAATGACCTCTTCCGGAATGCCTTTTTCCCTTAGGATCCGGCGTTCAACCGCCATGCCGTCAAACGCAGCCGCGGTAAGTCTTGGAACAGACATGGTACTTGCTGAAGCAAGTCCCTTCTTAGCGGCAGAGGCCATGAGTCCTCTGTGAGCATCTCTTGAAGTTCCAGGTACCAAGTCCTTCTTGGCCAATCCGGAGCCACGAGTATAGTTCTTACTCCTCTACGTCTTATAATTCTCAGTACCTTGGGTATGAGAAGCAGAGGAGGGAACACATACACTGACTGGTACACCCACAGTGTTACCAGAGCGTCCACAGCTATTGCCTGAGGGTCTCTTGACCTGGCGCAATACCTGTCCAGTTTTTTGTTCAGGCGGGACGCCATCATGTCCACCTTTGGTCTTTCCCAATGGTTCACAATCATGTGGAAGACTTCCCGATGAAATCCCCACTCTCCCGGGCGTCGGAATGAACACTGCTGACAGTGCTATCACCTGATTTTCCGCCCAGCGAAGAATCCTTGCAGTTTCTGCTATTGCCCTTCTGCTTCTTGTGCCGCCCTGTCTGTTTACGTGGGCGACTGCCGTGATGTTGTCCCACTGGATCAATACCGGCTGACCTTGAAGCAGAGGTCTTGCTAAGCTTAGAGCATTGTAACTTGCCCTTAGCTCCAGTATATTTATGTGGAGAGAATTCTCCAGACTTGATCACACTCCCTGGAAATTTTTTCCCTGTGTGACTGCTCCCCAGCCTCTCAGGCTGGCATCCCTGGTCACCAGGACCCTTCCTGAATGCCGAATCTGCGGCCCATTAGTAGATGAGTACTTTGCAGCCACCGCAGAAGAAACACCCTTGTCCTTGGAGACAGGGTTATCCGCTGATGCATCTGAAGATGCGATCCGGACCATTTTTCCAGCAGATCCCACTGAAAAGTTCTTGCGTGAAAACTGCCAAATGGAATCGCTTCGTAAGAAGCCACCATTTTTCCCAGGACCCTTTTGCAATGATGCACTGACACTTTTCCTGGTTTTAGGAGGTTCCTGACTAGCTCGGATAACTCCCTGGCTTTCTTCTCCGGGAGAAACACCCTTTTCTGGACTGTGTCCAGAATCATCCCTAGGAACAGCCGATGTGTCGTCGGAAACAACTGCGGTTTTGGAATATTTAGAATCCACCCGTGCTGTCGTAGAACTACTTGAGATAGTGCTACTCCGACCTCCAACTGTTCTCTGGACCTTGCTCTTATCAGGAGGTCGTCCATTTTCTTTGAAGAAGAATCATCATTTCGGCCATTACCTTGGTAAAGACCCGGGGTGCCGTGGACAATCCAAACGGCAGCGTCTGAAACTGATAGTGACAGTTCTGTACCACGAACCTGAGGTACCCTTGGTGAGAAGGGCAAATTGGGACATGGAGGTAAGTATCCCTGATGTCCCGGGACACCCTATAGTCCCCTTCTTCCTGGTTCGCTATCACTGCTCTGAGTGACTCCATCTTGATTTGAACCTTTGTAAGTGTTCAAATATTTCAGATTTAGAATAGGTCTCACCGAGCCTTCTGGCTTCAGTACCACAACATAGTGTGGAATAATACCCCTTTCCTTGTTGTAGGAGGGGTACTTTGATTATCACCTGCTGGGAATACAGCTTGTGAATTGTTTCCAATACTGCCTCCCTGTCGGAGGGAGACGTTGGTAAAGCAGACTTCAGGAACCTGCGAGGGGGAAACGTCTCGACTTTCCAATCTGTACCCCTGGGATCCTACTTGTAGGATCCAGGGGTCCTGTACGGCCCCAGCGTCATGCTGAGAAACTTGGCAGAAGCGGTGGAGGCTTCTGTTCCTGGGAATGGGCTGCCTGCTGCAGTCTTCTTCCCTTTCCTCTATCCCTGCAGAGATGTGACTTAGGGTAAAAACGGTGGATTTTCCAGCAGTTGCCGTGGCCACCAGGTCCGATGGACCGACCCCAAATAACTCCTCCCCTTTATACGGCAATACTTCTTTGTGCCGTTTGGAATCTGCATCACCTGACCACTGTCGTGTCCATAAACATCTTCTGGCAGATATGGACATCGCACTTACTCTTGATGCCAGAGTGCAAATATCCCTCTGTGCATCTCGTATATATAGAAATGCATCCTTTAAATGCTCTATAGTCAATAAAATACTGTCCCTGTCAAGGGTATCAATATTTTTAGTCAGGGAATCCGACCAAGCCACCCCAGCTCTGCACATCCAGGCTGAGGCGATCGCTGGTCGCAGTATAACACCAGTATGTGTGTATATACTTCTTAGGATATTTTTCAGCCTCCTATCAGTTGGCTCCTTGAGGACGGCCCTATCTGGAGACGGTACCGCCACTTGTTTTGATGAGCGTGTGAGCGCCTTATCCACCCTAAGGGGGGTTTCCCAACGCGCCCTAACTTCTGGCGGGAAAGGGTATACCGCCAATAATTTTCTATCGGGGGAAACCCACGCATCATCACACACTTCATTTAATTTATCTGATTCAGGAAAAACTACAGGTAGTTTTTTCACACCCCACATAATACCCTTTTTTGTGGTACTTGTAGTATCAGAAATATGTAACACCTCCTTCATTGCCCTTAACAAGTAACGTGTGGCCCTAAAGGAAAATACGTTTGTTTCTTCACCGTCGACACTGAAATCAGTGTCCGTGTCTGTGTCTGTGTCGACCGACTGAGGTAAATGGGCGTTTTAAAGCCCCTGACGGTGTTTGAGACGCCTGGACAGGTACTATTTTGTTTGCCGGCCGTCTCTGTTGACATTATCACGTAATTCCTTGAATAAGCCATCCATTCCGGTGTCGACTCCCTAGAGAGTGACATCACCATTACAGGCAATTGCTCCGCCTCCTCACCAACATCGTCCTCATACATGTCGACACACACATACCGACACACAGCACACACACAGGGAATGCTCTGATAGAGGACAGGACCCCACTAGCCCTTTGGGGAGACAGAGGGAGAGTTTGCCAGCACACACCAAAAACGCTATAATTATACAGGGACAACCCTTATATAAGTGTTTTTCCCTTATAGCATTTTAATATATATAGTCATATCGCCAAATAAGTGCCCCCCCTCTCTGTTTTAACCCTGTTTCTGTAGTGCAGTGCAGGGGAGAGCCTGGGAGCCTTCCCACCAGCATTTCTGTGAGGGAAAATGGCGCTGTGTGCTGAGGAGAATAGGCCCCGCCCCCTTTTCGGCGGGCTTCTTCTCCCGTTTTTCTGAGACCTGGCAGGGGTTAAATACATCCATATAGCCCCCAGGGGCTATATGTGATGTATTTTTAGCCAGAATAAGGTACTATCATTGCTGCCCAGGGCGCCCCCCCCAGCGCCCTGCACCCTCAGTGACCGCTGCTATGAAGTGTGCTGACAACAATGGCGCACAGCTGCAGTGCTGTGCGCTACCTTATGAAGACTGAAAAGTCTTCTGCCGCCGGTTTCTGGACCTCTTCACTTTTCGGCATCTGCAAGGGGGTCGGCGGCGCGGCTCCGGGACGAACCCCAGGGTGAGACCTGTGTTCCGACTCCCTCTGGAGCTAATGGTGTCCAGTAGCCTAAGAAGCCAATCCATCCTGCACGCAGGTGAGTTCACTTCTCTCCCCTAAGTCCCTCGATGCAGTGAGCCTGTTGCCAGCAGGACTCACTGAAAATAAAAAACCTAACAAAACTTTTACTCTAAGCAGCTCTTTAGGAGAGCCACCTAGATTGCACCCTTCTCGGCCGGGCACAAAAATCTAACTGAGGCTTGGAGGAGGGTCATAGGGGGAGGAGCCAGTGCACACCACCTGATCCTAAAGCTTTTACTTTTGTGCCCTGTCTCCTTCGGAGCCGCTAATCCCCATGGTCCTGACGGAGTCCCCAGCATCCACTTAGGACGTCAGAGAAATTTAAAGTGCACTGGCTCCTTTGGACCCCTTCTATACCCCATTGTACTAAGGTCCCCAGTATCCCTTATGGACTACAGGAAAAGGATTAACCGGTAGGTAATTAAAATCCTCTTTTTTCTCACTCCAATATTACTATAAGTCCTATGTTTATTAACCACTAAAGACACGAACAATGCTGAGCAGTTGTGTTCTTTTAAAACATCAGTTTCTCAACTAAAATGCTATCAATTGATGGTCCAAACCATGAAGACCACATGTGCCTGCAATGCTGCATATCTGATATACTTGACCAACGCCTAAACCCTCTTTTGCATTTACCCCATATTGCTATTATATAATTTTTCATCATCGAAAAGAGGTTTATTATGTATATGTTTCCTGATCAGATTTTGATATGTCATGGTGCCAGGGCCACCATTAGTTTGGTATGGAAGGTACAACTGTACGTGCCCCAGACTAACAAGGAAATGGGTATAAAGTGCAATGATTGTGTGTACCAAAAAAAACAGTAGCTGTATCTTTAAAATCGCTGTTATGGGTCCAAACAGGGGGAGAAGACCTTCTTTTGATGCCAATATAGTTTACTGGACTAAAAAACAGAGAGGAATACAATAGTGCAATGAGTTTTTATATATATATATATATATATATATATATATATATATATATACAATGAAAGAAGAGGCGGCACTCAGAGTCTTGGTAGCGGTGTCAAACTTGTATTACGTGCGATCTACGTTTCGGGGACCAACTCCCCTGACGAAGGGGAGTTGGTCCCCGAAACGTAGATCGCACGTAATACAAGTTTGACACCGCTACCAAGACTCTGAGTGCCGCCTCTTCTTTCATTGTATGCATCTTGGGGTGACCCCCCAGGGGAGGGCACCTGAGCAAGCCGGTCCTACGGGATTGCTGGAGTGCCGGAGCATTTTCTGTTGTTATATATATATATATATATATAAAATTTCTTACATAAATGCATTTCATTCATCAAATGGACTTCATTAGAGGGAAGAATAAGAGTATGTAAAAAAAAACATATCAAACATTGTCTTGCTTTATAGTGCCTAAAGCCAGGAAGAAGGGAGTCCTTTCCTGTTACATGTTTGGGCAAAAAAAAATAATAATGGTCAAAATGGAATTTGCCAACCGAATCAAATACTGTAGTGCATGCGTCACTTGTGAAGTCACTTTTGAAAGTGGCGTCATTAACGTAAGGCCACAATAGAATATTGTGCAAAAGTTTTAGGCTGGTGTGAAAAAATTCTGCAAAGTGATAATCCATTCAAAGACTTTAAGTGTTAATAGTTTATTTTTATCAATTAACAAAATGCAAAGTGAATGAACAGAAGAGAAATCTAAATCAAATCAATATTTGGGGTGACCACCCTTTGCCTTCAAAACAGCATCAATTCTTCTAGGTGCACTTGCACAAAGTGAGGGATTTGTAGGATTATAGTCAGGCGTATGATTAACCAAGGTGATAATGATCATCATTTTCATATGTTGGTTGAAACACAGTCACTAACTAAAACAGAAACAGCTGCGTAGAAGGCCAAATTCTGCTACAAAGGTGAGGTTGTGGAAGATAGTTTAAGGTCACAGGTCATACACCATGGCAAGAATGAGCACAGCATCAAGACACAAGGTAGTTATACTGCATCTGCAAGTTCTCTCCCAGGCAAAGATTTCAAAGCAGACTGGGGTTTCAAGGTGTGCTGCGGTGCAGAAAAATGGAAGCAGGTGCTCTGGACTGATGAGTAAAAATTGTGAGTGTCTGCAGGCAACAGAGAAGCGTGGTGGAGGTTCCTTGCAAGTTTGGGGCTGCATTTCAGCAAATGGAGTTGGGGATTTGGTCAGGATTAATGGTGTCCTCAATGCAGGCAGGTACTTATCCATCATGCAATACCATTAGGGAGGCGTCTGCTTGGCTTTAAATTTATTCTGCAGCAGGACAACGACCACAAACATACAGCCAATGTCATTAAGAACTATGTTCAGGGTAAAGAAGAACAAGGAGTCCTGGAAGTGATGACATGGGTGACAGGGTCCTCCCAACTCACCCCCCACTGTGGGACACTGCGGCCTGTGGATGGAACAGCGGGACAGTGCCCAAAAAACTGGACTGTCCTGCAAAAATCGGGACTGTTGGGAGGTATGATTATAATACCATTTTCAGTCTGTGTTTTAAACTGGAGGAGCCTACATTTAATGGTCCTCATTCCGAGTTGTTTGCTCGCTAGCTGCTTTTAGCAGCATTGCACACGCTAGGCCACCGCCCTCTGGGAGTGTATCGTAGATTAGCAGAATAGCGAACGAAAGATTAGCAGAACTGCTACTAAATAATTCTTTGCAGTTTCTGAGTAGCTCCAGACCTACTCCTAGATTGCGATCAGCTCAGTCCGTTTAGTTCCTAGTTTGACGTCACAAACACGCCCTGCGTTCGACCAGACACTCCCCCGTTTTTCCAGACACTCCCGCGTTTTTCCCTGACACGCCTGCGTTTTTTAGCACACTCCCGGAAAACGCTCAGTTACCACCCAGAAACACCCCTTTCCTGTCAATCACTCACCGATCAGCAGAGCGACTGAAAAGCGCCACAGAATCCACAGCAAATCTACTAAGTTTTTAGTTAAATAACTAAGCGCATGCGCCCTGCATGTTTTGCGCATGCACATTTAGCAAGAAATCGCAGCATAGCGAAAATCGTCAACGAAAGGAACAACTCGGAATGACCCCCAATGTCCAGAGATTATTGCATTATCCAGTGTTCACAATCAGTATGCTCAGAATTTTGCGTGAATGACTCTGTTTTTACTATTTCCTGAGACAATAAAAGCACGTACACCTAGGAATTGGGAAACAGTGCTGATTGATGAAACTGTACCTTGTCCTTGCCCTTGCATTAACAATAAGAGGGGCTTCAGAAACCCATCTTAAAGCTTCTTAAACCCATCTTAAAGCTTCCCTGCAGCACAGCACTATGCACAAGTCTAATGGGTTTGAAAACACGTTAAATGCTTTAGTTTAAAGTTAAACTAATCCTGTATGTGCAATACACGCCTGAATACATCAACATGGATATACATACACAAACGTAAAATAAAAAAATGTAAAGTATAGGAATACCAATGCAGAACACATGGTGTTTTTTTTTTTTATTATCACATCGCAAACCTACCATGCTTTGCTCTCAAGCTCTCATTTAATTGAAACATTGGCCAATCATATGCCTATCAACAGCATGGAAACAATGTCCTTGTAATTATACAAGAACAAACTGTGTCAAACTCAATCACATCATCTGCTCCCTGAGTTCTAGCTTACTTCCCAACACAGCTCAGTGCAATTTCCTGCATTCAAACACCCATCCCATTTCTTGTGTTTATCACAAACACAGTTTTCTCTTTTTGTAAAACTGGGTTTGATAAAAAATAAACAAATCCAGAAAAAGATGTTATGCAAGAAGATCACACATTTACAATCACTTATGGCTCACACTGCGATGATTCTATTCATTTAGTGATCAGCAATGTGATTTCTATGTTTAAAGATATTGGAAACATATGCCCTAGTCAAGGGTGGTATTCATGTGACCGCCGGTCAGCTGACCGACAGTCACATGACCTCCTCCACCAGCCCGGCGGGTCACTGTCCCGATGGTCGGCATGCCGACCAACAGGGACTATTTACACTCGTGGGTGTCCACGACACCCATAGAGTGGGAATAGAACCCGCGAGCCCGCAAGGGGCTTGCTGCACTCGCCCCTCCCCGCCGGGATCCCGGCGTCGGTATTCTGCCGGGATCCCAGCGTCGGTAAGCTGACGCCGGTCAGCCGTACTATACCCCTAGTCAACACAGTTATAAAAACTCTCTGTACAATATATGTAGTACACCAATTTTATATCTACAAATATTTACTTTATATGAATTCATCAATGGGAAATAATAAGATTTTACTTACCGATAAATCTATTTCTCGTAGTCCGTAGTGGATGCTGGGACTCCGTAAGGACCATGGGGAATAGCGGCTCCGCAGGAGACAGGGCACAAGAATAAAAGCTTTAGGATCAGGTGGTGTGCACTGGCTCCTCCCCCTATGACCCTCCTCCAAGCCTCAGTTAGGATACTGTGCCCGGACGAGCGTACATAATAAGGAAGGATATTGAATCCCGGGTAAGACTCATACCAGCCACACCAATCACACCGTACAACTTGTGATCTGAACCCAGTTAACAGTATGATAACAACGAAGGAGCCTCTGAAAAGATGGCTCACAACAACAACAATAACCCGATTTAGTTAACAATAACTATGTATAAGTATTGCAGACAATCCGCACTTGGGATGGGCGCCCAGCATCCACTACGGACTACAAGAAATAGATTTATCGGTAAGTAAAATCTTATTTTCTCTGACGTCCTAGTGGATGCTGGGACTCCGTAAGGACCATGGGGATTATACCAAAGCTCCCAAACGGGCGGGAGAGTGCGGATGACTCTGCAGCACCGAATGAGAGAACTCCAGGTCCTCCTCAGCCAGGGTATCAAATTTGTAGAATTTAGCAAACGTGTTTGCCCCTGACCAAGTAGCTGCTCGGCAAAGTTGTAAAGCCGAGACCCCTCGGGCAGCCGCCCAAGATGAACCCACTTTCCTTGTGGAATGGGCTTTTACAGATTTTGGCTGTGGCAGGCCTGCCACAGAATGTGCAAGCTGAATTGTACTACAAATCCAACGAGCAATCGTCTGCTTAGAAGCAGGAGCACCCAGCTTGTTGGGTGCATACAGGATAAACAGCGAGTCAGATTTTCTGACTCCAGCCGTCCTGGAAACATATATTTTCAGGGCCCTGACAACGTCAAGTAACTTGGAGTCCTCCAAGTCCCTAGTAGCCGCAGGCACCACAATAGGTTGGTTCATGTGAAAAGCAGAAACCACCTTAGGGAGAAATTGAGGACGAGTCCTCAATTCTGCCCTGTCAGAATGAAAAATTAAGTAAGGGCTTTTATATGATAAAGCCGCCAATTCTGACACACGCCTGGCTGAAGCCAGGGCTAACAGCATCGTCACCTTCCATGTGAGATATTTTAAGTCCACAGTGGTGAGTGGTTCAAACCAATGTGACTTAAGGAACCTCAAAACAACATTGAGATCCCAAGGTGCCACTGGAGGCACAAAAGGAGGTTGTATATGCAGTACCCCTTTTACAAATGTCTGAACTTCAGGTACTGAAGCCAGTTCTTTCTGGAAGAAAATCGACAGGGCCGAAATTTGAACCTTAATGGACCCTAATTTTAGGCCCATAGACAGTCCTGTTTGCAGGAAATGGAGGAAACGACCCAGTTGAAATTCCTCTGTAGGGGCCTTCTTGGCCTCACACCACGCAACATATTTTCGCCAAATGCGGTGATAATGTTTTGCGGTTACATCCTTCCTGGCTTTGACCAGGGTAGGGATGACTTCATCTGGAATGCCTTTTTCCTTCAGGATCCGGCGTTCAACCGCCATGCCGTCAAACGCAGCCACGGTAAGTCTTGGAACAGACAAGGCCCCTGCTGGAGCAGGTCCTTTCTTAGAGGTAGAGGCCACGGGTCTTCCGTGAGCATCTCTTGAAGTTCCGGGTACCAAGTCCTTCTTGGCCAATCCGGAACCACGAGTATCATTCTTACTCCTCTCCTTCTTATGATTCTCAGTACTTTTGGTATGAGAGGCAGAGGAGGGAACACATACACTGACTGGTACACCCACGGTGTTACCAGAGCGTCCACCGCTATTGCCTGAGGGTCCCTTGACCTGGCGCAATATCTGTCTAGTTTTTTGTTTAGACGGGACGCCATCATGTCCACCTTTGGTTTTTCCCAACGGTTTACAATCAGGTGGAAGACTTCTGGGTGAAGTCCCCACTCTCCCGGGTGAAGGTCATGTCTGCTGAGGAAGTCTGCTTCCCAGTTGTCCACTCCCGGAATGAACACTGCTGACAGTGCTATCACATGATTTTCCGCCCAGCGAAGAATCCTTGCAGCTTCTGCCATTGCCCTCCTGCTTCTCGTGCCGCCCTGTCTGTTTACGTGGGCGACTGACGTGATGTTGTCCGATTGGATCAATACCGCCTGACCCTGAAGCAGGGGTTTCGCTTGACTTAGGGCATTGTAAATGGCCCTTAGTTCCAGAATGTTTATATGAAGAGATGTTTCCATGCTTGACCACAAGCCCTGGAAATTTTTTCCCCTGTGTGACTGCTCCCCAGCCTCTCAGGCTGGCGTCCGTGGTCACCAGGACCCAGTCCCGAATGCCGAATCTGCGGCCCTCTAGAAGATGAGCACTCTGCAACCACCACATGAGGGATACCCTTGTCCCTGGTGACAGGGTTATCCGCTGATGCATCTGAAGATGCGACCCGGACCATTTGTCCAGTAGGTTCCACTGGAAAGTCTTGCGTGGAATCTGCCGAATGGGATTGCTTCGTAGGAAGCCACCATTTTTACCCAGAACCCTTGTGCATTGAAGCACTGAGACTTGGTTCGGTTTTAGGAGGTTCCTGACTAGCTCGGATAACTCCCTGGCTTTCTCCTCCGGGAGAAACACCTTCTCTCTGGACTGTGTCCAGGATCATCCCTAGGAACAGAAGACAAGTCGTCGGAACCAGCTGCGATTTTAGAATATTGAGAATCCAATCGTGCTGCCGCAACACTACCTGAGATAGTGCTACACCGATCTCCAACTGTTCCCTGGATCTTACCCTTATCAGGGAATCGTCCAAGTAAAGGATAACTAAAATTCCCTTCCTTCGAAGGAATATCATAATTTCGGTCATTACCTCAGTAAAGACCCGGGGTGCCGTGGACCATCCCTACGGCAGCGTCTGAACTGATAGTGACAGTTCTGTACCATAACCTGAGATACCCTTGGTGAGAAGGGTAAATTTTGACATGAAGGTAAGCATCCTTGATGTCCCGAGACATCATGTAGTCCCCTTCTTCCAGGTTTGCAATCACTGCTCTGAGTGACTCAATTTTGAATTTGAACCTCTGTATGTAAGTGTTCCAAGATTTTAGATTTTAAAATCGGTCTCACCGAGCCGTCTGGCTTCGGTACCACAATAGTGTGGAATAATACCCCGTTCCCTGTTGCAGGAGGGGTACCTTAATTATTACCTGCTGGGAATACAGCTTGTGAATGGCTTCCAAAACTGCCTCCCTGTCAGCGGGAGACGTCGGTAAAACAGACTTTTGGAAACGGCGAGGGGAATACGTCTCGAATTCCAATTTGTACCCCTGAAATATTACCTGAAGGATCCAGGGGTCTACTTGCGAGTGAGCCCACTGCGCACTGAAATTCACTGAGAACGGGCCCCCACCGTGCCTGAACTTGTAAAGCCCTAGCATCATACTGAGGGCTTGGCAGAGGAGGAAAAGGGTTTCTGTTCCTGGGAACTGGCTGATCTCTGCAGCCATTTTCCTCTCCCTCTGTCACGAGCAGAAAAGAGGAACCCTTTTGTCCGCTTGCCAACCAGGACTGCGCCTGATAATACGGCGTCTTATTTTGAGAGGCGACCTAGGGTACATCCCCTTTTTTAAGGCAATACTTCCAAATGCCGTTTGGAATCCCTGACCACTTTACTGGTAGAATACAACGCACTTATACTTGATGCCAGTCGGCAAATATTCCGCTGTGCATCATGCATATATAGAAATGCATCTTTTAATTGCTCTATAGGCAATAATATACTGTCCTTATCTAGGATATCAATATTTCCAGTCAGGGAATCCGACCACGCCAACCCAGCACTGCACATCCAGGCTGAGGCGATTGCTGGTCGCAGTATAACACCAGTATGTGTGTAAATACATTTTAGGATACCCTCCTGCTTTTTATCAGCAGGATCCTTAAGGGCGGCCATCTCAAGAGAGGGTAGAGCCCTTGTTCTTACAAGCGTGTGAGCGCCTTATCCCCTGTAGGGGGTGTTTCCCAACGCACCCTAACCTCTGGCGGGAAAAGGTATACTGCCAATAACTTTTTAGAAATTATCAATTGTTATCGGGGGGAAACCCACGCATCATCACACACCTCATTTTATTTTTCAGATTCAGGAAAACTACAGGAAGTTTTTCCTCACCAAACATAATACCCCTTTTTTTTTTTGGTGGTATTCATATTATCAGAAAAGTGTAAACATTTTCCATTGCCTCAATCATGCAATGTGTGGCCCTATTGGAAATCACGGTTGTCTCTTCACCGTCGACACAGGAGTCAGTATCCGTGTCGGTGTCTGTATCTGAGGTAACGGGCGCTTTAGAGCCCCTGTATGAGACGTCTGGACATGCACAAGCTGAGTAGCCGGCTGTCTCTTGTCAACCACTGTCTTTTATACAAAGCTGACACTGTCACGCAATTTCAACAGTACATCCACTCAGGTGTCGACCCCCTAGGGGGTGACAACACTATTACAGACACTCTACTCCGTCTCCACATCATTTTTCTCCTCATACATGTCGACACAAACGTACCGACACACAGCACACACACAGGGAATGCTCTGATAGAGGACAGGACCCACTAGCCCTTTGGGGAGACAGAGGAAGAGTTTGCCAGCACACACCAGAGCGCTATATATATACAGGGATAACCTTATATAAGTGTTTTTCCCTTTATAGCTGCTGTATTGTTTATACTGCGCCTAATTTGTGCCCCCCTCTCTTTTTTAACCCCTTTCTGTAGTGTAGTGACTGCAGGGGAGAGCCAGGGAGCTTCCCTCCAACTGAGCTGTGAGGGAAAATGGCGCCAGTGTGCTGAGGAGATAGGCTCCGCCCCTTTCTCGGCGTCCTTATCATCCGTTTTTCTGTATGTTTTGGCAGGGGTTAAATGCATCCATATAGCCCAGGAGTTATATGTGATGCATTTATTTAAGCCATATAAGGTTTTTATCGATTTATTGCGTCTCAGGGCGCTGCCCCCCCAGCGCCCTGCACCCTCAGTGACCGGAGTGTGAAGTGTGCTGAGAGCAATGGCGCACAGCTGCGGTGCTGTGCGCTACCTTATCTGAAGACAGGATCGTCTTCTGCCGCCGATTTTCCGGACCTCTTCGCTCTTCTGGCTCTGTAAGGGGGCCGGCGGCGTGGCTCCGGGACCCATCCAGGCTGAACCTGTGATCGTCCCTCTGGAGCTAATGTCCAGTAGCCTAAGAAACCCGATCCACTCTGCACGCAGGTGAGTCCGTTTCTTCTCCCCTTAGTCCCACGATGCAGTGAGCCTGTTGCCAGCAGGACTCACTGAAAATAAAAAACCTAAAATACACTTTTATTCTAAGCAGCTCAGGAGAGCCACCTAGCCTGCACCCTTCTCGTTCGGGCACAAAAATCTAACTGAGGCTTGGAGGAGGGTCATAGGGGGAGGAGCCAGTGCACACCACCTGATCCTAAAGCTTTTATTCTTGTGCCCTGTCTCCTGCGGAGCCGCTATTCCCCATGGTCCTTACGGAGTCCCAGCATCCACTAGGACGTCAGAGAAAAAGTATTTTACATTTTTTTCAGATATGCTATCAGAGGCCCACCTGGAGGCAACTCTGCCCTTAGCTGAAGAATGTATCTTTACAAGCTCAGGAATAGGATGCACCAATTAAGAAGTGCCCTTGTGTTACAGGAGAAAGAAAATAAAGAGAACATTAAGCCATATAAAATCATCCATTATTACCACAATGCAGTATATTGGGAACTAACATTTTTCATATGTGTAATTGTCTTGAATACAATCTCCCTTTGCATCCTCATCCAGTAGGTGTCCCACTATCATTTATTATATGTGTAGCGTAGAAACCAGTATGTACCAACAGACCAATTTATTCTGCTCAATGACATTATTGGCCTGAACATGGGGCCTAATTCAGACTTGATCGTAGATGTGCGAAAAAACGCACACCTACGATCAAAATCTTTGGCATGCGGGGGGATGCCCAGCACAGGGCAAGTCCGACTCGCATGCCAGGCCCCCCAGACGTGCGAAAGCATTGCACAGCGGCAATGTTTTCGCACTTGCTGTGTAGCTCTCTACCCGCCATGGTTAAGGTCACAGAGGCTGCGTGTGACGTCAGTATGGCCTTTGATATAAGCAATTGTGCGTAAGCGCACAACAAATTATGCAACATGCCCACAATACTCCCATATTGTAAGTCAAACCATCTCCGTGAGTCTGAATAGCCATCTCCCAGTCACCACCTGGGAACACCCATTACATTTTCAATGCATTTCTATTCCATCTGTCAACACCGCCACTTTGTACGCACAACACAATTTGACACACGCTCTGTGAGACTTTTCACAACTTTGCTGCATGTCCAGTGAAAAAGCAACTACGAGAGGGTACCCAAAAGAAACAGGAATTAATAATTAATTAATTATTTATTTGTTTGTACAAGTACTCTCCACTTGAATCAATACATTTGTCTAAATATTTTTTCCATTGATTAAAACATTTTCTAAGCTTATCTTTGTTGATGCCTTTTAGTATTTTTG
Source organism: Pseudophryne corroboree (assembly GCF_028390025.1). NCBI lineage: Eukaryota > Metazoa > Chordata > Amphibia > Anura > Myobatrachidae > Pseudophryne > Pseudophryne corroboree. The sequence goes on from NC_086447.1 coordinate 512,592,573, forward strand.
CTTTTTTTTGTTTCACCTCTTCAATATCAGCAAAACGTTTTTCTTTAAGGTCTCTTTTCATCCGAGGAAATAAAAAAAGTTGCAAAAAAAAAGGGGAGATCGGATGAATAGGGTGGGTGAGGCAAAGGTACCACAAGCACGCAGCCCTCTAGAACATGATTCCTGTTTCATTTGGGTACCCCCTTGTATGTGTGTGACTATGGACATTGCGCCATTACTCTGCATCTGGTCCTTGGTCCCCCCCGTGCCTTCAGTGTTCCTCCTGCTCTGTATAACATTCAACAATACATCCAACAAGAAACTTTGGGGGACATTTACTAAGCAGTGATAAGAGTGGAGAAGTGAGCCAGTGGAGAAGTTGTCCCATCAACCAATCAGCAGTTCTGTATAATCTTATAGTATGCAAATTATAGATGTTCCTTCAGTGCTGATTGGTTGCCATGGGCACTTCTCCACTGGCTCACTTCTCCGCTCTTATCACTGCTTAGTAAATGTCCCCCTTAGTGTTTAATACCATTAGAACGACCACTTCTCACATTTATCAGAAAACACTATTACCAATAGTAGCCATGCAATACCAATGCAGAGAGAATCCGGACATGCTCAAGACTTTTTTATTGCTATATTTTCTCTGAAACACTTCCTTAAAACTTACCTTGCATTATATTTGAGATCATGCTATGGGGCAGATTCAGATATAGATGCAATAGCAGAGCTACTGTGTCTTTGTACGCAGCGGCTGTGCTAAAATTTGTAAACGCACCAAGAGGTGTCTTTAGTAGAAAGATGCCCATTTCATGATTTTGAGATGCGCCTCTTTGTCATAGGGGATGCGGTCATGTGACCGGCACTCGTGATCCCAGCAGTCACCATGCCAACGCGGGAATACTGAACGCTCAAAATGCCGTCCGAAGTAATGCCGACCCATACTAGGATCTGTTTCTACGACATCTATAGAGTGGGAATAGAACCTGTGACGAGCACAGCAAGCCACCGGGCCAGCTACGTGGTGAGCCTGCAAGCGGCTTTGTTGCGCTCTACCCCACCCCCGCCCCGCCGACATTATGCTGCCAGGATCGAAGGGTTGGTGTGCTGCCGGCAAAGCGATCCCAACCCACCCGAAAACACATCATCAGATCTGCATGAACACTGGTCATCTGAGCACTCAGTATGGTCGGGATATTTATGCTTCCAGGGAGAAGCTACATACTATAGGAAGACACAGCCGCTGGCCTTTGCACACATTGCAAATGGGGACAACAGGCCACCTGTTTTTGAGTGTTGCATTCATCTATCTATCTATCTATCTATCTATCTATCTATCTATCTATCTATCTATCTATCTAGGTATCTAGGTATATATGTTTGTTTAGATATTTTCAGCTAGGGAAAACAAAACCATATCATAATACTTTTTCCTCCCTATCTGCATATATAGAGATGTGTCCTCATACTTAATTGCTGTGGTCGCGTCAATCAGCCCCTCTCGGCGTGCTAGGTCCTGTGCGTCTTTTTACCTAAATGGTGTCTTGGGTGCAATGCGATGTAATTAGGACCCACCAGGAGACAGTGATGAATAATTTGATATGTGATACTCGTATATCTGTGTATAACAAGGACAGAATATAACTAAAAATGCAGAATTTTGGAGGAGGAAATACACATGTATATGGTATAGTACTACTGTATAGGAATAATGTTCACTACTTCACATATCTGAATATGGACAACGGAACAAGCAGGAGGAATATAGGAACACTGTAACGTAACTCAAAGAGGAGGAGCATTAGTATAAATAAAGATGATATGATAGATCGCCTTTACAGTGTCTTATTTAATAATCCATCAAGACAATGTTGCCCCAGACAACCAGCTCTAACTGACATCTCAGTCATATAAAGAAGCTAGCAAAAGTAGAAAGAGTAGGATGAACTGAATAATAAATAACATTCTGCAGAAATGTTACACAATGCATTTATGGACGTAATAATACAATGTATATTTTGTATATTTGTGAATAAATTCCACAATCCAATACAGTATATACACACACATACTGTATATGCATATACACAGAGATAAAGTGCAATGACAGCATGTCATAATGAATCCAGAATGCCTGTATGTTTTCAGTATTATGTAAATGCTGCCCTTGGTCATAATGTGATGAACACAATTCTGTTTAATAAGTGTTTTACAGCATTTGAATACATTAACCTAGAAAGCCATCAACACAGAGGTAAAAAGGTCAGCCAATTCTCTCTATAGCGTACAATTTATAGCGATACTAACCAGCTGACAAAATGTGCAGATGTAAGATTTTGTTTCTGTGTTGGGCATTTATTCCATCAACATTTATTTCACAGTGTTGACATAAAATCAAATGTAATCCTTACGTAGTGTCATTTCCTTTAGCATAAAATCATAAGTACTCAATAAATAGGCAAAAATACAATACAGTGCAATTTGATTAATTCTAGTCCTTTTTCTCAAACTGAATAGCATCCAACATGATGTAGGTATATGTGGTGAGATTTATCAGTGTCAGGTTTTGCACAATCGCTCCATGCTGTTCTCCGCACCCTTGGTTTATCTAGGTCATGGTGTCAGAATGTCAAGAGGACACACAGTATAGTTTTCTTCATATCATAAAGAGTGGACAAAGCAAATGCAATCATACCACACAGCAGTATCATATTAAGATAAAGTTGTTACTTTAAATAAAAAGTGCTTCAAATGCCAGTTTGGTTAATACAGTACAGAAATGGCAAAAGTGATATATTTGGTTGTTTCTCTTTGACATCAATGAACAGTAATAGAAATCTGATTTTCTTTCCCCTGACAGGAAAATGAGTGCATGTGAGTAAGAATCGCTTAAGGAGCGCTTGACGTGCTACTGAACCAGGATTGCAGGGCATCTAAGATTTCCCTCCTGGCTAATTTACATTTCTATATACATGCACCCATTGCCCAGCATGCAAGTTGCCAGTCTCCCAAGTTCTCTATAAATGTGTATACTCCTGCGCCTAAGCACAATCACCCTGGTTGCATTAGCATAGAAACAGTATGATTGAACCATTCTGCACAATAACATGGCAAGAGCCTGGAAAAGCTCCTGCATGTTTATGTTCTCATTTATCAGCAGACAAAAGAGCCACCTAGATGTCTCCATTCTGAGAGACAGGCAGTGACTGGTCCTGTGTGTTCTCAGCATTCCAGCAGGGAAGCCAGGTGTATTAGACTACATCCAAACAAGTCATGTCAAAGTAGAGGTACATTTGGCCTTCACATAACATATAAATGCTAGTTTTGTTAATCCAAAATGTATGATGTCAACAGATTCCATCTTGCGCTAAAAAACTGGACAACCTACCACTTGCTCATTTATGCCAGAAACACATAATAAATAGGACAAATGACATGATTTTAAACCATCTTACAATGGTACAATTTTAAACCATCTCACGGTAGTACAATTCCTTTACTGACATCCACCAGAACAATGAAAATCAACCATTTAACTGTGCCTAATTTATATTACTGTAGTTGTTAACCATTAGTTTCATAAAGGCATTTTTGCTATTGGCCATTGTATGCTACATTATGTGCCACAGGCTCTGCATGCAAATGAGAAGGATATGGACTCAGCTACTTTAAAAGAAAAGATGGCTTCTGTTACTGTAGCTTCAAGTAGAGGAATGAAAAGGAAACTAAAACGAAAGTTTAATTTTCAATATATTGCTTTAAGCAGATTTTCAGCTCTTGTTTTGATATGCTAAAGTACCCATTGGGAATTATGTGGGGATAACATTTCCAATTTAACAAGGGTGAACTTCAGGGGGTGGTCAGTCAAAGATGAATGTTTTTGAAGACATTCCCTGCACAACATATGATTTGTGAGGGATTCTAGATGCTACCACAAGGGAAGATAGCTGAAAGGATGCATCCGTTTTTTTCTACATGTGACATTCCATCTAATAGATGATCTGCAAAGTTAGCATGGTTAGCTAGCACGATGAACAGTAGCTCACACAGTAAAGTATGCAGCTTATCAATGTTACAGCATAACAAAGCCAAGTTCTCATAAGTAAATAATAGTATCATCATATGTCATATTTGAAAAGTTAGCAATACCTCATGGTCTGTTTGCATTTATTTAATCTTATAATAAACTGATTTTGCAAATGCATAACAAATTAAGCAACATTAGTTACCTGACACCTCCTAATGTATGTTATCAGAAGGCAATACTTCAGAGGCCAACATAAGTATCAATTGCAACATATTTAACCCCCTCTTCAAGTGCTGGTTACCTTGGTCAGCTGTGCTATCTTCTTGCTCATTTTAAGGTGCAGTTCTGCAGTATACTCCATGCTCAAACCAGCTTGATGTGCCATCACACCAGGAGATGAGGGCACAAACTTGGCAGCACTGGTAGAAGCCCCTCCACCGTAGTAATGCTGTTGCTGCTGCCAGCTCATTCCTGTCGCCATCTTCACGGCTTCAGATCCCTCTCACCTCCCCCTAAAAACAGTGAGGGAGGGTGAGAAATTGATGATACACCAGAGACAATGAATCCACAATGGGATACGAATTAAGAAAGAGCAATGTGCTGATATGCAGCCTGAGGGATGTCACTGTGCAGAGTGACTGAGGTAAGCACAGCTCATTCCCCCTCCTGCCTCTGTGTGTGGATAACACAGGCACAGCGAGCACATAGATCCAATAAAAGACCAGGAAAAGGATAAGGGGATGTGCAAGAGGAGAGTGATGTCTGTATATACTCATTGGAGCAGTTTGGTATATATGCACTCTATAAGAGTACATGTTTGTAGATCAACCTGTATATTACTTATATCAATGTCCAGACTCTGTAGGACGTTGAAATACAGATAAATACATATTTATATTATACACATACTGTACATAAAGCGTAGACCCCACAGCCTAGTTCAAGCAAACACATATAAACCAATAATCTGGACATGTTATGACAAGCTTATACGTCAGTTTTAATGACCCCGTTCTTACATTTGGGCCATATGGAAAGAGATGGTAAAATAATTGTCTGATTACATATTTACAGTGTGTGTGAATTATAATCTATTAACAGTATAGAAATGCAACAAAAGAAATTTGGAGTGTCAAACAGTGCGCAATTAAGGCTGTTAGTCATACAGTGTACCACCAGAGGCTTTTCCCACCTCTAATATAAAATGCAATAGAAAAAAAGATACGTGGAATACCGCTCGACCAGCGCCTCACTCTACGTCAGTAGAGCCTTAGTCATGCCCGGCTCTCAGATCCATAACATCCTTCAGACGTATTATACAGGAACAGACTCTCAGTGTGGATCACAGGAATTTTACCGGAAAGAGAGATAATGGGCAACCATAGTGTGATATTGTTTAAAAATGTAATACATCACACAAGACAACATGACGAGATAATGGGCAACCATAGTGTGATATTGTTTAAAAATTTAATACATCACACAAGACAACATGACGAGATAATGGGCAACCATAGTGTGATATTGTTTAAAAATTTAATACATCACACAAGACAACATGACGAGATAATGGGCAACCATAGTGTGATATTGTTTAAAAATTTAATACATCACACAAGACAACATGACGAGATAATGGGCAACCATAGTAATATTGTTTAAAAATTTAATACAAGATAATGGGCATGTTCAGTGGCGTAACTACTGCCCCCGCAGTCCTCGCGGTGGCTTGGGGGCGAGGGGCTGCGGGGACGCCACTGATTTACAGCAGACTGACATGCGGACGAGCGTCCGCATGTCAGTCTGCAGTCTCCTTCCCTCCGCCGCTTTTTGGAGGGACACGGAGGGCACACAGCGCGCCTCCCTGTGTCCCTCCTGCTGCATCATCTCCGGCGGCCGCGGGTCTAATAGGGGGAAGTGCCGTCCGTGAGCTCTAATTGGCTCACGAACCGGCGCTTCCCCCTATTAGACCCGCGGCCGCCGGAGATGATGCAGCAGGAGGGACACAGGAGAGACGAGCTGTGCCCTCCTCCGTGTCCCTCCAAAAAGCGACGACGACGGCGGTGGGGGGGGGGGGATAAATATCTGGCACTGGGGGCATATATGGCACGGGGGGGGGGAGGGAGGAATATCTGGCACTGGGGCATTTCTGGCACTGGGGGGAATATCTGGCACTGGGGGCATATATGGCACTGGGGGGGAATATCTGGCACTGGGGGCATATATGGCACTGGGGGGGGTATCTGGCACTGGGGGCATATATGGCACGGGGGGGCATATATGGCACTGGGGGGAATATCTGGCACTGGGGGCATATATGGCACTGGGGGGGGGGGATATCTGGCACTGGGGCATATATGGCACTGGGGGGAATATCTGGCACTGGGGGCATATATGGCACTGGGGGGGAATATCTGGCACTGGGGGCATATATGGCACGGGGGGAGGGAGGAATATCTGGCACTGGGGCATTTCTGGCACTGGGGGGAATATCTGGCACTGGGGGCATATATGGCACTGGGGGGGAATATCTGGCACTGGGGGCATATATGGCAGTGGGGGGGGGATATCTGGCACTGGGGGCATATATGGCACGGGGGGCATATATGGCACTGGGGGGAATATCTGGCACTGGGGGCATATATGGCACTGGGGGGGGATATCTGGCACTGGGGCATATATGGCACTGGGGGGAATATCTGGCACTGGGGGGGGGATATCTGGCACTGGGGCATATATGGCACTGGGGGGAATATCTGGCACTGGGGGGAATATCTGGCACTGGGGGCATATATGGCACTGGGGGGGATATCTGGCACTGGGGGCATATATGGCACTGGGGGGGATATCTGGCACTGGGGGCATATATGGCACGGGGGGAATATCTGGCACTGGGGGGAATATCTGGCACTGGGGGTATATATGGCACGGGGGGAATATCTGGCACTGGGGGGGAATATCTGGCACTGGGGGCATATATGGCATTGGGGGCATATTTGGCACTGGGGGGGAATATATGGCACTGGGGGCATATCTGGCACTGGGGGCATATGTGGCACTGGGGGGGAATATCTGGCACTGGGGGCATATGTGGCACTGGGGGGGTATATGTGTACCTGGCACATGGGGACGACGACTATATTTGGCACTGGGGCATGTAAGTACCTGGCACCGTGGGGGAATATCTGGCACTGGGGACATATGTGGCACTGGGAGTACAGCCCTAGCAACAAGGACTACCTCCTAGCAACGAGCATGACACCCAGTGCATGAAACACCTGGCAACAAGCATGACACCCAGTGCATGAAACACCTGGCAACGAGCATGACACCCAGTGCATGAAACCCCTGGCAACGAGCATGACACCCTGAGCATGAAAACCCCTGGCACCGTGCATGGAACCAAGAGCATGAAACCCCTGGCAACGAGCATGACACCCTGTGCATGAAACCCCTGACAACGAGCAGGTAATTGAAAAGTAATTAGAAGCCTTACTGTAGGACTTAATGTGTAATGGGCATTACGGTGTGTGGCATAATGTATCACGGACATTGCGGTGTGTGTCATAATGTGTCACAGGCATTACGGTGTATGGTATACTATATCGCGGGCATTGTGATAATAAGAATTTACTTACCGATAATTCTATTTCTCGTAGTCCGTAGTGGATGCTGGGGACTCCGTCAGGACCATGGGGAATAGCGGCTCCGCAGGAGACAGGGCACAAAATTAAAAGTTTGACCACTAGGTGGTGTGCACTGGCTCCTCCCCCTATGACTCTCCTCCAAGCCTCAGTTAGGATACTGTGCCCGGACGAGCGTACACAATAAGGAAGGATTTTGAATCCCGGGTAAGACTCATACCAGCCACACCAATCACACTGTACAACTTGAGATCTGAACCCAGTTAACAGCATGATAACAGAGGAGCCTCTGAAAAGATGGCTTCCAACAATAATAACCCGATTTTTGTAACAATAACTATGTACAAGTATTGCAGACAATCCGCACTTGGGATGGGCGCCCAGCATCCACTACGGACTACGAGAAATAGAATTATCGGTAAGTAAATTCTTATTTTCTCTGACGTCCTAAGTGGATGCTGGGGACTCCGTCAGGACCATGGGGATTATACCAAAGCTCCCAAACGGGCGGGAGAGTGCGGATGACTCTGCAGCACCGAATGAGAGAACTCCAGGTCCTCCTTAGCCAGGGTATCAAATTTGTAGAATTTTACAAACGTGTTCTCCCCTGACCACGTAACTGCTCGGCAGCGTTGTAATGCCGAGACCCCTCGGGCAGCCGCCCAAGGTGAGCCCACCTTCCTTGTGGAGTGGGCATTTACAGATTTTGGCTGTGGCAGGCCCTGCCACAGAATGCGCAAGTTGAATTGTGCTACAAATCCAACGAGCAATCGTCTGCTTAGACGCAGGAACACCCAGCTTGTTGGGTGCATACAGTATAAACAGCGAGTCAGACTTTCTGACTCCAGCCGTCCTTGAAATATATATATATATATATTTTTTTTAAGGCTCTGACAACGTCGAACAACTTGGAGTCCTCCAAGTCGCTAGAAGCCGCGGGCACTACAATAGGTTGGTTCAGGTGAAACGCTGATACCACCTTAGGGAGAAACTGAGGACGCGTCCGCAGTTCTGCCCTGTCCCAATGGAAAATCAGATATGGCTTTTGTACGAAAAAGCCGCCAATTCTGACACTCTCCTGGCCGAAGCCAGGGCCAGTAGCATGGTCACTTTCCATGTAAGATATTTCAAATCCACCGATTTGAGTGGCTCAACCAATGGGATTTGAGGAATCCCAAAACTACATTGAGATCCCACGGTGCCACTGGAGGCACAACCGGGGCTGTATATGTAGTACACCTTTGACAAAAGCTTGGACTTCAGGAACTGAAGCCAATTCTTTCTGGAAGAAAATCGACAGGGCCGAAATTTGAACCTTAATGGACCCCAATTTGAGGCCCATAGACAATCCTGTTTGCAGGAAATGTAGGAATCGACCCAGTTGAAATTCCTCCGTCGGAGCCCTCTCCTTCAGGATCCGGCGTTCAACCGCCATGCCGTCAAACGCAGCCGCGGTAAGTCTAGAGGTAGAGTGCACGGATCCTCCGTGCGCATCTCTTGAAGTTCCGGGTACCAAGTCCTTCTTGGCAAATCCGGAACCACGAGTATCGTTCTTACTCCCCTTCGCCTTATAATTCTCAGTACCTTGGGTATGAGAGGCAGAGGGGGGAACACATACATTGACTGGTACACCCATGGTGTTACCAACGCGTCCACAGCTATTGCCTGAGGGTCTCTTGACCTGGCACAATACCTGTCCAGTTTTTTGTTGAGGCGGGACGCCATCCTGTCCACCTTTGGTTTTTCCCAACGGTTCACAATCATGTGGAAGACTTCTGGATGAAGTCCCCACTCTCCCGGGTGGTGATCGTGTCTGCTGAGGAAGTCTGCTTCCCAGTTGTCCACTCCCGGAATGAACACTGCTGACAGTGCTATCACATGATTTTCTGCCCAGTGAAAAATCCTTGCAGCTTCTGCCATTGCCCTCCTGCTTCTTGTGTCGCCCTGTCTGTTTACGTGGGCGACTGCCGTGGTGTTGCTCTACTGGTTCAACACCGGCTGACCCTGAAGCAGAGGTCTTGCCAGGCTTAGAGCATTGTAAATTGCCCTTAGCTCCAGTATATTTATGTGAAGTGAAGTCTCCAGGCCTGACCACACTCCCTGGAAATTTCTTCCCTGTGTGACTGCTCCAATCTGCGGCCCTCCAAAAAGGTGAGCACTCTGCAACCACCACAGAAGAGACCCCCTTGTCCTTGGAGACGGGGCTATCCGCTGATGCATCAGAAGATGCGATCCGGACCATTCGTCCAGCAGATTCCACTGAAAGGTTCTTGCGTGGAATCTGCCGAATGGAATCGCTTCGTAAGAAGCCATCATTTACCCAGGACTCTTGTGCATTGATGCACTGACACTTTTCCTGGTTTTAGGAGGTTCCTGACTAGCTCGGATAACTCCCTGGCTTTCTCCTCCGGGAGAAAAACCTTTTTCTGAACTGTGTCCAGAATCATCCCTAGGAACAGCAGACGTGTCGTCGGGCTCAGCTGGGATTTTGGAAAATTTAGAATCCACCCGTGCTGTTGCAGCACTACTTGGGTTAGTGCTACACCGGCCTCTAACTGTTCTCTGGATCTTGCCCTTATCATACTCCACTCAATAAATTAGACTTATTGGGGGATATTCAATTGTTTGAAAAGTCGGTTGGGTGTCTGTTTTTTCCCTGTCTATTAAATAGGAAAAAACAGACACCCACCTAATTTTTCCAAACAATTGAATATCCCCCTTTGTATCTAAAATTAACTGAAGGATAGTGTTCCACAAGAACTGCAAGGGATAAAGACTTAGCGTTGTCAAGCAAGAATTCACAAGATTACAATTGTTTGGTTCTGCCTTGTAAATGATTGCTGCTTTCAAAAAATGGGCACAAAATTCCCACACCTCCGGAACTTGGAAGCTATTACATTTAGCTGCTGGTCACTGCAAGATCCCTTGAAAGGATCAGAACCTTAACCAACAGTCAGACACAATATGAAATAATATCCCCTTACATGCCCAGGGACAGAAGTAAACTGTGGAAACTGTGATAATGGATTTACTGCTTTTATTCTTCAAAATTTTCATAGTATATTTTTTATGAGTAGATTTTTTTTTATGTCTTGGAAACAGTTATATAGCACACAATTACATATTTTTTCCATTTTAATTTCTTTTCTGTTGCAGTCAGAAAGTGTGAATATTTACAGATTTTAAATGTGATACAACTTATTGACTCATATATATTTTTAATATTTCAGGTCAATACTGATCTATTGATTAATAAACAAATATGCATACATAACTTGATTCTGTACAACATGGTATCGTTAATCTGTGACCGGAAGCGCTAAGTATGCCACGGTAAGACGAAACAGAAAGTCATACAGCTTTCAGATCGCAATTGCCGTGTCGCACCCGGGATTTGTGCACAGGTACGTCCCGGGTACACCCGGCTGAGACCCCTTTCAGAATGGCATCCAGAACACGGCTTACTGCCGGTCCGCTGACATTACCGTGTCACGCACCGAGGAGGTCAGGGTTGAAGCCTTATTCAACCTTGGTCGCTCCCTGCGTTGAAATACTGGGTCGCTCAACCCGGGTTATTTCAACTGGCCCCATTCAGACTGCGCCGCAACCTGGGTTTCTGTGCATTCATGTGCAATAACCTAGGATATTGCTGGTGATCTGAAAGGGGTGCTGTATTACTAATAAAATGTTTAGCTTGTAAATAAAGATCCTAAAGACAGATTCTTTTAACTCTCCTGTGTTTCCAAACATGTGCTTTTACACACCTCAGCTGTGATTCATTGTTAAACAAGTATTGCTCTCCAGCTGACCACCCTAGGTGGCTCAATGCATAGCAGGAATACATAGAAGGATTCTATTTGGAGAAGATAGGTGCAAAAAACTGTTTGATCTACCAGCACTGAGCGAACAACAGCTTGGACTCTTCCCAGCTCCACAGGACTGTGTATACTAGTGTAATGAGGAATGCTAGCATTCCTGGAATGCTAGCATTCCTGGAATGGCAATTTTGCCATCTCTAATATCCTAATATATTAATAAAAGGTACATATGGCTGCATTCCATTATAATAAGACACTATTGCTAAATACATTTAAACTCCCTAAACCTTGTTCCCCAATTATTAATAAAATATACATTCTTGTTATCACTGACCTGGTCGAAGGGTGTTGTGGACTCGGGGCTTCTTCCGGTGACAGGGAAGAGGAACCGCTACTGGGTCGCAATAGAGATGGCCGGATGTAGGTCTTCTTCATACAGGATGAAGACGGTAAGCAGGAAGCACGGAGGAATGATGAAGGTCTCCTGAAAAACAAGACTAGTGAAAGTGCTGAGTGCTGAGGTACAGAGATGCTGGTATTATTGAGGTGCTGAAGGCACTGAGGTGCTGAGACACCGAGGTACTGAGGTGTTGGAGTTCTGTGATACTAAGGTGCAGAGGCTCCGAGGTGCTGAGGTTCTATGGTGCTGAGGCACCGGAGTGCTGAGGAACAGAGGCACTGAGGTGCCGAGGTACTGAGGTGCTGATGGCGCTCAGGCGCCTTGGTGGCACGGAGGTGCGTGATAGCGCTCGGGCGCTTGGAGGCACGGAAGTGCGTGATGGCGCTCGGGCGCTTGGAGGCACGGAGGTGCGTGATGGCGCTCGGGCGCTTGGAGGCACGGAGGTGCGTGATGGCGCTCGGGCGCTTGGAGGCACGGAGGTGCGTGATGGTGCTCGGGTGCTTGGAGGCACGGAGGTGCGTGATGGCGCTCGGGCGCTTGGAGGCACGGAAGTGCGTGATGGCGCTCGGGCGCTTGGAGGCACGGAGGTGCGTGATGGCGCTCGGGCGCTTGGAGGCACGGAAGTGCGTGATGGCGCTCGGGCGCTTGGAGGCACGGAGGTGCGTGATGGCGCTCGGGCGCTTGGAGGCACAGAGGTGCGTGATGGCGCTTGGAGGCACGGAGGTGCGTGATGGCGCTCGGGCGCTTGGAGGCACGGAAGTGCGTGGAGACACTGGAGACACTGGGACACTGGAGACACTGGGACACTGGAGACACTGGAGACACTGGAGACACTGGGACACTGGAGACACTGGAGACACTGGAGACACAGCGGAAAATAGGAACAAGGGAGCTCTGGAAATCACTGCTTCTGACAAGCAGAACGATGATACACAGGCGCCGGCTCCCTGCTCGGCGTCTGGCTTTGAACCTCCCGCCTTGGTCTGATTGGCGGAGCGGGCAGATGACGTCAGCCCCGCTCCGCCTACCTAATCTAAAGCAGCATGGCGGCGCCCTCGCTCCGGGAGCCGCCGGAGAGACCCGCCGACCCGACGCCGGACCCCCGAGGCCGCCGGAGGGGAGAGACGCCAGGCCATCCAGGACACCCGCAGCGGTAAGCGCGGCCGCCGCTGCCCGCGGGGTGTGACAGTACCCCCTCCTCCAGGAGTGGCCCCTGGACACTTTCCGGGTTTAGTTGGATGTCTGGAATGGAAGATTCGAACCAGTCGGGGAGCCATTACCTCAGTAGCATTGATCCAACTTCTCTCTTCAGGACCATAACCTTTCCATTCTACCAAGTACTGTAATTTCTTATGAAAATAACGAGAGTCAAGAATAGCTTTGATTTCAAATTCTGTCCCAGCTTCAGACACAGTAGTAGTTGGCCTAGGAGATGCTGAGTGGAACCGATTTAGAATGAGGGGGCGGAGGAGAGAGACGTGGAAGGAGTTTGGAATTCGAAGGTGGGATGGCAACTCCAATTTGCAAACGACCGGGTTCAAGACTTGCCGCACTGAGAAAGGACCAATGAACCTTGGGGCAAATTTCATGGTGGGTACTTTCAAACGAAGATTGCGGGTAGAGAGCCATACCTTGTCACCAACCTTATATTGAGGAGCTGCTCGTCGTTTCCTATCCGCAAAGAATTTATAGCGACCGGAAACCCTCTTAAGATTGGCATGAACTCGGCTCCAAATTTGAGTGAAATGTCGAAGAGTTGAGGCTGCAGCAGGAACTTCTTCTGGAGGACAAATGGGCAACTCCGGAACTTGGGGATGAAATCCATAATTAATAAAGAATGGAGACTCACCAGTAGAAGAATGATAAAAATGGTTGTGGGCAAACTCAGCCCACGGCAACAACTCCACCCAGTTATCTTGAGAAGGGGAAAGGTAAATACGGAGAAAAGTCTCTAGATCCTGATTGACGCGTTCAGTTTGCCCATTAGTCTGTGGATGGTAAGCAGAAGAGAATTTGAGCTTAATTTGTAGAGTTGAACAGAGGGCTCTCCAGAATCTCGCTGTAAACTGTACTCCCCGATCTGAGACTATTTCCAGAGGTAACCCGTGCAGGCGGAAATGCTCTTGGATAAATAACAGGGCCAACTTGGAAGCGGAGGGTAATCCGGTCAACGGAATAAAATGTGCCATCTTAGAGAATCGGTCAATGATCACCCAAATGGTGTTATGACCCTTAGAGAGCGGTAATTCAGTAACAAAGTCCATCGAGATATGAGTCCAAGGCCTTTTAGGAATGGACAAAGGATGCAACAAACCCGTAGGCGGCAGACGTGGAGTTTTGTGCTGAGCACATTGAGGACACGAATTGACATACTCTTGAACATCTTTTTTCATAGTGTCCCACCAGTATGATCTTCGCAGAAATTCCCACATTTTCTGAATTCCCGGATGACCAGAAAACTTAGAAGTGTGTGCCCACTGCAACAGTCTCGGTCGAAATTTAACTGGTACCGACATTCTTCCCGGAGGAGGGCCCAACCTAGTGGGAGCTGCAGAAATAGAGATGGGACTGAGGATTAATGCCTTCCCCATAGTATTCTCCTCATCGGAAGCCATCACTGAACGGGATAGGGCATCCGCCTTGGTATTTAGAATTCCAGCCCGATACTTGATGATAAAGGAAAATCTGGTAAAGAAGAGCGCCCATCTCGCCTGACGGGGGTTCAAACATTGGGCCGTCTTTAGATACAGTAAATTCTTGTGGTCCGTAAAAATTGTAATTAAGTGTTTAGCACCCTCCAGAAGATACCTCCATTCTTCCAACGCAGATTTAATTGCCAGTAGCTCTTTGTCTCCGATGGTGTAATTTAGTTCAGCAGGGGAGAACTTGCGAGAATGAAACCCACACGGATGCAACTTCCCATCTGAGGCGTATTGCGAGAGTACAGCACCTATGCCTACCGTGGAAGCATCAACCTCCAAAAAGAATGGTTTTAGGAAATCTGGCTGCTGAAGTACGGGAGCAGATATAAAGGCGGTCTTCAACTGTTTGAACGCTGCTATTGCTTCAGAAGGCCAATTGCTTGGGTCAGCCCCTTTTTTAGTCAGAGCCGTAATAGGTGCCACGATGGTAGAGAAACCTCTTATAAATTTCCGATAATAATTTGCGAATCCTAGAAATCGTTGCACTGCTTTTAAGGAAAGAGGTTGAGTCCAATCCCGGATGGCCGAAAGTTTCTCCGGATCCATACGCAATTCAGTTCCAGAAATAATGTAGCCCAAAAATGAAATAGAAGGAACCTCAAAGGTGCACTTGGACATCTTGCCATAAAGATGATTCTTGCGCAACCGAAGGAGTACTTCCTTAACTTGTAGTCGGTGCTCAGAAAGATTCTTAGAAAAAATCAAAATGTCATCCAAATAGACTACTACATTCAGATACAACATATCCCGAAAGACTTCATTAATGAATCCTTGAAAGACAGCGGGGGCGTTGCTGAGGCCAAATGGCATTACCAGGTACTCATAATGCCCATCTCTCGTATTGAAAGCCGTCTTCCACTCATCTCCTTGACGAATACGTATCAAGTTGTATGCTCCTCTTAAGTCAAGCTTAGTAAATACTCGAGCTCCACGCACTCTATCGAAAAGCTCTGTGATGAGCGGCAGAGGATACTTGTTTTTAATGGTGACTTCATTTAAACCACGATAGTCGATGCATGGTCTCAGCCCTCCATCTTTTTTCTTTACAAAGAAGAAGCCAGCTCCCGCTGGAGAAGTGGAGGGACGGATGAAGCCCTTCTGCAAATTCGACTTAATGTACTCAGACATAGCTTGTGTCTCTGGAACCGACAAAGGATAAGTGCGACCTCGAGGCGGTATTTTCCCAGGAATGAGCTCAATGGGACAGTCCCAAGCCCTATGCGGAGGTAATTTATCAGCCGCCTGTTCCGAGAAGACATCCAAAAACTCTCGATAAGCCTCAGGAACTAACTCCACGTCCAACTTGGCCGACGCACGGAGTGGAACGACAGGAGTAAGACAATTCAATCGGCAGAAAGGACTCCAAGAAATTATTTGTGTCGACCCCCAGTCGACATGAGGGTTGTGTAGCCTGAGCCAGGGAAAACCCAAAACGAGATCATGAGACATTTCCTGAATAACTAGAAACTTCAGTTGTTCATGATGTAAAGCTCCCACTTGTAGCTGAATTGACTCAGACTGACTCGTAATCAAGGCGTTAGGAATTTGAACCCCGTTAATGGCTGTAATAGTAATAGGTCGTTCGACCAACTGTAATTTCAAACCCAAACTCTGGGCGCAGGAAAGAGAAATAAAATTCCCCGCAGCACCTGAATCCAAAAGAGCCATAACGGTCTTGACTTTTGTTTTAGTAGACAAAGATACTGAGAGTAAACAGTCCACTTCTGGAGAAGATTGAGAAACCACACCCAGCTTGACTTCCCCGGAACAGGCTAGGATTGCCCGTTTCCCGGGCGAGCTTTGCAAGACTTGAGGAAGTGATCCGCGGCTCCACAGTAGAGGCAAAGTTTGTTCTCACGCCGACGCTGTCGCTCCTCTGGAGACAGTCGAGACCGATTAATCTGCATGGGTTCGTCTGGAGCTGTCGTAACCGATGGTTTAGACGGAGGAGCCCGGAATCTGCACCGATCAGACCGAGAACGTTCGCCAACTCGTTCCTGCATGCGGAGATCCACTTTCACACAGAGCGAGATCAACTGTTCCAAGGAATCTGGCAAACCTCTTGTAATCAATTCGTCTTTAAGACGGTCGGACAGCCCGTTCCAGAAAGCGGCCCGTAAGGCATCATTATCCCAGCGCAATTCGGAAGCTATGGTCTGAAAATGAATCACATACTGACCCACTGAACGAGAGCCTTGTCGAACTCTAAGAAGATCTGAAGAGGCAGCGGCCGTTCTGCCAGGCTCATCAAAGATCCGGCGGAAAGATGAGATGAAATTAGTGTAGTTGGAAACCAAAGGATCAGATCGCTCCCATAAAGGAGACACCCATTCCAACGCTGAATCCTCAAGCAAGGAAATAATGTATGCTACTTTGGATCGATCCGTGGGAAAATTGTGTGCGAGGAGTTCAAACTGCACCTCGCACTGGTTAAGAAAACCACGGCAATTCTTCGGGTTGCCGTTGTAGCGAGAGGGAGTGGGAAGCTGAAGGCGTGACCTGGTACCGGACACTGCGTGAGCATTAACAGGAACGACTGCCGGAGTGGGTACTGGAGCTGGAACTGGAACTACTGAAGCCAGGGAAACCTGAATTTGATCCAACCTGCCGGATAGCTCTTGGAGATACCGCATCACCTGGTTTTGCGCCGCTTCCTGACTCTGTACACGGGAAACCAGATCTTGGATGGCACTTGCTTCTGGGTTCCGATTCCCCGGGTCCATGTGGCCTGTGTATACTATCACTGACCTGGTCGAAGGGTGTTGTGGACTCGGGGCTTCTTCCGGTGACAGGGAAGAGGAACCGCTACTGGGTCGCAATAGAGATGGCCGGATGTAGGTCTTCTTCATACAGGATGAAGACGGTAAGCAGGAAGCACGGAGGAATGATGAAGGTCTCCTGAAAAACAAGACTAGTGAAAGTGCTGAGTGCTGAGGTACAGAGATGCTGGTATTATTGAGGTGCTGAAGGCACTGAGGTGCTGAGACACCGAGGTACTGAGGTGTTGGAGTTCTGTGATACTAAGGTGCAGAGGCTCCGAGGTGCTGAGGTTCTATGGTGCTGAGGCACCGGAGTGCTGAGGAACAGAGGCACTGAGGTGCCGAGGTACTGAGGTGCTGATGGCGCTCAGGCGCCTTGGTGGCACGGAGGTGCGTGATAGCGCTCGGGCGCTTGGAGGCACGGAAGTGCGTGATGGCGCTCGGGCGCTTGGAGGCACGGAGGTGCGTGATGGCGCTCGGGCGCTTGGAGACGCACGGAGGTGCGTGATGGCGCTCGGGCGCTTGGAGGCACGGAGGTGCGTGATGGTGCTCGGGTGCTTGGAGGCACGGAGGTGCGTGATGGCGCTCGGGCGCTTGGAGGCACGGAAGTGCGTGATGGCGCTCGGGCGCTTGGAGGCACGGAGGTGCGTGATGGCGCTCGGGCGCTTGGAGGCACGGAAGTGCGTGATGGCGCTCGGGCGCTTGGAGGCACGGAGGTGCGTGATGGCGCTCGGGCGCTTGGAGGCACAGAGGTGCGTGATGGCGCTTGGAGGCACGGAGGTGCGTGATGGCGCTCGGGCGCTTGGAGGCACGGAAGTGCGTGGAGACACTGGAGACACTGGGACACTGGAGACACTGGGACACTGGAGACACTGGAGACACTGGGACACTGGAGACACTGGAGACACAGCGGAAAATAGGAACAAGGGAGCTCTGGAAATCACTGCTTCTGACAAGCAGAACGATGATACACAGGCGCCGGCTCCCTGCTCGGCGTCTGGCTTTGAACCTCCCGCCTTGGTCTGATTGGCGGAGCGGGCAGATGACGTCAGCCCCGCTCCGCCTACCTAATCTAAAGCAGCATGGCGGCGCCCTCGCTCCGGGAGCCGCCGGAGAGACCCGCCGACCCGACGCCGGACCCCCGAGGCCGCCGGAGGGGAGAGACGCCAGGCCATCCAGGACACCCGCAGCGGTAAGCGCGGCCGCCGCTGCCCGCGGGGTGTGACACTTGTACACTATCTTATTGTAATCCAATGGGAATTATTTTTGTAACCTGTGGGAACTGAGGGCCTAATTCAGACCTGGTCCTCTACAAATTTGCAAAGGTTTGCAATCAGATAATCGCCACCCAGACAGAGTGAAAATCTGCCCCCGCGCAAGTCTGTGTACGCTGTGCAAAAAGCTTTTCAAACGCAACTCACTCACCATCGAATGATTTTTCCAGTCTGTGCAGGTGTGCAGTCTTTGCGTAGCCCAGGACCTACTCCTACAGTGCGATAGAAACAGGCTGTTTAGGGCCGGATCTGACGTCACACACCCTCCCAGAAAACGCTTGGGAGCGCCCGCCAGTTACCACCCCCAAATGTCCACTTCCTGTCAATCAACTTGCGTACGCCTAACAATCAAAAAAGTCACTGAATTCTTTTGCAGTTTGGCTCGCACGTGCGCACTATAATCCGTATGCATGCACAGTCAATCGACCGCCTTGCGAATTTACACAACAGCGATCAGGTCTGAATCGGGTCTTAAGTGTCATTTGTATTCCAATGGGAATTGTTAGTTTATAAACCACAATACAAATTTTTAATCCAAGGAAACTTTTTTAATCCACAAGGAAATGTACTTCATTCAATAAATCAAAGGGACCTTCTTGTGATCCACAGGAATTTATCTTCTTTATGTAATCCATGGTATATGTTCATTATTTGTGATCCACAGGAGTTGTTCTTACAATACATGGGAATTATTATTCTAAGTACAATACAAGGGGTGTGCAATAAGTTTCTGGATGTGCAGAGCATAGGTAGACACAATCTGACTGTCTGGTTTCCAACTGTACTCTCTGACTAAAGTTCTTGTGAAATGTCATGGCACAGAAGCAGAACCGTCTATAAGCATCACTGCACACCAAATAAGTCAGCATTTTCACTTCCTTCACCAACTCATTATGGAGATTAACAGAGGCCACTGGAAAGACATGATCTTCTACAACTACAACAGTGGGCTGCGACAGCAGGAGAGTTTTGGCTGACTGCGAGCTGGAAGTACCGTCCCATACCACTGTGTTTCAGCGTAGGTGACAGTCCCTTGTAGACGAGGAGTGCTGCGGCCGACCTGTGTCTGCCATCACTGAAGACAACATTGCTGCCGTGCGGGCCACAGTTGATATGGACGCCAGGGTGACCATGGCTCACTTAAATGAGGCATCTCATCGGGATCCATCCGCCTGATACTCCACAAAAAGCCTGACCTGAGCAAGGTTTCTGCATGCTAAGTGCCCCATCAGCTGACTCAAGAGCAGAAGGAGGCTCAGGTGACTTGGTGCTCCAACATGCTGGCCTGATTGGTGGCGGTCACTGAAACTCTGCCTGGGAGATTATCAGTAGTGATGAATCCTGGATCTACAGTTTCGACCCTGAGACCAAACAACAGTTGGCCCAGTGGACCCCAGTTGGAGTTGCACAGCCACAGACGCTCAGATGTAAGTGCAGCATGGCCAAGCAGGTGGTGGCTGTTTTCGTGGCCAAGACTGGTTATGTAGCTATTGTACCACATCACCTGGGACTGGTACGCCAACCAATGCCTGGCGCAAGTGGTGGAAGCCATTTTCAGATGCCATCCAAGAGCTCACGCTTGTAGTGCCCTTCTCCATCACGACAATGCACCTGCCTACAAGTCCAGGAAAGTGGTGGATTTTTTGGCCCATGAATGCATCCAGGAGTTCGGTCATCAGCCGTACAGTTCAGACCCTTGTTCCTTGAGTCTTCTTCATGTTCCCACAAATCAAGAGCACGATGCGTAGGATTAGTTTTGGGTCACCGGGAGCTGCAGTGGAGCCCTTCATCCAGCATGTAGAAGACATAAAGTACCTGCTTTGCACTGGTTCAGCTGCTTCACCAAGTGGCTTTGGTTGCATGCAACTTTAAATATACTCCTATGGTGAATACTTTAAAATAATGTAATGTTCGCTTTGTAAGTATAATACTTGTTGTGCATCCAGAAACTTATTACACTCCCCTTGTATTGTTCTTATAATCCATGGGAAATACATAAACAAAACCACAAAGGATTACATAAACTACTCCCCTTATCCACTCAGCCAACCACAAGTCATTTCCAACACTAGTCCCAATATGACTGGATGGAATATTCCAGAATTAAGTACTCAGCTTCTCTTACTAGCCATCTACCCTCCATCCCAATTCGCCCGCCTATTTATACCCTCTCTGTCAGACTATAAGGTCTCGTGGACAAGGCCATCTTTTCTGATTCTCACTTAGCAGAATACCTGTCACCAGTGCACTTTTGTTCTCAGTCTCCCTTTTCCCCACTGGTGGTACTAATCCTGTCTGTCCACCCACTTGTGCATGTAGACTCATTTAGGGGCATATTTATTAACACAGAAAGAAGAGAATCCGATGACTGGCAGCCCTTCATTCATCGGTCCCTGGCCTGGTAAGTATAATCAGCGCTGAGGGTGGCGTTGGGGGGTTGCCTCGTGGGAGGTGATGACTCGGTGGAGAATGTGGCAGCGATGTCGGCGGCACGTGTGCAGCACATACACAGGGTATTTTTCACGTAAAAAATACCCCAATAATTCTGCTCTGTAGAGTGGCTTTTCTGTGCAGTGGTGTTTTAGTATCCTGCACCAGACTTGAAATAATAGGATTTTAATACCTACCGGTAAATCCTTTTCTCTTAGTCCGTAGAGGATGCTGGGGATGCTTCAAGAACCATGGGGTATAGACGGGATCCGCAGGAGACATGGGCACTTTAAGACTTAAAAAGGGGTGTGAACTGGCTCCTCCCTCTATCCCCCTCCTTCAGACTCCAGTTATAGGAACTCTGCCCAGGGAGACGGACATTTAGAGGAAAAGGATTTATTTAATTTTTAAACTAAGGTGAGATACATACCAGCTCACACCTCAAACACGCAACATGGCAGTCAACAACAACGCATGCAATGGCATGACTAACATCAGCCACAGACTGACTGAACTCAACACAACATGTGTGTATCCATAACCAATAACTGCAGATATAGCCTGCACTGGGACGGGCGCCCAGCATCCTCTACGGACTAAAAGAAAAGGATTTACCGGTAGGTATTAAAATCCTATTTTCTCATACGTCCTAGAGGATGCTGGGGATGCTTCAAGAACCATGGGGTTTATACCAAAGCTCTAGAACGGGCGGGAGAGTGCGGATGACTCTGCAGCACCGATTGACCAAACAAGAGGTCCTCCTCAGCCAGGGTATCAAACTTGTAAATCTTCGCCAAAGTGTTTGATCCTGACTAAGTAGCAGCTTGGCAACGCTGTAATGCCGCCCAGGATGAGCCCACGTTCCTGGTAGAATGGGCCTTCACAGATTTCGGTAACGGCAATCCTGCCGTAGAATGAGCTTGTTGAATCGTATTACAGATCCAGCGTGCAATAGTCTGCTTGGAAGCAGGAGCCCCAATCTTGTTGGGAGCCCAGGACAAACAGAGCCTCTGTTTTCCTAATTTGAGCCGTTCTGGCGACATAGATCTTCAAAGCTCTGACCACATCGAGATACTTAGATTCCGCCAAGGCGTCAGTAGCCACTGGCACCACAATAGGCTGGTTTACGTGAAACGGTTAAACCACTTTTGGCAGAAATTGCTGATGAGTTCTCAACTCCGCTCTATCAGCATGGAAGATTAAATAGGGGCTTTTGAGAGACAAAGCCGCCAATTCAGATACCCGCCTTGCGGATGCCAAGGCCAACAACATGACTACTTTCCAAGTCCTCTGGGACTTAAATGTAACATGTCTTATATTATAGACAGGATTCCCAGTTTATTTATTTATTTATTTATTTATAAAATACAATTAATTTTCACCAAGGCGTTCTCTTACTAGATCACTTTATTTCTGAGTCACTATATTTTAGCATGTTTATTAAAAGTTAAGTTTTAGTGTCTAAATTTCAGATAAGAGTGCCCCAACATAGAGTCTTTCTCCTCTTTCGTTTTGCTACTTTCCAAGTAAGGAATTTTAACTCAACCTTACGCAAAGGTTCAAACCAATGAGATTGCAGGAACTGTAACACCACATTAAGATCCCATGGTGCCACTGGGGGCACAAAGGGAGGTTGGATGTGAAGCACACCTTTCACGAAGGTCTGAACTTCTGGAAGGGAGGCCAATTCTTTCTGAAAGAAAATTGATAAGGCCAAAATTTGTACTTTAATTGAGCCCAACTTCAGGTCCGCATCCACACCTGCTTGCAAAAAATGGAGCAAACGCCCCAGCTGAAAATCCTCCGTAGGAGCCTTCTTGGAATCACACCAGACACATACTTCCTCCAAATACGGTGGTAATGCTTCGCCGTTACTTCGTTTCTAGCCTGAAGTAGTGTGGGAATGACTTCACTGGGAATACCCTTTCGGGCTAGGATTTGGCGTTCAACCGCCATGCCGTCAAACGCAGCCGCGGTAAGTCTTGATACACGCATGGTCCTTGCTGTAACAGGTCCTCTCATAGAGGAAGAGGCCAGGGGTCTTCTATGAGTAACTCTTGAAGATCGGGATACCAGGTCCTCCTTGGCCACTCTGGAACAATGAGTATCGCCTGAACCCTTGTTCTTCTTATGATCCTTATCACCCTTGGAATGAGAGGAAGTGGAGGGAACATGTAGACTGACTGAAACACCCACGGTGTCACTAGGGCATCCACCGCTATTGCTTGAGGGTCCCTCGACCTGGAACAATATCTCAGAAGTTTCTTGTTGAGGCGAGACGCCATCATGTCTATTTGAGGAATTCCCCAACGACTTGTCACTTCTGCAAAGACCTCTTGATGAAGACCCCACTCTCCTGGATGGAGATCGTGTCTGCTGAGGAAGTCTGCTTCCCAGTTGTCCACTCCTGGAATGAAGATTGCTGACAGAGTGCCTGCATGAGTTTCCGCCCAGCGAAGAACTTTTGTGGCCTCCGCCATCGCCGCTCTGCTCTTTGTTCCGCCCCGGCGGTTTATGTATGCCACTGCTGTTATGTTGTCTGACTAAATCAATACGGGCAGACCGCGAAGAAGATATTCCGCTTGCCGAAGGCCGTTCTAAATGGCCCGTAATTCCAGAATGTTTATGTGCAGACAAGCTTCCTAGCTTGACCATTTTCCCTGGAAATTTTTTCCCTGTGTGACTGCTCACCAGCCTCGGAGACTTGCATCTGTGGTCACCAGGATCCAATCCTGAATCCCGAACCTGCGTCCCTCTAGGAGGTGAGAACTGTGCAGCCACCACAGGAGAGATATTCTGGTCCTGGAAGATAGGATTATTCTCCGGTGCATATGCAGGTGAGACCCGGACCACTTGTCCAACAGGTCCCACTGAAACACTCTGGCATGGAACCTGCCAAACTGAATGGCCTCGTAGGCCGCCACCATCTTCCCCAGCAACTGAGTGCATTGATGAATCGACACTCTTGCCGGTTTCAGAATCTGAAATTTGACCATGTTCTGAATTTCCAGAGCCTTTTCCACTGGAAGAAAGACTCTCTGTAATTCTGTGTCCAGAATCATACCCGAGAATGACAGTCGTGTTGTCGGAACCAACTGTGATTTTGGCAAGTTTAGGAGCCAACCGTGTTGTTGCAGAATTGTCAGGGAGAACATAACGTTTTTCAGTAATTGCTCCTTGGATCTCGCCTTTATCAGAATATCGTCCAAGTACGGGATAATTGTGACTCCCTGCTTGCGCAGGAGAACCATAATTTCCGCCATCACCCAGGTGAAAATCCTCGGAGCTGTGGACAGACCAAACGGCAACGTCTGAAATTGGTAATGACAATCCTGAACAGTAAACCTCAGATAAGCTTGATGTGGAGGATATATAGGATGCCTACATGTAAGTAGGCATCCTTTATGTCGACCGACACCATAAAATCCTCCTCCTCCAGACTGGAGATCACAGCTCGGAGAGATTCCATCTTGAATTTGATTTTTTTTAGATAGAAATTGAGGGATTTTAGGTTCAGAATCGGTCTGACCGAGCCATCCGGCTTCGGGACCACGAACAGGCTCGAATAAAAGCCTTCCCCCTGTTGTGACGGGGGTACCGTGACAATGACCTGATTTTGACACAGCTTTAGTATTGCAGCGCATACTACCTCCCTTTCTGGAAGAGAAACTGGCAAGGCCGATTTGAAAAATCGGTGAGGGGGCACATCTTGAAACTCCAATTTGTACCCTTGGGCTACTATTTCTAATACCCAAGGATCCAGGGACGAGCGAACCCAGACCTGACTGAAGAGTTGGAGACGTGCCCCCACCGGTGCGGACTCCCACAGAGGAGCCCCGGCGTCATGCGGTGGATTTGGCAGAAGCCGAGGAGGACTTCTGCTCTTTGGAACTTGCCACAGCCTGTGACCTTTTTCCCCTTCCTCTCCCTCTCGTAGCAAGGAAGGAAGACCCTCGTCCTTTTTTGTTTTTATTGGGCTGAAAGGACTGCATCTGATAGTATGGCGTTTTCTTTTGTTGTGCAGGAACATAAGGTAGGAACGATGACTTACCCGCGGTAGCCGTAGATACCAGGTCAGCGAGGCCGTCACCAAACAAGACACTACCATTAAACGGCAGAGACCCCATAGTCTTTTTAGAGTCAGTATCAGCATTCCATTGATGAATCCACAATGCTCTTCTAGCTGAGACTGCCATGGCATTGGCCCTTGATCCCAAAAGGCCAATATGCCTCGCATGTTAACCTAAAGGAAACTGCGAGGGATATTGGCTGCGTCCCTGATATGACCCAGAGTCAACAGCACGCTATCCCTGTCCAGGGAATCTATATCAGATGACAAGTTATCTGCCCACTTTTCAATAGCGCTACTCATCCATGCCGATGCAACGGCCGGCCTGAGCAGCGTACCTGTAGTGATAAAAATGGATTTCAAAGTATTTCGATCCGCAGGATCCTTTAGGGCTGCCGTGTCAGGAGACGGAAGCGCCACCTTTTTGGACAGACGCGATAGAGCTTTGTCCACCGTGGGGTTTGACTCCCACTTTCCCCTGTCCCCAGAGGGGAACGGATATGCTACCGGAATTCTCTTGGGAACCTGTAACTTCTTGTCAGGATCTTCCCAAGCTTTTTCAAAAAGAGCGTTCAGTTCATGAGAGGGAGGAAATGTCACCTCAGGTTTCTTTCCCTTAAACATGCAGACCCTAGTATCAGGAACAGCAGGGTCCTCTGTGATATGTAAGACGTCTTTTATCGCCACAATCATGTACTGTTTGCTCTTAGCCAGTTTAGGATTCAATCTGGCATCACTATAGTCCACACTGGAATCAGAGTCCGTGTCGGTATCTGTATCAGCTATTTGGGTAAATGAACGCTTCTGAGACCCCAAGGGGTTCTGAACCTGCGACAATGCATCCTCCATGGATTTTCTCCATGTCTGGTTCTGAAACTCAGATTTATTTAATCTCTTATTCAACCGAGCCACATTTGCATTCAAAACACTCACCATATTTACCCAATCAGCCGTCGGCGGTGCCGACACAGTCACTCCCTCAGTCTTTTCTGCCCCCACTCCAGCCCCCTCCTGGGAAGAGCACTCAGCCTCAGACATGTCGACACACGCATACCGACACCCGCAACACACTGGGCTATAGGGGACAGACCCACAGCAAAGCCTGTCAGAGAAACACAAAGAGAGTTCTGCCAGCTCACAACCCAGCGCCTATCCCGGTTCTGAAGCGTGTAATATACTGCCCAGACCTGTCAGCGCTTTTAATATCAATAAAAATAGCACCAAATCAACTGTGCCCCCTTCCCCGTTTTGCACCCTGTTACTTGTACAGCAGTGTGGGAGGCCAGGCTCAGCGTCTCTGCAGCTGTGAAGAGAATATGGCGCTGGTTACAGCTGTGAAGGCTAAGCCACGCCCCCTTAATGGCGCGCTTCAGTCCTGCTTATTTTAATATATTTATACTGGCGGGGGTCTGTATTTAGTGCCCAGGCACTGTATACACTGGTGCCAGTCGCTATTGAGGTTTTATGCTGCCCAGGGGCCCCCCCTGCGCCCTGCACACTGCAGTGCCTCTGTGTATGTGGGAGCATGGCGCGCAGCGCGCCTGCTGCGCGGTACCTCAAAGCCGTCACTGAAATCTTCTGCCGTCACTGAAGTCTTCTGATCTTCTTCTACTCACCAGGCTTCTGACTTATGGCTCTGCAAGGGGGGTGACGGCGCGGCTCCGGGAACGAACATCTAGGCGTACCTAGCGATCAGACCCTCTGGAGCTAATGGTGTTCAGTAGCCTAAGCAGCAGAGCCTTGAAACTCACAGAAGTAGGTCTGCTTCTCTCCCCTCAGTCCCTGTTGCCAGCAGGTCTCCCTGAAAATAATAAACTTAACAATAAGTCTTTTTTTCTGAGAAACTCTGGAGAGCTCCTCAGTGTGCATCCAGTCTCACTGGGCAAAGAATCTAACTGGAGTCTGGAGGAGGGGCATAGAGGGAGGAGCCAGTTCACACCCCTTTTTAAGTCTTAAAGTGCCCATGTCTCCTGTGGATCCTGT
Organism: Pseudophryne corroboree; assembly: GCF_028390025.1. Lineage (NCBI taxonomy): Eukaryota > Metazoa > Chordata > Amphibia > Anura > Myobatrachidae > Pseudophryne > Pseudophryne corroboree. Next base: position 512,619,664 of record NC_086447.1, read on the forward strand.
CTATACCCCATGGTTCTTGAAGCATCCCCAGCATCCTCTAGGACGTATGAGAAATAATGAATACTTTCAATTCGTAAAAAAACAGCCACTAAAAATGAATCCTCTATAATAGGTTTATAGTTTATGGTGCTGGAGGTGCTCCCAACAATCAAAGCATTAACATGTTAATATCTACTTATTGGCAGTTGCCAAAAAAAAAGAAAGAAAGAAAGAATTGCACTCTTTTAATTCTGTTCTGTAGAGTGGCTTTTTCGCAAGCTCTGTCCCTGTATGTGATTAATAATACATCCATGCGATGTCATCAATAATCGCATTGCAAATTGGGTCGATTTTATCACCTCACATCCGCATCATAAATCAGCCCCTAAATGCTGTATTATTTCCCACTCTCCCTGTGTGACCCATCTTTGCTTTCTTGCTTCTACAAACCATAGTGTATCGCTTAACCTCTGCCTTTACTGGCCCATTCATTCTGCCTTTAATTATATTGCTGTGTTATTGAAGTAATAATACAAATTGTGTCCCTTCCCTTATGATGTCCTGGAGGTTGCTACACGCAGTTGTTTTTCCTGCGGCATCTGAATTTCTGGATTTCCTGGTGAACTAAACTGATGTGCCCCATGGAAATACGACCCCATGTAGGAGTTCCCGGGCTCTGGCTAGAGGTATGGGCAACTATTACACTTACCACGGTGTGGTCTTCAGTTTGCCGGCGGCCGGGCTCCCGACGACCAGCATACCAGCGCCGGAATCCCGACCGCCAGCATACCAACAGCTTTTCTCCCTCTTGGGGGTCCATGACCCCCCTGGAGGGAGAATAGATAGTGTGGCGCTTGTAGCGCGCCACCGTGCCCGCAAGGGGCTCATTTGCGCTCGCCCAGCTGTCGGTATGCCGGCGCCGGTATGCTGGCCGCCGGGAGCCCGTCCGCCGGCATAACATACTACACCCCTTACCACCTACTGTTACGGGTGTGGTATGGAAGGTAGATAGAAACTAGGTCGACAGTGTCTAGGTCGACCACTATAGGTCGACAGTAACTAGGTCGACAGGGTCTCTAGGCTGACAGGTCAAAAGGTCGACATGAGTTTTTAATGGGGGGTTTTGTGTAATTTTCTTCGTAGAGTGACCGGGAACCCCAATTAGTGCACCGTGTCCCCTCGCATGGCTCGTTTCACTCGCCATGCTTCGGGCAAGGTGCCACGCGCAGGTTACCGTTCCCAATTGTAGCCCACGTGGATCGTAAAGGATGAAAAAATAAAAAAAAAGAAAAAAATTGTGAAAAACTCATGTTGACCTTTTGACATGTCGACCTAGAACATGTCGACCTAGAGACGCTGTCGACCTAGTTTCTGTCAACCAATAGTGCTTGACCTAGAGAGTGTCGACCTAGAGACCGGATCCCTACTGTTACGTAGGTCGTAATGTAACTTTACATGGGTGTTAAAATGGGGTCTGAGACTCAGGGTTGACACCAATTAGGTCGGCACCAATTGGTCGACACACCTTAGGTCGATACCTGAAATAGGTCGACATGTACAAAATGTCGACATGAAAAATGTCTACATGAGTTTTTAATGTTTTTTGGGTGTCGTGTTCTCCGTAATGTGACCGGGAACCCCAATTAGTGCACCGCTTCACTCGCCATGCTTCGGGCAAGGTGCCTCGCTTCGCTTTGCACAGGTTATCATTCCAAATTGTAGTCCACATGGATCGTAAAGTATGAAAAAGTTAAAAAAAATCAAAACAAATGTGAAAATCTCATGTCAACCTTTCTCCATGTCGACCTTGTTCATGTAGACCTTTTGTCCATGTCGACCTATTTCAGGTGTCGACCTAAGGCAGTCCTGGCCAACCTGTGGCTCTCCAGCTGTTGTGAAACTACAAGTACCATCATGCCCTACTTTTGCTATTAGGGAATTATAAAACTGTGGCAGGGCATGCTGGGATGTGTAGTTTCACAACAGCTGGAGAGCCACAGGTTGGCCAGGCCTGACCTAAGGTGTGTCAACCTTATTGGTGTCGACCTGGAGTCCGGATACCGTTAAAATGAAGCACAACAGCACAGCCTGCAGTACCAAACACTTTCTAAAGCTCACTACATTACAATGGAGTTCCAGAAGGTTTATCTTGTTCTTTATTTATTATTAACATTTATATATTATTGGAAACAATGATAAAACAGATAAAGCGTTAAAGGGGCCATGAGTGAGCATACAGTAAGAGTAAGTGGAAACGAGCATATAGCCTGCTACAAATACAATCTGAAAAAGTACATGAACTTTATACTAATCACGTATACATACACCAATACATAAGTACGTCCAATTATACATTATAGAACGGCAATAATGGACCAAATGCCCCCCTTACCACACGTATGCTGTGCAGTATTACTGAATGTACCTGTTCATGTGTTGGCTTTTTCTTGTTGCTAGGGGCTTCGCTTCGGTTGCTAGGCTCAGTCCGACCACACCCACCAGTCGCATCACTCCGCCTAACATTGGCCGGAGCTCCTCCCAGTGTGACAGTGGCATTGCCGGATCCCTTTGCAACGCAGTGCCGCATATAGATCAGGCTCCTCCGCAGCGGCTGAAGCGGCGTGTGTCACCCGTGTGTGTACGGGACCGGACCACTGTTCAGCTCCCTGCAGCGACCTCTGCCGCTGGAGAGCTGTGTAAGCAAGTCCCCGCCACAGGGGCGTGTCCACGGACGGGCTGTCAGAGGAAAGGGAGAGATGTCTGCCGGCTCCCTGCACGAAGCTGCTGCTGCTCCAGCACCGCCATGAGGCTGTGAACCGAACACAGGGGCAGATGTATTAAGCAAAGAGAAGTGATAAAGTGGAAGGTGATAATTCATCAGCCAATCAGCTCCTAACTGACGTGTTACAGGCTGGGTTTGAAAAATGACAGTTAGGAGCTGACTGGCTGGTGCGTTATCACCAGTAGCGGATCTTGCCACGGGCAAGCAGTACTTTTGCCCGGGGCGCCGCCTTCCGGAGGGCGCTGGCGCCATCCGGAGGGCGCCGCACCATGGCAAGATCCGCCACTGCTGTGCCCTCCGCTGCCCGCTGTGTCCCCCCGGCTCCTTCGGCTCTGGTCCCGTGAAGGGAACTAGACGCGTAGTGTCTAGTTTCCCTTCGCAAAGAGGACCATTACTGAGCGGTGCGCGATGACGTCATCGCGCACCGCACAGCAAAGGTCCTCTCCGCGAAGGGAACTAGACACTACGCGTCTAGTTTCCCTTCGCGGAGAGGACCTTTTGCTGTGCGGTGCGCGATGACGTCATCGCGCACCGCTCGGCATTTAAGCGGCGCTTCTGCTGTACAGGGGGCGTGACTGACCACGCCCCCTGTAGTAAGCCACGCCCTCCATTCCCTGCCCGGGGCGCCGAGGGCATTCGAACCGGCCCTGGTTATCACCTTCCACTTTATCACTTCACCAGGCTTAATACATCTGCCCCACAGTTTTTAGCAGCCGTGCAAACGCTATGCCGCCGCCCACTGGGGAGTGTATTTTAGCTTAGCAGAAGTGCGAACGCATGTGTAGCCGAGCTCTGCAAAAAACGTTTGTGCAGTTTCAGAGTAGCTCTGAACCTACTCAGCGCTTGCGATCATTTCAGCCTATTCGTGTCCGGATTTGATGTCATACACCCGCCCAGCCACGCCTGCGGTTTTTCAGACACGCCTGCGTTTTTGCAAACACTCCCTGAAAACGGTCAGTTGGCACCCAGAAACGCCCCCTTCCTGACAATCTTCATGCGGCCGTCAGTGCGACTGAAAACTTCGCTACAACCTGTGCATAACCACAACGGGCTTTGTACCCGTACGACACGCGTGCGCATTGCGGCCCATACGCATGCACAGAAATGCAGATTTTTAGCCTGAGCGCCGCGCTGCGAACAATGGCAGCTAGCGATCAACTCGGAATGACCCCCGCTATGCAGGGCTGACAGCCTCCGCGTCCTACCTAACCCACTGATGCTACACTCGGGCAGAGGGAGGGAGGGGGGAGCACGGAGATACTGTAGCTGCTGGTGCTGCAGCTCATCTATTTGAAACACTGGCTGCATAAGGAGTGGGAATTTTGTTTTATGCAGTATAAATATAAATAATAATAAATGACCCCTTGCACACTGTTTTTGTTGGGAGGGTAGGGGTTGTGACCACGCCTCCTTTGTAAAAAAATATGATTAAAATAGTGTTTATGAGCGGCGCCACGCGTGGTGGTGTCGAGAGGCGAGTAATTGGGTATTAATTACCCCGTCCCACACTGCTGGAGGGGCCCGACAGGAGTCCGCCTCCCCATTCACAAATATACTTACTCTTGGCAGTGTCATCTTCCCAGTGACAACATCGGGAAGATGGCCGCCGCACATTGAAAGCAAAGACTCTGGCACTGTGCCAGAGTCTTTGCTCTATAGTACACATGTGCCATATTCCCAGATGTCACTGGGAAGATGGCGCTGCCGGCCGAAGAGGAGGGACCCGCTTCCGATCAAGCAACCTGGCCCCGTTGAATAAATTGTGCACAATTAATACTTTAATCAGTTATTTATTTCAAGGGTGTAGACACGCCCCCAATTTAGGCCACACCATTACATTACTGGGGCCCGGCATGGCTCTCCACGCCCCTGACCACTCGCTCTATCCTGGGGTTATACCCATTCCGGTTGGTAGAATTGGGTGCAGAACACCCAAACAAACATAGATGTTCAGGGTGCCGGAATGGGACCACCTTAGATATCAGTTCCAGGTGCCGGAATGGGGTGCAGACCATCTTAGATACCTGTCCCGGGTGCCGGAACAGGGTGCAGACCACATTAGATAGCTGTTCCAGGTGCCGGAATGGTGTGCAGAACACCCACAAAACTTTAGATAGCTGTTCTGGATGCCGGAATAGGACGCAGACCACCTTAGATGCCAGTTACGTGTGCCGGAATGGTGTGCAGAACACCCAGATAACCTTAGTTGCTCCGGGTGCCGGAACGGGAAGCAGAACACCTAGACAACCTTAGATAGCCATTCCGGGAGATGGAATGCAGGCCACCTTAGAAAGTCGTTTTTAGTGCTGGAACTCTAGTGGTCTGCAACCTTAGATACTCATTCCGGGTGCCGGAATGGTGTGCAGAATACCCAAATAACCTTAGATAGTTGTTCAGGGTGCCGGAATAGGACGCAGACCACCATAGATATCCGTTCCGGGTGCCGGAACAGGGTGCAGACCACCTTAGACAACCATTGTGGGTGCCGGAACAGGAGGCAGACCACCTTAGATACCCGTTCCGGGTGCCGGAATGGTGTGCAAAACACCCAAATAACCTTTGATAGTTGTTCCGGGTGCCGGAATAGGACGCAGACCACCTTAGATACCCGTTCCGGGTGCCAGAATGGGGTGCAGACCACCTTAGGCAACCATTGTGGGTGCCGGAACAGGAGGCAGACCACCTTAGATACCCGTTCCGGGTGCCGGAATGGTGTGCAAAACACCCAAATAACCTTTGATAGTTGTTCCGGGTGCCGGAATAGGACGCAGACCACCTTAGATACCCGTTCTGGGTGCCAGAATGGGGTGCAGAGCACTCAAACAAAATTAGAGAGCCATTCAAGGTGCCGGAATATGACGCAGACCACCTTAGATACCCGCTCTGGGTGCCGGAACTGGTTGCAGACCACTTTAGATAACTGTACCAGCTGCCGGAATGGTGTGCAGAACACCAGATAACCTTAGATAGCTGTTCATGGTGCCGGAATAGGACGCAGTCCACCTTAGATACCCATCCCGGGTGCTGGAACACGGCGCAAACCAACTTAGACAACCGTTCCGGACGCCGGAACAGGATGCAGACCACCTTAGATAGCTGTTTCAAGTGCCATAATTTTGTGCAGGACACCCAGACATCCCAGGTGCTGGAATGGACCACAGACCATATTAAATAGCCATTCCGGGTGCCGGAACAGGCAGCAGATCACCGCAGATAGTATTCCGTGTGCCGGAATGGGGCGCAGAACACATTAGATAGCCGTACCGGGTATCGGAACGGGGTGCAGAACACCCACACCACATTACGCAGCCATTCCAGGTGCAGATCACCATAGATAGGTTTTGCGGGTGCCGGAATGGGCCGCAGACCACCTTAAATAGCATTCCGGGTGCTGGAACAGGGCACAGTTCACCGTAGATAGCCATTCCAGGTACCTGATCGGACCACAGACCAAATTAGATAGCCATTCCGGGTGCTGGAAAAGGGTGTAGAATACCCAGACCACATTACACAGCCATACCGGGTGCCGGAACAGGCAGCAGATCACCGTAGATAGCATTCCGGGTGCTGGAACAGGGGCAGACCACCTTAGATAGTCATTCTAGGTGCAGGAATGGGCCGCAGAACACCTTAGATATCCGTTCCGGTTGGTAGAACAGGGTGCAGAGTACCCAGACAAACTTAGATAGCCGTTCAGGGTGCTGAAATAGGATGTAGACCACCTTAGATAGTCATTCCAGGCGCCGACACGGAGCGAAGAACAGCCAGACCACCTTAGATAACCGTTTCGGGTCCTGAAATGTGATGCAAACTACCTTAGATACCCGTTCCGGGTGCCAGAACGGGGTGCAGAACACCTAGATAGCCATGCTGGCTGCCGGAAAGGTACGCAGACCACCTAAGGTAGTTTTTCCGGGTGCCAGAACATGGTTCAGACCACCTAAGAAAGCCCTTCCGGGTGCCGGAACAGGGTGCAGAATACCCAGACCACCTTAGATAGCTGTTCCAGGTGCCGGAATGGGATGCAGATCATCTTAGATAGTCATTCCGGGTGTTGGAACGCGGCTCAGAATACCCAGACCACCTTAGATAGCCGTTGTGGGTGCCTGAAGGGGTTGCAGACCGCCTAAGAGAGACGTTCCGGGGGCCAGAACATGGTGCAAAATACCCAGAACACCTTACATAGCCGGAATGGGACGCAGACCATCTTAGATAGCTGTGTTGGGTTTCGAAATGGGATGCAGACTGCTTTAGATACTCGTTCCGGGCGCCAGAACTGGGTGCAGAACACAAACATCCTTAGATAGCCATGCTTGGTGCCAGAATTGGACTCAGACCACCCTACATACCTTAGACAACCGTTCCAGGTGCCAGAACAGGAAGCAAAACAGCCAGACCACCTTAGATACCCATTCCAGGTGCCGTAACGGGGTGCAGAACACCCAGACATCGCTGTGCCTGCGCATTGCGGGTCACAAGCATGCGCAGTTCAGACCCAATCGCACGGCTGCGAGACAATGCAGCGTGCGATCGGGTCTGAATGACCCCCATAGTGTATGAAAAAATAATCCTAGGCACAAAACTAAAATAAGAACATACCTAATTATATAATAGAAGGTATTTATATATTAAATATTTGTATTATTCTGTGCACAAAATGGAACAAGCAACTGTCTATACTCTTTTTTTTTTTAACCAATAACAATCCACTTTCCTGCAATAAAAACATGATGCTGACCTACAGGTAGACAAAAAGGTTGAGGGTTAGCTAAATACAACGCCCAATAGAACAAGTAAGTAGGACACTTGAAATGTGCGCAAGGCAGCTTTAACAAGTCTAATTCCCTAAAGGGTGTCACCACACCCAACACAAGCGAGCAATACAAACAAACAAGGGAACCTCTACCTGTATAAGCGCCACAACATAACATATATAAAATCAATTATAAAATATACATTCCTTATATGTGTTGCTGTGAACGTCCTCCTTCTGTTCCTCTATTTATCCACTGTTTCAATGTGGTTGTTCCAATCTTGGTGAATATGTGAGAAGAAATCAGAAATAGAGGAGACAATGGTGGTCATTCCGAGTTCGCTCATTGCCGATTTTCGCTATGCTGCGATTTGTTGCTAAATGCGCATGCGCATGGTACGCAGAGCGCATGCACTAAGTAATTTTACACAAAACTGCTGGTGTTCGTGCGGCGCTTTTCAGTCGCACTGCTGATCGGTGAATGATTGACAGGAAAGGGGCGTTTCTGGGTGGTAACTGAGCGTTTTCCGGGAGTATGCTAAAAAACGCAGGCGTGTCAGGGAAAAACGCGGGAGTGTCTGGAGAAACGGGGGAGTGGCTGGCCGAACGCAGGGCGTGTTTGTGACGTCAAACCAGGAACTAAACGGACCAAGCTGATCGCAATCTAGGAGTAGGTCTGGAGCTACTCAGAAACTGCAAGAAAATATTTAGTAGCAATTCTGCTAAGCTAAGATACACTCCCAGAGGGCGGCGGCCTAGCGTTTGCAATGCTGCTAAAAGCAGCTAGCGAGCGAACAACTCGGAATGACCACCAATGTGTAGTATTGTTTCATATGACTTTAGTCAAAAAATACCATAGTCCCATACGCCTAATTTAGAAGGCAGAAATGGGAAATTGGAAGGAAAGGCTGGAAGGACAGGGAAGGAGCGTACCCTGACTCACAATGAAGCATAATAATTGTGTATATAGGCTCGGTCTGGGCCACCGGGGAGCCGGTGAGATCACCGGTAGGCCCCACTGGTTCGTAGCCACGCCCTCTTTTGTGTGAGGGTGGGGCCTACCAGAGGGACAGGAGAGGCACGCTGCGCTCTCCTTCCTGGCCCTGACACAGAGCAGCAGGAGCAGCCACAGATAAGGCAGTGACGGTAAGCAAGTGTTATAGCATTGCTGGTGGGGAGCCGGGGCAGCAGAGGACTCTGTGCATGGCATGCGCTCTCCTCCCTGGCCCTCAGAAAGAGCAGGAGCAGCGGGAGTGGCTGCAGAACCTGGGCGGCGGCGGAAGCGGTGACTGTAAGCAATTATGACATTGCTGGCAGGGACGTGCGGCCCACCGCATGTCACTGATTGCTGGTAGGGAGCCGGGGCAGCAGAGAGCTCTCTGCATGGCATGCCTGCAGCCACACTATTCCCAGTCCCGTCAGCTGCCCAGCCCTTACACATAGGAGGAAGGCCCCCATCCGGCTGCTCCTTCTTCCCCAGCAGCATCAGGTCTCTGTCTTCCATTAGCAGAGCACTCGTGACACTGCATCCCCGCTCTGCAGCCTCACTGCTTTCAGGGGTGTCACCTGGAGCGCCCATAGCTGCTCCACCCCCTGGGAGGTCAGAGCACCACCATGTCCCAGCACTGGGTGCCGCAAAGCAAAATGAAAACATTAAGCAAGTGGTATCGTTACACTGATCAGTGTATTAGTTGCCCCAGAAATGTTGATTCTCTAAGTAGCCATCCTCAGTTTGCCTAATGGTAGTGTGGGTCTTGCTAGTGCTACTTACCATACTATGTTTTGCATAGGAAAGATTAGAATAACAGTGCTGTATTCTTTGTAAGAACTGTTTATGCTGTTTGCCTGTGTTATGAAACCAGAGTCAGACTGAGGGGCAGGAGAGGCGCGCTACGCTCTCCTCTCTGGCCCTCAGACACAGGAGCAGAAGCAGAGCCCGGGTGGCGGCTGTGAGCAGCACTGTGGGTGCATATGCGTATCTGGCAGTATATGTAACTAGTACAGTGTGGGCATATGAGTATCTGACACTGCTGGGGGCATATGTGAATCTTGCTTTGCTGGGGGCGAATGTGTAGCTGGCACTGCACTGCTGGGGGCGTATGTGTATCTGGCACAGCTGGATGGCGTATGTGTATCTGGCACTGTTGGGGGGCGTATGTATATCTAGCACTGCTGGGGGCGTATGTATATCTAGCACTGCACTACTGGGGGCGTATGTGTATCTGGCACTATTGGGGGCATATGTGTTTCTGGCACTGCTGGGGTCATTGTTTTGAAGGGGGGCACCTCTCCTCCTGTTCCGTGTGTTCAGCAACATTAATCAATTAAGTTAATTGACAGCAGCCGGTATCTCTTCCGTAGCCGACTTCCCCACTAGTCACTGCACCATACAAATCACACCCTCTTTATTATAGATACACTGGAAGCAGACACCGTACTAATGAAGCTATTTGCTCATATAAAGGAAACATGACAATTCTAACTATATGGCTTATTTCTCTGACGATTACAAGTAACTTCATATAGTTAGAATTCTCATACTTCCTATGCAAGAGCAGATATCTCCACCAGTAAGGTGCATGCTTCCAGTGTAAAAGGTTGTGGGTTCTAATCCTGGATATGACACTTGCAAATTAATTGTCAGAGAAATAATCAGCATTGTGAGTGACTGAGCAGATCTATGTAATGTGTGGTTGGACCCCTACATAGATCTGCCTAGTTGCAACGGTTTTGTAATAGCATCATATACTGTAGTTAGAATTAGAGATGAGTGAGTTCGGTTTTACTCGGATCTCAAAACGGCATCTTATTGGCTCACGGATGATATATAGGACGGGCACCAATATTTTTCTTGCCTCCGGGCAACTGGGACAAACTTACGCCACTTGTGGCATGACCTAACACACACAGTCCTAGCACCCACACTACCTGGTGCTCTAGAGGGTTAAGTAACTTGAGGCCGTCCAAGTGTGCCTACTTGGTCTGGAGGGAGAAACAGCATGTACAGTAGCATAGTGTAGCTCTTTTAGTTCCCACTACTGGCCTCTCCAGTCCTTTGCTACAGTCTTGATTCTTGCTGGCTGCTGCCATCCTTAATGCTCAGCTGCCACCTTTGAGTCTCCTTCAGTTGTTCATGCCATCTTCTGGTCTCTTTTCAAAAGCTCAGCACTATTGAAGTGCAGCCATCAAATTGCGGTCTCTCCACTAATGGCTGCTAATATTAGCCACCGTGAGGTGTTGGAGTTGTGACGGCTCTGGATTGGCTAAAGCTCGCAATAGCAGAAATTTGCTGGATCACAGCAACCTGGTACTGGGAACCACGACATCATTGTGTATCACTGCGATATGCAGTAATACAGTACATACTGTTTTGATTGATACCCCGGGGTCTTGTTAAATAAACCACTTAATCCTTCAAGGGCCTGATTCAGAGGTGAATGCAATGCTGATGTTGGTGCCATTGAGCAATTATTTTCTATTGTGCATGTGCAAAAAATCCTGAATATCTCTATGGGGCACATGGTACCCTGAGTGTACGACTCCGTAGGCTGTTACATAGAGGATCGCTGGCATTAGGAATGGTGAGGCAAAACCATGGCCATTCCTTGGTGGTGACTGATAGGTAGCCTGAAGTGAATGCATGAAAAGGCTGTCTCATGGACGTCTTATGGAAGTGTCACAGGTACTGTATGCTAATGCAAGCAGCTGCATTCTCAGATGCAGTACCACAGCCATAGAGGCCATGTTTGCTCGGAATTCAGAAGCAGACACAGCATTTGCCATAGGCTGGTACAGCTGTCGATGGTGAGCGAGATGTTGCGACGATAGGGAATTGTTTCTAACCACCAACAGAATTACATCGTCTATGGGCACTAAAAGTGAGCATGTTAGGGCTTGCACATTCTGGCACATGCAAACATACATAGGGTAAGCCGTAAGTATAATTTTTGCTGCGGGGTACACTGGGCTCCACAAGGATTAATATCGGGGTGTAGAGTAGGATCTTGATCCGAGGCACCAACAGGCTCAAAGCTTTGACTGTTCCCAAGATGCACAGCGCCGCCTCCTCTATAACCCCACCTCCCTGCACAGGAGCTCACTTTGTAAGTTGGTGTCATGCAGTAAGCAGGCATACAACAGTGGGGCTGCCTTTTGCAGCTTTATTTGTAGAATGAAGAAAGAATACTTTTAAGACTTCAAGGGCTGCAGCGTTTGATGTCAGATAGACATACTTTGCTGCAGCTCCATCACCCCCAGCGGCGCTGTATACTCCCGCGCCCTGGTTGCCGGGTAACTACAGCGGAGGCTCCGTTGTCTTTACTGTCAGTCACACACCCGCCGCTGCCCTCCAGGATCACGTGGACGCAGGTACAAGGGGTGGTAAGGGGTCTCTTTGGTTGATATTTATCACGATCCGGCGCGGCCGTGGGAGGCGCTGGCGCACTCATGACCCGATCACGATGCTGCGATAAACTGCAGCGTGCGATCAGGTCAGAATGACCCCCTATGTTACTATGTGATAGAAGAACAAATAACTGAGTATATCCTATATGATATTATGAGGATACATGTGTTCTATATTTATTGTGAGAATATGTGGTGCACATGTACAGGAATGAATATGCTCTTATATACAGGACTTTCAGGAGTTATCCATAGACGAGCTATGGAGACTCTAGCAAGTGCACACATATTTAATATAAATTGGCATTCATATTTACTAGAGATGAGCGGGTTCGGTTCCTCGGAATCCGAACCCGCCCGAACTTCAGCTTTTTTTACACGGATCCGAGCGACTCGGATCTTCCCGCCTTGCTCGGTTAACCCGAGCGCGCCCGAACGTCATCATGACGCTGTCGGATTCTCGCGAGGCTCGGATTCTATCGCGAGACTCGGATTCTATATAAGGAGCCGCGCGTCGCCGCCATTTTCACACGTGCATTGAGATTGATAGGGAGAGGACGTGGCTGGCGTCCTCTCCATTTAGATTAGAAGAGAGAGAGTGAGATTGAGACAGAGACACTTGATTTACTGGAGCTTAGGAGTACTAGAGAGTGCAGAGTTTACTAGTGACTGACCACTGACCAGTGACCACCAGTGCAGTTTTATTTAATATAATCCGTTCTCTGCCTGAAAAAAACGATACACAGTGACTCAGTCACATACCATATCTGTGCTCAGCCCAGTGTGCTGCATCATCTATGTATAATATCTGACTGTGCTCACACAGCTTAATTGTGGGGGAGACTGGGGAGCAGTTATAGGTTATAGCAGGAGCCAGGAGTACATATTATTAAAATTAAACAGTGCACACTTTTGCTGCAGGAGTGCCACTGCCAGTGTGACTGACCAGTGACCTGACCACACTGACCACCAGTATAGTATACTATATTGTGATTGCCTGAAAAAGTTAAACACTCGTCGTGTGACTTGTGTGGTGTTTTTTTATTCTATAAAAAACTCATTCTGCTGACAGACAGTGTCCAGCAGGTCCGTCATTATATAATATATACCTGTCCGGCTGCAGTAGTGATATATATATATTTTTTATATCATTATTTATCATCCAGTCGCAGCAGACACAGTACGGTAGTTCACGGCTGTAGCTACCTCTGTGTCGGCACTCGGCAGTCCATCCATAATTGTATACCACCTACCCGTGGTTTTTTTTTTCTTTCTTCTTTATACATACTACATCTCATTATCATCCAGTCTATATTAGCAGCAGACACAGTACAGTACGGTAGTCCACGGCTGTAGCTACCTCTGTGTCGGCACTCGGCAGTCCGTCCATAATTGTATACCACCTACCCGTGGTTTTTTTTTCCTTTCTTCTTTATACATACTACATCTCATTATCATCCAGTCTATATTAGCAGCAGATACAGTACAGTACGGTAGTCCACGGCTGTAGCTACCTCTGTGTCGGCACTCGGCAGTCCATCCATAATTGTATACCACCTACCCGTGGTTTTTTTTTTCTTCTTTATACATACTACATCTCATTATCATCCAGTCTATATTAGCAGCAGACACAGTACAGTACGGTAGTCCACGGCTGTAGCTACCTCTGTGTCGGCACTCGGCAGTCCATCCATAATTGTATACCACCTACCCGTGGTTTTTTTTTCTTTCTTCTTTATACATACTACATCTCATTATCATCCAGTCTATATTAGCAGCAGACACAGTACAGTACGGTAGTCCACGGCTGTAGCTACCTCTGTGTCGGCACTCGGCAGTCCGTCCATAATTGTATACCACCTACCCGTGTTTTTTTTTTCTTTCTTCTTTATACATACATACTACATCTCATTATCATCCAGTCTATATTAGCAGCAGACACAGTACAGTACGGTAGTCCACGGCTGTAGCTACCTCTGTGTCGGCACTCGGCAGTCCATCCATAATTGTATACCACCTACCCGTGGTTTTTTTTTTCTTCTTTATACATACTACATCTCATTATCATCCAGTCTATATTAGCAGCAGACACAGTACAGTACGGTAGTCCACGGCTGTAGCTGCCTCTGTGTCGGCACTCGGCAGTCCATCCATAATTGTATACCACCTACCCGTGGTTTTTTTTTCTTTCTTCTTTATACATACTACATCTCATTATCATCCAGTCTATATTAGCAGCAGACACAGTACAGTACGGTAGTCCACGGCTGTAGCTACCTCTGTGTCGGCACTCGGCAGTCCATCCATAATTGTATACCACCTACCCGTGTTTTTTTTTTTCTTCTTTATACATACTACATCTCATTATCATCCAGTCTATATTAGCAGCAGACACAGTACAGTACGGTAGTCCACGGCTGTAGCTACCTCTGTGTCGGCACTCGGCAGTCCATCCATAATTGTATACCACCTACCCGTGGTTTTTTTTTCTTTCTTCTTTATACATACTACATCTCATTATCATCCAGTCTATATTAGCAGCAGACACAGTACAGTACGGTAGTCCACGGCTGTAGCTACCTCTGTGTCGGCACTCGGCAGTCCGTCCATAATTGTATACCACCTACCCGTGGTTTTTTTTTCTTTCTTCTTTATACATACATACTACATCTCATTATCAACCAGTCTATATTAGCAGCAGACACAGTACAGTACGGTAGTCCACGGCTGTAGCTACCTCTGTGCCGGCACTCGGCAGTCCATCCATAATTGTATACCACCTACCCGTGGTTTTTTTTTTCTTCTTTATACATACTACATCTCATTATCATCCAGTCTATATTAGCAGCAGACACAGTACAGTACGGTAGTCCACGGCTGTAGCTACCTCTGTGTCGGCACTGGGCAGTCCATCCATAATTGTATACTAGTATCCATCCATCTCCATTGTTTACCTGAGGTGCCTTTTAGTTGTGCCTGTTAAAATATGGAGAACAAAAATGTTGAGGTTCCAAAATTAGGGAAAGATCAAGATCCACTTCCACCTCGTGCTGAAGCTGCTGCCACTAGTCATGGCCGAGACGATGAAATGCCAGCAACGTCGTCTGCCAAGGCCGATGCCCAATGTCATAGTACAGAGCATGTCAAATCCAAAACACCAAATATCAGTAAAAAAAGGACTCCAAAACCTAAAATAAAATTGTCGGAGGAGAAGCGTAAACTTGCCAATATGCCATTTACCACACGGAGTGGCAAGGAACGGCTGAGGCCCTGGCCTATGTTCATGGCTAGTGGTTCAGCTTCACATGAGGATGGAAGCACTCAGCCTCTCGCTAGAAAAATGAAAAGACTCAAGCTGGAAAAAGCACAGCAAAGAACTGTGCGTTCTTCGAAATCCCAAATCCACAAGGAGAGTCCAATTGTGTCGGTTGCGATGCCTGACCTTCCCAACACTGGACGTGAAGAGCATGCGCCTTCCACCATTTGCACGCCCCCTGCAAGTGCTGGAAGGAGCACCCGCAGTCCAGTTCCTGATAGTCAGATTGAAGATGTCAGTGTTGAAGTACACCAGGATGAGGAGGATATGGGTGTTGCTGGCGCTGGGGAGGAAATTGACCAGGAGGATTCTGATGGTGAGGTGGTTTGTTTAAGTCAGGCACCCGGGGAGACACCTGTTGTCCGTGGGAGGAATATGGCCGTTGACATGCCTGGTGAAAATACCAAAAAAATCAGCTCTTCGGTGTGGAAGTATTTCACCAGAAATGCGGACAACATTTGTCAAGCCGTGTGTTCCCTTTGTCAAGCTGTAATAAGTAGGGGTAAGGACGTTAACCACCTCGGAACATCCTCCCTTATACGTCACCTGCAGCGCATTCATAATAAGTCAGTGACAAGTTCAAAAACTTTGGCCGACAGCGGAAGCAGTCCACTGACCAGTAAATCCCTTCCTCTTGTAACCAAGCTCACGCAAACCACCCCACCAACTCCCTCAGTGTCAATTTCCTCCTTCCCCAGGAATGCCAATAGTCCTGCAGGCCATGTCACTGGCAATTCTGATGATTCCTCTCCTGCCTGGGATTCCTCCGATGCATCCTTGCGTGTAACGCCTACTGCTGCTGGCGCTGCTGTTGTTGCTGCTGGGAGTCGATGGTCATCCCAGAGGGGAAGTCGTAAGCCCACTTGTACTACTTCCAGTAAGCAATTGACTGTTCAACAGTCCTTTGCGAGGAAGATGAAATATCACAGCAGTCATCCTGCTGCAAAGCGGATAACTGAGGCCTTGACAACTATGTTGGTGTTAGACGTGCGTCCGGTATCCGCCGTTAGTTCACAGGGAACTAGACAATTTATTGAGGCAGTGTGCCCCCGTTACCAAATACCATCTAGGTTCCACTTCTCTAGGCAGGCGATACCGAGAATGTACACGGACGTCAGAAAAAGACTCACCAGTGTCCTAAAAAATGCAGTTGTACCCAATGTCCACTTAACCACGGACATGTGGACAAGTGGAGCAGGGCAGGGTCAGGACTATATGACTGTGACAGCCCACTGGGTAGATGTATGGACTCCCGCCGCAAGAACAGCAGCGGCGGCACCAGTAGCAGCATCTCGCAAACGCCAACTCTTTCCTAGGCAGGCTACGCTTTGTATCACCGCTTTCCAGAATACGCACACAGCTGAAAACCTCTTACGGCAACTGAGGAAGATCATCGCGGAATGGCTTACCCCAATTGGACTCTCCTGTGGATTTGTGGCATCGGACAACGCCAGCAATATTGTGTGTGCATTAAATATGGGCAAATTCCAGCACGTCCCATGTTTTGCACATACCTTGAATTTGGTGGTGCAGAATTTTTTTAAAAACGACAGGGGCGTGCAAGAGATGCTGTCGGTGGCCAGAAAAATTGCGGGACACTTTCGGCGTACAGGCACCACGTACAGAAGACTGGAGCACCACCAAAAACTACTGAACCTGCCCTGCCATCATCTGAAGCAAGAAGTGGTAACGAGGTGGAATTCAACCCTCTATATGCTTCAGAGGTTGGAGGAGCAGCAAAAGGCCATTCAAGCCTATACAATTGAGCACGATATAGTAGGTGGAATGCACCTGTCTCAAGTGCAGTGGAGAATGATTTCAACGTTGTGCAAGGTTCTGATGCCCTTTGAACTTGCCACACGTGAAGTCAGTTCAGACACTGCCAGCCTGAGTCAGGTCATTCCCCTCATCAGGCTTTTGCAGAAGAAGCTGGAGGCATTGAAGAAGGAGCTAAAAGGGAGCGATTCCGCTAGGCATGTGGGACTTGTGGATGGAGCCCTTAATTCGCTTAACAAGGATTCACGGGTGGTCAATCTGTTGAAATCAGAGCACTACATTTTGGCCACCATGCTCGATCCTAGATTTAAAGCCTACCTTGGATCTCTCTTTCCGGCAGACACAAGTCTGCTGGGGTTGAAAGACCTGCTGGTGAGAAAATTGTCAAGTCAAGCGGAACGCGACCTGTCAACATCTCCTCCTTCACATTCTCCCGCAACTGGGGGTGCGAGGAAAAGGCTCAGAATTCCGAGCCCACCCGCTGGCGGTGATGCAGGGCAGTCTGGAGCGACTGCTGATGCTGACATCTGGTCCGGACTGAAGGACCTGACAACGATTACGGACATGTCGTCTACTGTCACTGCATATGATTCTCTCAACATTGAAAGAATGGTGGAGGATTATATGAGTGACCGCATCCAAGTAGGCACGTCACACAGTCCGTACTTATACTGGCAGGAAAAAGAGGCAATTTGGAGGCCCTTGCACAAACTGGCTTCATTCTACCTAAGTTGCCCTCCCACAAGTGTGTACTCCGAAAGAGTGTTTAGTGCCGCCGCTCACCTTGTCAGCAATCGGCGTACGAGGTTACATCCAGAAAATGTGGAGAAGATGATGTTCATTAAAATGAATTATAATCAATTCCTCCGCGGAGACATTGACCAGCAGCAATTGCCTCCACAAAGTACACAGGGAGCTGAGATGGTGGATTCCAGTGGGGACGAATTGATAATCTGTGAGGAGGGGGATGTACACGGTGATATATCGGAGGATGATGATGAGGTGGACATCTTGCCTCTGTAGAGCCAGTTTGTGCAAGGAGAGATTAATTGCTTCTTTTTTTGGGGGGGTCCAAACCAACCCGTCATATCAGTCACAGTCGTGTGGCAGACCCTGTCACTGAAATGATGGGTTGGTTAAAGTGTGCATGTCCTGTTTTGTTTATACAACATAAGGGTGGGTGGGAGGGCCCAAGGACAATTCCATCTTGCACCTCTTTTTTCTTTTATTTTTCTTTGCGTCATGTGCTGTTTGGGGAGGGTTTTTTGGAAGGGCCATCCTGCGTGACACTGCAGTGCCACTCCTAGATGGGCCCGGTGTTTGTGTCGGCCACTAGGGTCGCTTATCTTACTCACACAGTCAGCTACCTCATTGCGCCTCTTTTTTTCTTTGCGTCATGTGCTGTTTGGGGAGGGTTTTTTGGAAGGGACATCCTGCGTGACACTGCAGTGCCACTCCTAGATGGGCCCGGTGTTTGTGTCGGCCACTAGGGTCGCTTATCTTACTCACACAGTCAGCTACCTCATTGCGCCTCTTTTTTTCCTTGCGTCATGTGCTGTTTGGGGAGGGTTTTTTGGAAGGGACATCCTGCGTGACACTGCAGTGCCACTCCTAGATGGGCCCGGTGTTTGTGTCGGCCACTAGGGTCGCTTATCTTACTCACACAGCTACCTCATTGCGCCTCTTTTTTTCTTTGCGTCATGTGCTGTTTGGGGAGGGTTTTTTGGAAGGGACATCCTGCGTGACACTGCAGTGCCACTCCTAGATGGGCCCGGTGTTTGTGTCGGCCACTAGGGTCGCTTATCTTACTCACACAGCGACCTCGGTGCAAATTTTAGGACTAAAAATAATATTGTGAGGTGTGAGGTATTCAGAATAGACTGAAAATGAGTGGAAATTATGGTTTTTAAAGTTAATAATACTTTGGGATCAAAATGACCCCCAAATTCTATGATTTAAGCTGTTTTTTAGGGTTTTTTGAAAAAAACACCCGAATCCAAAACACACCCGAATCCGACAAAAAAAATTCGGTGAGGTTTTGCCAAAACGCGGTCGAACCCAAAACACGGCCGCGGAACCGAACACAAAACCAAAACACAAAACCCGAAAAATTTCCGGCGCTCATCTCTAATATTTACGAGCAGTGTCGCCTGCCATCACACCTAAACAGCAGACCTGCAGAGTGAGCAATACCCGGGGGGTCCCTAGTTCATTTAAAACAGATTTAATTTGATCCCCAAAATGACTGATCTTGCTACAAACCCATAAGAGATGCCAGAACGTACCAGTTCCTATATTATATTTGGGACATAGATCTGAAGTACAACCTCAAAAATTAACTAAGTAGGCTGGAGTATAATATGTGTGGTGTAACAAAAATAGTTGAATCTGCTGAAACCTAATTGAAATAGTAGACAGTCTATGGGATTCTAGGGCAGAAGCCCATGACTCATCATCAAGCAGCCCCAGGTTACCTTCCCACTGAAGCCTAAGCTTAAGTAAATTATCAGGACATTATAAATGAGTATGAAAAGAATAAAAATTTACGAGGACCTACAGTAATAAAAACGGTTTTAATGCTGAAACAACTAAAACAGGAGGGGCCTCCAAAAATTGACTGGACAAAGCATGCCTAAACTGTAGGTATCTATAAAAATAAGTAGAGGGTAAATGGTACTCCAAACTAAGTTGGACAAAAGAACGAAGAGTAAAGCCATTGTAAAGTTGGCCAGTAGTAGATATGCCTTTAGTTAGCCAAACTAATTCTGGCTGCAGTGACACTAAAGGCCCATATAGACGGGCCGATGCGGGGAGAGATGTGTGCTGAGCGAACCGCTCAGCACACATCTCTCCCGCCGCTCAGCACAGCGCGATGTGTGCTGAGCGTGCAGGGGGAGATGGGGGTCCGCTCACTTCACCCAGCGGGTGAAGTGAGCGACCCGCTACATTGGCCTGCACGGCAGGCCAATCTAGCAGCAGCGATAGCGTTGTGTGGGGCTGCGCATCGCTATCGCTGTAAGGGCTACACATGGAGCGATCAGGCTTATATTCTAAGCAATCTAGTCAGATTGCTTAGAATATCGCTCCGTGAGTACCCCCCTTTAGGCTACATAGAGAGGTATCTGGGTCTATCTCTGGGGGTGCTAGCATGGAAGACACCTGTTTTCAAACTTGTACAGCCTACTGTAAAAGTGGAGGGCTAGTTTTAATATTACCCTCCAACAAAGCCTGCAATGGGATCAAATAGGATAGGATTGAGAAACGAGGAGAGAATGTAGAATGTAAAGTGTCTACTGATGAGTCTTGTAGCCACAGTTGCATATGAACCATTTGAACAGCATAGTAGTAGTTCTGGAAATATGGAATTGCAAGACCTCCAGCGGATTTAGGTCTAGTCAGGGTGTCATAGCGTATAAGATGACGGAAGCTCACCCATATCAAGGAGGTTAGGAGGCTAGCCAGTTTACAAAGCAAGAAGGCAGGGATAAAAATTGGGGCATGCTGAACAATATACAATAATTTATGTTGTAGAATCATCTTAATTAAGTTTACTCTCCCTATAATCGTAAGGTGAAGGCCACTCCAAGCCTTAAATCTATCTTTAACATATGCAAATAAACTCCACCAGGGTATTGGATATCATAATTCCCAAATAGTTAAATTGATCTACCCAATGTAAGGGAAGGCAAATAAGTGGGGTAGAGGGGTATCTACCTTGAAGAGGCATGACATGTGATTTGTCCCAATTTATCTTAAGGCCAGAAAATTCACCAAACTCATCTATGATATAGAAGGCTACTGGAAGGGTAGTGGAACAATTATCTTAAAGTAAATCATCTGCATAAAGTGCAACTCTATCCTTGCCCAGACACTTGAAGGCGTGCTGTATCATGGTGTATCATGGTGTGTCCTCAGTATACATGCCAAAGGTTCTATGGCTAAAGTAAATAGGGTTGGTGACGGAGGACAGCCTTGACGCGTTCCTTGGTATAAGGGGACAGGTGAAGATAGGGAACCATTCACTGATATATGTTATGTTCTATGTACTTGGAACCCTGGAAAGTGGGTGGCAACAGAAGAGTTCCAAGTACAGATGCGTGGAGCTGCGTCAGAACTGAGATATGCAGCTTCTCCTAACAAAAAAAATCCTGACTCCGTTGTCCTTCCCAGTGGTCGATTAATGCCTGCAAGACTATGGTTTCTTGTGCCCATGGCAGCCGAGTTTGAATGGGCGAATTAGGTCCGCCCAGACTTCGATGCCCCCCCTGTCTTAATAGGTGACAAGGCGTTAACTGAGAACAAGGGGAAAAGTAACTAAGACTGACACGACTATAAAAAGAAGGATACAGAAAATAAATAACTATTTATGTGCGGCACGGCCGCCAGGAACAAACAGCAAACCAAAATAATGCAGCCTAACTGCCAAATACGAACCTGTCGTAATAAGGCAGAGACAACAATGCGGAAGCCTCCGCAAGAAAAACACAATCAAAAACAGATAAAGAAAATATGGCTTCTGCCAAATAGTGCGGCAGATCCGCTACTCACGACACCACGAGAGGTGCGCGCAGGAAATGACTGGAACCTTGAGGCTTCAGATACCCGACCACTCCACTGGACGGCAAACGAGGAGAACAGTAGGAAACGATCCCTCAGACCGAACTCGGGGAACTGGACACCAGATACAGGAGACACAAGCTGGAAGCAGGGACACACCAGGAGCAGGAAGACAGACATCACAGGAAGCTATCGCCGGCGGGGCTGCCCTATTCTGGCCTTCCATAGAAAGGCCCTGCAGACCAATCATCAGGCAGCCCAGCCCCCGGATCCTAATTAACGCAGCTGTCAGCTGGCGCGCAGCGTCCTGGCTGCTTAGTAACAGCCGGGACTGCAGTGCAGGGCGGCCGCCCGGCATCTCCGGTTGCCGGGCAACCGGCTGGGGACAGGGAGTCAGCGGCGGAAGTGACGCGCTTGTCCCGTTGCCTAGCAGCGGCCGGGAGCTGGCGCGACCCGCCGCCGCTGACAATATATGAGCACACGGTTTGTCATAAATCAGCTACGCCCATTGTAAGAGCACAGGGCCAAAACCCATCTTAACTTCCCAAATGAAGGGCCACTCAACGGAGTCAAATGCCTTAGCAGCATCAAGGGAGACCACAACCGATGAAGACTCCTCCTTATGGGAGAGTTGGAGGTAAGTCTGCAACCTTCTAAGATTGTCCAGTGTTGGCATGCACGGCATGCATCCAGATTGATCAAGGTGAACCACCTTCCTGACAACTCTATTGTAAAAATATTATATCTCGTGTCGACGTAGCTAAGGAACTGTCAGATGACATTAGTTCTGGGACACAAATGTTAGGCCGAACAGCTTGCACCAAGTGAGCTAGAAGACTGCACACTGTGTCTGCCTGCATATAGATTTTTTGTTATCAAAATAACAATCTACATCTAGCAATGTCAGAAAGATAGGAAATACATGCCTCTTGGGCAGCTAACCACTGAATATAGTCTGAGTCTAGTTTAGAGCAAAGATATTGCATTTCTAAATTTATACAACTAGATTCCAGATCAGTAGCCTTCTGCCTATAGAATCTTTTCAATTCCACTACTCAACGAATTAGGGAACCTCGTAAAAAGGCCTTAAAGGCATCCCATACAATTGACATTGCAGTACTATTTATGTTATTGAGAAAATGCCTCCCAAAGTGTGTCTAGGTGTAATTTCCAAAACCGTAGGTCCTTATGGCTCCACAAATCTAAGCAATGGGGAATGATCTGAAATACCTCTGGGCAGGGCCGGATTAACAATGGGGCAGATGGAGCTGCAGCTCCAGACCTCCCATTAAAATAGGCCCACAGGATCTGCAGATCGGCTGCTGTAAACAAGAAAAAAAAATTTCTTGCTACAACAGCCTTCCACAAGTCATCCAAGTCCTTCCACCAACCCCAGGGCGCGACCCCCCTTCAACCCCTCCCGTGGCACTGGCGGATCTAACACCGCCGCCGGCCCGGCATCTATTGTATATCAGTGGTGGCACAATGAAAGGCTTTACTAGCCTGGCCTCCCTTCTGTGTCGCAAACGTAGCAACGTCAGGACTTGTGATGCCACGGCGGCGCTGTCACACCACCGCTGCGGCCATGTTTGATTCTATTTCGGAGTGGGAGAAGGGACCTTCTGACGTATCTAGGGGAGGAGACACGTCACCAGGGGGAGGAGCTACGGGCGAACAGGGTACCCGAAAAGTACCCTCGCGGGCTCGCTTCGCTCGCCACGCTTCGCTCGCCACGATTTGGGCTCGGTGGCTCGCTTCGCTCGCCACCTGATTACTAAAGGTAATAGTTGGTGGCGTGGATAGTGAGGGAACTATCCCGCTGGCCTAGCTCCTCCCCCTTGTGTCATAACTCCTCCCCCTTACGGAAAAGGTCCCTTAGCCCACTTGATTCTAGCATCTACCCTGCGCCAATGGAAGCAGCAGGTACACACTAGCAGTAACAGCTAGCGGGAGGCTCCCTGAAGGCCCACTGCAGCTGCAGAACTGTTGCTGTAGACAGGGGGGGGGGAAATCCTGTTACAGCAGCCTTCCCCAAGAAACCACAGTCTCCGCCCCCTCCCCCAGGCCGCGACCTTCCTTCTCTCCCTCCCGCAGCACTGGCGGATCGAATGCAGCCGGCAGTAATTGTATATTTGCTGGTGCAAGGAAAGGCTTCCGTAATCTTGGCTTCCCTGCTATGGCGCAAACGCTGTGAGGACCTGCCCTGCCATCACCGTGTCCGGAAGGAAGCAGGAGCTACAGTAAGCGTCAGCCAGCTCCATGAGGGCAGCCTTGGACCAGCAGGGTGACTGATCATCCCTCTTATACCCCTTTCACACCGTAGCTTGTACCTGGTAATTTGCCGTTTTTACTGGCTTCCTAAACGGTTCGAGCTGCGATGTGAAAGGGTCACCTTCAATTTACCGTTTACAAAATACCGGTATTTTGAAACGGTAAAAAAGCAGGGTCCTACCCATTTCAGACCCGTTTAATTGTGCAGTGTGAAAGGGTCTGAAACGGTATTTGCAAGCCCCAGAAGGTGATAGGCTGTCTCCATATGTGATCTCACCAGGCAGAAGCAGGAAATAAACATTTAAAATGACAACCACTGTTTTGTATGGGTGAAACGGGTTCAGTGTGAAAGGTACCAAAACGGTAATGAAATGGTAATATACTGGTTACAACATGCGATGTGAAGGGGGTTTAACTACTCAGACCCGTTTTAAGAACCGTTTAAAGAACCGTTTCAAAAGCAGGTTTTGCGATGTGAAAGCAGCATTAGTTAAGGTGAGGTGTCAACCCTGGTAGCTGCCAGCCTGGCTGTTTCTCTCTCTCTCTCTGTGTATATGTGTGTGTGTGTGTGTGTGTGTGTGTGTGTGTGTGTGTGTGTGTGTGTGTGTGTGTGTGTGTGTGTACACACACACACACACACACACACACACACACTGTACACAGATTTTTAAATACATATGTGTGTACAGTATATATATATATATATATATATATATATATATAATTTTTATTTATTTAATTATTTTACTTTATTTAATTTTTTCGGGGGACGTGACGGACGCACCAAGGCATAGCCATTTAGGAGATTTTTTCTAAATGTAATCAATTTTTGCTGTGTATATTAGAGAGCGCTCCCAGTCTCCCGGCACTCGTAGCTCCGCCCCCAGTGTGTCCCGATCACTGCTGGCCACAGTGATCAGGCAGCTAGAGGCATCTCCCACACACGTGGCGAATGAGACTGCAACCAAGGCTGGCATAGAGAGGCACCGTAATTGCTTCACTGTGCAGCCTCATGATACAACTTGTTGACACAGAGTTTGATTCTATACTGCAGCTCCAGGTAGGAGGGTGAGCAGCACCTGTGGTGAGCCAACTTCCTACAGTTGCCCTGTGCTCCTCCGAATCCAGCTCAAGTAGCATAACACAATCTGCTGTGGACTGAGAAGGGAGGTTGCTGCCATAGAGAAGGGCTGCTGCTTTCTGTATGATTTGCCAGTGGCACGTGACTTGAAGTGTTATGGAGGGGATTATTGCCCCCCTCCCGCCAGGCTCCAGATTGCTTCCCTTGTGCAGTGTGTGTCACCACTTATGTATGTAACCCTATGCCCCCCTACGCAATTCAGTGTAACCCTGTGCGTGTGCTGGAGCAGTGCTGTGTAATCCAGTGTATGTGTGTAAGGGGCACTACTAAGGTGGTTATTGTTTATAAGTGGCACTACTACTGTGGACATTATGTGTATAAGGGGCACTATTATAGGTGGACACCGTGTGAATAAGTGGCATTATTACAGTTGGGATTATGTGTATAAGGGACACTACCCTATTCTCGGCAGCTGGCCC
Organism: Pseudophryne corroboree; assembly: GCF_028390025.1. Taxonomy (NCBI): domain Eukaryota; kingdom Metazoa; phylum Chordata; class Amphibia; order Anura; family Myobatrachidae; genus Pseudophryne; species Pseudophryne corroboree. Next base: position 512,645,062 of record NC_086447.1, read on the forward strand.
TTCTCTTCTAGGTCCGTCTCATGTCCATGGCAATGGGAGCACCTAGAGTGTACGTCAGGGCTTCATCTGTGTACGCATTGAGGAAATAGGACTCTCTGTCACCCACTGTCTTTTTGTCTCCCAGTATCTTTCCCCGTCACCCACTGCCTCTCCCCTGCATCACTATCTCCCCAGCACCCTCGCTCCAGTCACCTTCTGATTCTTTAAGGCATCACCCTCTTCCTCTTTTCACGAATATGGCATTCCCTTTGAAGCTTCGACCCTGTGTGTGCAAGGTCACATACACTTTACCAGGAGCTTGTGCGCCTTCAGTGCACAAAAACAGCACCCACTCTCTCCTGTCATGGTGACCCAGCCACTCCCCCCCCCCCTGTCATTTTGTTCAGGATTGACTCATGAGTAGCCATACTCCCGCAGTGCTGGTCACACCCCGTGCGGTGGCACATGATAGGCCCTTCAGAAATTTCAGCTCCAGGCCCATGAGGACCTTAATCTGGCACTGCCTCTGGGTTTATACTCATTATGAGAAATTATAGGCAATAGACTATGGGATGCTAAGGTCATGTCAATACAAAAAATTGACTGGTGGACAGAAGAAAAACATGAATATTGACTGTCTCCATGTGTCTATCCATCCCAATTCTGCTGCAAAATTAGAAAACCCAGAATCACATTTATCAATGATGCCCGAAGAGGTACGCAAATGGTCTAAGATGGAATCTAATATGGTGTTGAAATCTCCTACACAAATTACTGGAGTATTGAGAGAAGGTTATGTTCCATGTAAGGGAAATAAGCATCAGTTAGGACAATCTGTATTTATGATGAAGAGACAATGAAAGTAGGCATTGCGGCAGTAATAAAACAAAAAGAAAAAATGAGACAAACACATACTGTAGCATCTTTTTCTGAAAAGGACAATAAATGTAGCCAGTGCAAAGGGAAAATAAAACCTAATATAAAAATCATTCCTGAATACCGCCCCCTATACACCCCCCATCCCAAAACATGAGGTACATCCCTTTAACAACAAGAATCAGATATGATTCAACTGGGGCAATTGTACCCCAGAGCCACCCATGCATAGGTGCTCTCCAAACATATCACAAGCTCATTAAGCTAGCTCCACAAGGGACAGACCACAGCACTTAAATAGATAGTATCTAAACATTAATTTCATTTCATTTACATTTTGCTTAGATTATAAGAAAAATTAGCAGCAATACTTATCTATCTATCTATCTATCTATCTATCTATCTATCTATCTATCTATCTATCTATCTATCTATCTATCTAATCCTAAAACAGCAATGCCAATGTAAATAGCAGGACCTCCCCTGGCCTATCAATCAGGAGCAATTTATCTGTGATAAGGCTTAAAAAAATCCAACCACACAGCTGCTTCTATTGATGTAGCAAAAAACTCTGATTCTCTATCTTCTACTATGCGCAATTTGGATGTGAAAAGCATAGCATATTGGATATTTAAGTCACAAAGGCATCTCTTAATAGGTACAAATTTGGCTCTATCTTTTTGGACTTCTACAAAGTCCAGGAACATGCATATATTGGTACTATTAATTGTCAGTGGGCCTTTAACCTGAGCATAAGCGTGAGATACTGTCCCTATCCCTGTAACGTAGAAGTTTAGCTATGAAGATGCGAGGAGGTGCATCTGGAGGAAGGCATCTTGTGGGAATTCTATGGGCACGTTCTACCACAAATTGAGGAGTAAATGCATCGCGGCCATAAATGGAGATCAACCAACGTTCCAAAAAGTCCTCAGGTGAAGACCCCTCATAATTTCTGGGAGTCCCCCTATATACGGACATTGTTCCTGTACAGTCTACCCTCCATATCTAAGATTTTATTTTGCATATTGTACATCTGTGCCGAGATAGTGGCAGCTTTGATCTTTAAGGGAGTGTTTAAGTCTTCTAAAGTTGAGATGCTGATTTCCACTTCCCTCATGCTTTCACGCACCCGCTAAATATCTTAATGCAGCAGAGATAGGTCAGATTGCACATTCGCAATTTTAACACTTAGTTTTGACTCACAGAACCTAACAGCATCTAAGACCTGATGTAATGTCATTTCAGACAGGGATGAAGGGGCCGATATGGCAGACTGAGATAACACCGATGTGTCATCCACCGGTAGATACCGTTGAGGAGAACATGGAAGTTCTAGCATATTTCCCAAGTTTAGCGGCCGCAGCTACATGGCCAGTCTTTCCTATTATATAACTTATATGTCAGCAGAAGGGTGCCAGTTAAGTGATGATATCAAACAGACACAGTTATATATCCAGTACACACTCTGTTATTACCCCCAGTGTACACAGGGAACTGCTCAGGCTTTTATATGTACTGTACTGGAATGAATTAACTTAAGGAAGGCAGGTACTTACAGTCTGAGAAAAGAAACTGGCTGTCCACCAATATCTAAGTTTCCATGCACAAAGGAGATCACTAGCAGTTTTTTGCAGCCATGCAAACGCTATGCCGCCTCCCACTGGGAGTGTATTTTAGCTTAGCAGAAAGGATCGCAGATTGGCGACATACTTTTTTTTTTTTGCAGTTTTAGAGTAGCTCAATATCTACTCAGCGCTTGCGATCACTTCAGACTGTTCAGTTCCTGTTTTGACGTCACGAACACGCCCAGCCACGCCTGCGTTTTTCTTGGCATGCCTGCGTTTTTCTTGGCATGCCTGCGTTTTTCCGAACACTCCCTGAAAACGGTCATTTGACACCCAGAAACACCCTCTTCCTGTCAATCACTCTGCGGCCAACAGTGCGACTGAAAAGCTTCGCTAGACCTTGTGTGAAACGACATTGTTCATTGCAATAGTACCACGCTCGTGTGCATTGCGCCGCATGCGCAGAAGTGCCGTTTTTTTGCCTTATCGCTGCAGAGCGAACGAATGCAGCTAGCGATCAACTCGGAATGCCCACCACTGTCAGTTTGTAACCAAAGCGTCCCCAGTAGTCACTGTGTGCAGCCAACAGAGGACTAGGATGAAATAGAGGCTGCAATGGCATCCAGCCTTCAGGGCTAGTGGGCGAGGAGCTCGTTACAGGGAATCTCCACACCGCCAGGACCACAATGCACTCTCCATCTGTGAGACAGGAACTGGGGGCCTTTCAGGAGCATTGACGGCAGGAGTCTGCGGGTTAACACTGCCGCTGCCCTTCAGATCCGACGGACCACACCACCAGCGATCCCAAGAGATAGATGACCAGAGGGTCTATTCATTAAGCAGTGAAAAGTGTGGAGAAGTGAGCCAGTGGAGAAGTTACCCATCTCAACCAATCAGCATTGAAGTAACATTTATAATTTGCATACTATAAAATTGTACGGAGCAGCTGATTGGTTGCCATGGGCAACTTCTCCATTGGCTCACTTCTGCTCACTTTTCACTGCTTCATGAATAGAACCCCAAGCCACTAGACCCCCTCTGCACCAACCGCCCACAGCAGCGACCCCGCAGATACGCCAGAGGAATCAGTGGAGGGAAGAGGCGCCCGGATGCCTAGGGGGAATCGGCGTAGCTCCACACAGCAGCGGGACTATATCTTTGTAGACAGAGACCTGGGGCAGTCCAGATGGACACAAAATTCCTTTTAGAGATGAACCACTGAACCTTGGGACACTTCTCTACCCTGTCTCTTATCCTTGTTTGAGATTTATTTCTTGGACTGGCCAGTAATGATCAGCTAGCTTAGACAAACACATCTATATGACTGGTATGAGGTTGTTACTGTATCTTGCTTCTTTCACTTTAAAAAAACAAAAACAAAAAACCCTATAAACTATTCTTCTTTCAGATAGGTCACATACAGGACACAGCATGTCAGCCATTTTGTCACACAAAATCTGGTCACACCTAGGTCCATAGAATGCAATAGTTTTATACATACACTTACATGCAAATGTAATTTTGGGTAATTACTTCTGCAGTGAGTAATAGACCTTCTGATTTTCAAGGTTGCTTTCTGTGCTTTTCTTTATTTGAAACTGCTTTGCCTACTTTGTTATCTTGATCGATTCACCTTTAGATCTGAAATATAAAAAAATTATATATAGGAAAACAGTTAGTGCGCGCCTTAGGCGCATGTAAAAAAAATAGGGGCGTGGCTTCATAGGGGAGGGGCGTGGCCACAGTTATGCCCCCAGTAGCTGTTCCCCCAGATTTGCCCCAAGTACTTGTACCCCCAGTTGATTTGCCCCCAGTAGATTTGCCCCCAGATTTGCCCCAAGTAGTTGTGCCCCCAAGTAGATTTGCCCCCAGTAGATTTGCCCCCTGTAGCTGTGCCCCCTGAAGCTATGCCCCAGTAGATTAGCCCCAGTAGTTGTGCCCCCTGTTGCTTTGCCCCCAGTAGTTGTGCCCCCTGTCGTTGTGCCCCCTGTAGCTATGCCTCAGTAGATTTGCCCCAGTAGTTGTGCCCTCTGTTGCTGTGCCCCCAGTAGTTGTGCCCCCTGTCGCTGTGCCCCCAGTAGTTGTGCCCCCTGTAGCTATGCCTCAGTAGATTTGCCCCAGTAGTTGTGCCCTCTGTTGCTGTGCCCCCAGTAGTTGTGCCCCCTGTCGCTGTGCCCCCAGTAGTTGTGCCCCCTGTAGCTATGCCTCAGTAGATTTGCCCCAGTAGTTGTGCCCTCTGTTGCTGTGCCCCCAGTAGTTGTGCCCCCTGTCGCTGTGCCTCCAGTAGTTGTGCCCCCTGTCGCTGTGCCCCCAGTAGTTACATAGTTACATAGTATCTAAGGTTGAAAAAAGACAATTGTCCATCGAGTTCAACCTATTTGTGGTCTCCTATGCATGATTATTTTGTATAAAATTTTGACTGAAGTTGATGACTGCCGTTACGTTTTACCCCTCTTTTTTATAATAACTATAGTGCATGACTATGCCCCGTAACCCTGGATATCCTTATCCATTAGGAATTTATCTAACCCATTCTTAAAGGTGTTGACTGGCAGGGAATTTCAAACACGTATCGTCCTTACCGTAAAAAAGTACCGTAGTTGTGCCCCCTGTCGCTGTGCCCCTTAGTAGCCGCTTACAAACACACACAAAAAAACCCCCAATACTTACCACTGCTCCGCTCCTGCTTCCCGACTGCTGCTGCTGCTCCGTCTGGCCTCCCGCTGCTCCTCTCTATGGGAGAGACATCATGACGTCTCTCCCATAGCAGCGCCGCACAGACACTAGAGGTCAATAATGACCTCTAGTGTCTGTCACTGGAGCCGGCTGCAGCGGACGCCCACACAGCCCACGACGTCTGCTGCAGCCGGGGAGCAGGGTGCGGGTAGGTGGCGGTGCCTGCGGTCGCGCCCCCAGGCCACAGCGCCCCGGGTGCAGGCACTGCTTGCCCGCACCAAGAACCGCTCCTGATTTTAAGTAAAATCAAGTTCAGTTTCTAGTAACCACTATACACTTTTTAAATTGGACATTTTTCAGTCATCAGTGGTAGCACATTTGTGGAAGAGGTGTATTTCATTTCCATATAAACCTCGAATATAAATAATACATACAAAATCCACACCATGGGCCTAATTCAGCTTGGATTGCTACTGAGACAGAATTGCAATTTTCTCAATTCTGCTTCTGCTAAAAAGTGCACGTGAAGAGCCGCCCAGAAAGGTAATAGATGCAATTGCAAAATTGCGTATGCAACAGCAGAATTGCGATGCATACAAGGAAATCGAGTACCATCGAGAATTGCGGTTTACCCAGGGAGGGCTATTCAGAATAATGAGAGTGTAGTCGCACCGACGCCATGTTTTTAGTCGCAATCTATCGTAAATGACATCAGATACATGCTCCGAAAATGGCCACAATCTGCCTGCGTTTTTCCAACCACTTCCCACAAACGCCATGTTAACACCCAAAAACGGTTACTTCCTGTCAATCAAATTGTAATCGTATTTCACTAAATTGCGATCACAATTTAGTGTTCGCGCATGCGCAATTAATTTGCAGCGCATTGCTCATCTGCCGATAATCGCCCGATTTGCGATTTTGCAACTGAAGCTGAATAAGGCCCTACATACTGTACATTTGGGTTATATTGAAAAATTAAACTTAGGCTTGCATAATATCTCTTTAGTGCAGTATACCTGTGATTTACACAGGTTCTGTTTCTGAGTAAGCCAGGCAAAATGCAGGCTTGAATTTAGCCAGCCGCAAAACCTGTTTAAGTCATAGATGTCCCAGATTAAAGGGATATTATGGGAATTATTAAACTACAGTACTACCTATTTCAGTTGAGGAGTCTACATGTGCAACTTTTGTTTAGACTTTTAGTAAAGAGACCTTTATATCTATAGTCACAGTACAGTCTGTCAAGACTTACAGTAGGTCATGGGTCTTCAACCTGTGGCCCTTCAGTTGTTGTGGAACTACACATCCCAGCATGCCTTGCTTATATTTTAGCATACCTTAATATCAAAACTGTGGCAGGGCATGTTGGGATGGGTAGTTCCACAGCAGCTGGGGGGCCGCAAGTTGAAGACCCATTACTTAGGTTAAGTAACCCACTGAAAAGAAAAATACACCTGTGCATAAAGAACATGCTATTACCAACTTACAATAAACAAAGCATCCTGGCGATCACTACACATCTCAGAGAGCATTCTAGTGACCACTATATAGTACACAGCACTATTCCAGTGGACAACATACAATACAGAGAGCATCCCAGTGACCACCACCACAAGGTACAGAGAGCATCCTAGTAACTGCCATAAGGTACATAGAGCATCCTAGTGACTGCCATACAATACACAAATCATTATAGTGACCACCAAAATATATTATTTTTCCTGATAGTTCCAAATGATCACCCCCACAGATGGCCTGCCTTTGCGTCACTTTTTAAGTGTAGGGGTTGTGCAACTGATGTAGTGAACAGCTGATAAAGATTAGCAACCAGATGATATAGTCCCAGGTTGCCTAAATGCCAGTGATCCATCCCGGGGTTTAGTAAGGACTATAGATGGAGTACTATTCTCTTACAAATCACATTACCTCCCTCCCCCCCAACAATATGGGACTTGACTAATGGAATCCTTCATGGACATTTAATCATTACAACACGAATTAACTATGAACTTTTGCAAATAACATATGGGGGGGAGTCCGAGGTACTCGGAGGTGGGGAATCCTGACCGATCTCTGACTTTGTTTTTAAAAGGGCAATCACTTTCAAAGCATGGTTTTGCCTTGTTAGTGATTGCCCTTTTTAAAAAAAAGTCTGAGATCAGCCGGCATCCCAGCGATCCCGGACTCTATTACATCCGGGTATGGGTCAATAGGTCGACCACACTTAGGTTGACAGCCATTAGGTCGACCACTATTGGTCGACATGCAGTAGGTCGACATGGTCACTAGGTCAACATGGTCAATAGGTTGACGTGTACTAGGTCGACATGGTAAAAGGTCGAAATTAGTTTTTTTTTACTGTTTTTGGCGCTTGGCACAGGTTACTGTTCCCATTTGTAGTCCACGTGGATCGTAAAGTATGAAAAAGTTCAATAATTTTTTTTAAATGTGAAAAACTCATTTAGAAAAAATATATATACAGCGCCACTTGTGGGATGGACTCCAAAATTATGTAAAACTATTATAAAAGAGAAAAACTTTTAAAAACACACACACAACCTTGTTATAGGTGTCTGCCACCCCCTAAAAATGCAATGCTGGTGGAGTAATGCTAAAAAGTATGGAAAAAAGTGGGGGATAGGGGTACCGGCGACCTGTGTTGTTTTGTGAAAAACTCATGTCGACATTTTTCTATGTCAACCTAGTACATGTCAACCTATTGACCATGTCGACCTAATGCATGTCGACCAATATCTACCTAATGACCGTAATCCAATTCCATCCCGCCGATGATCTTGCATATTAGAACGAGTCATTAGCTATTTTAGATTTTATATATTTTAGTTTTTCATTATTTCTCATGATATTGAATATATCCAGTTCCTCCTGACAGCACTGACTATCCAAGTTATCTTAGCTGCGCTAATGATTTACAAAAAACAAACAAACAAAAACACATTGAGATTAGTAAAGTTTCTTATCAGGGCATTCTCACCATTGTGTTCTAAAGTTTGATATTAATTTTTAAATTTTAGATTGCTGCATGACCTATTTCTCTGATTTGCTCACTCCCTGTACAATAGATTGTATTGGTAAAAGCGTAATGTGTCAAAGCTGTCTGCAAAATACAGAAAGAAAGCGTTACATTTCATGCACTTTCCCAGCGCAGATGATTTCCAAGACAATAGTAAAACCATACGTAAAGCTAACAACATATTTTGCAACTTGCTACCATGTTACAAGCAGCATAATATAAAAATTGTATCAAAATAATGTGCCACTAACAATATGAATCTATAGAATAATATATCTATTCTTTACAGACAATAAATGCTTTTAGGTTTAACATAACATTAGGGAAAGCAAATACAGAGCATAATTTGGCGTAACAACTGGCTAACAATATTGTAATGTATAGTGGGTGTATCAAACCCTGAGTTTATAATTTCAGAATAACGGTTGATTCTACTTTTGTTGTATTGCAAAACAATTAAACAGTACATTGCTAATAAATGGTACTATAGATACTCTTAGAGATGACAATGCGCTGTATTCTGAAATTCACCCTCTTCATTTCTCCCCTCCTTCAGTTTCAGGAGTCTGCCTTAGGGCTCCAGTTTTTCCTCCTGAGATGTCATGTAGATTATCCTAGTTCCTAAGAGATAACAGCCTGATTTGAACTATGTGGGCAGACTGATTTAAATGTCACTGCTGTTACATACTTGCAGTGTATGTCTTTCAGGTTTGTTTTTTTCCTTCAAGGCTGCGTCTGTGTAAAATATTAGAAATAGACATTATTTCTATGAAGGCAGCAATTAGCAAGGGTGTGGTATGTTAGATAGACTAGACTTAGGTTGACAGTGTCTAGATCGACCACTATTGGTCGACAGTAAGTAGGTCAACAGGGTGTCTAGGTCAACAAGGACTCTAGGTCGACATGTACTAGGTCGACATGAAATAAGGGCGACCGAGTCTTTTTCACTTTTTTTTGGTGTATAGTGACTGGGAACCGCAATTAGTGCACCGTGTCCCCTCGCATGGCTCGCTTCGCTTGTTACCGTTCCCAATTGTAGTCCACGTGGATCGTAAAGTATGAAAAAGTTAAAAAAATGGAAAAAAAAATTAAAAACTCATGTCGACCTAGAACATGTTGACCTAGGGTCCCTGAAGACCTAGAAACCATGTCGACCTACTTACTGTCGACCCATAGTTGTCGACCTAGACATTGTCGACCTAAGTCTTGTTGACCTAAAGACCGGATCCCAATTAGCAATTGTACTCATTGAGAAAAGCACCTTGATAAAACCATAAAAGTAGAATAAAAAAAAAAATCACACTAATTTACCTGTTTTGAAAGCATGCTATATTAAATGTCACTCCACAATACTCCTTTCTCAGTGAATTATCAGGTTCAGCCCGGGTCAGTGAACATGGGTTTCAAGCCGTATCACAGCAGCTTGAAACCCGTTCACAGTCACACGGCCCCGTAACATGGGTCCTTCCCAGGATCAACCCTGCAAGGTACCTGGGATGGATACCCAGGTCACTGGACTGAGATTTTTTTTCAGGGACCCTTTCACACTGAGCCACAACCCAGGTTAATCCGGCAATATCCCAGGTCAAAGTGGCGGTGTCTAAGGGGTATTAGTCAGGTGGTAAACTCCTAAATGTACATTACTATGTACAATTACCTGGCTGTGTTCTCTGTAATTCTTCAGTAAAGATAGTGAGCAAAAACTTACCAAGATACACTATACTAAACTGTCTTTTCTGGTCAGTGTAAGCCAGTGCTGTAACTAGTCATTTTGACACAATGGCTTAATGGTGTTGGGGCATGGCCACAGAATAGTAGCAATTCACATTACACCACACAGTAGTGTCTGTTACATTACACAGCACCAGGGTTGGTTCTAGACCTTGTGGCGCCCAGGGCAGAAGTTTCCTTTGGCGCCCCACCCCCACCCCCATTGAAAACAGGGTTAGTACACACCGAAGGCACTTTGCAAAAATAAGGGTGTGACTTCATGGGGAAGGGGTGTGGCCACATAATAGCACCACTTTCCATTACACCACACAGTAGTATCCATCAAACACATTACACCTCAGTAGTACCATGCGTATTCAAAAGATCAGGGGATGTGGCTGTGCGCTATCTGTGTGTGTGTGTGTGGGGGGCAGCATAGCGGGTGGTTGTGCATTGGTTCGCTCTGCGTATATGGCCGCCTGATACAGTATGTCGACCATCAGGTCGTCCGTCGCACTGGTGGGTACACATTGTACCATGTCTACCTACCTTTACACATTACAACCACACAGTAGTAGTGCTCCTTTAACATTACACCCACACAGTAGTACTCCTTATACATGTTACACCACACCAGTGTCGGACTGGGGCATGAAGGGCCCACCGGGGGAATGCATTGATAGGGGCCCATATGTAGGGGTGTGGCCAGCCTACAAAGGGTGTGTGGCCAGCCTCCACATAGGCTTGAAATACACAATAATCTAATGCAGTGTAATGCAACATATCTACAATGTATTATACAAGTGCACAGTCTGGAATCTGATCGCTAGAGAAAGGAGTGGGCCCTCAGGCAGTGGGGCCTACCGGTGGTTTCCCTGGTACCCCTGTGGGCCAGTCTGACCCTGCGCCACACAGTAGTGCCCCTTAAACACTACGCCGACACAATAATTGTGCCCCTTATACATTATGCCCACATAGTAGAGCCCCTGCACAGTTACTGCAGTCAGATCACGGTCAGTGCTCCTCAGCCTGGGAGCAAGCCCCCCCATCATCCACTGTTGAACAGTGACTGTTCACCCACCATCATCCGGCCTCAGCAACTTCAGAGTTTTGACTATAAAAATTATTCGAATAATACAAAGAAGATATTTCTAATATATGTTTTTCATATACTTTATACAGTCAAAACTCTGGCATGACAGTCTGGTATGACAGGAAGGCTCTGCCTCAGCCCACCGTACGTCCCTGAGTTACATTCATTTTGCTGCTAAATCACACTGTAATATCCATTGTGACCTGCAAGCATGCAATGATGTTTATGTAAATGGTCAAGGCAAAGCCATACAGGACCCCTGCAGTGCTGCCTGTCCCAGTAGTGACACCACTGATGAGTGTGTGTGTGTGTGTGTGTGTGTGTGTGTGTGAAAGCACCCCACCAGAGCAGCTATGCTAGTACTTACGTTTCCTCTGCTGACAAACGGCTCCTGTGCTCCAGTGACAAGCCCTCCTCAGGCACTGCAGGAGACAGAGTGGACGGAGCTTACTGGGGAGAGGAATTCTGAAGGACAGTAATGCGCCAGTAGCAGCCGTGTCCCTGGCGTCCTTGATGCGCCGGCACCAGTCACTCTCACTGACACTACCCTTGGGTTGGACAGAGGCTGCTGCTGCTCCCACCCAGAGAGTAGGAGATCGAGGCTGTGGGTGGCAAATGCCGCAGAGCACACGGGAGCAGGAAGAGCATCACACGGCTGAATAGGCGACCGGTCTGGGTAGATGCAGACGGGGCGTCCACAGGTCAAATGCGCTGTGGGCTACGCACCATCTGCACATGACTAGTTACGGCCCTGGTGTAAGCAGTATATAGCTACACAGAGCCGCAACTAGACATTTTGATGCCCTGTGCCAGAAAGACAATTGGGCCCCCCAGCCACTCCCCCATACTTAAACAGGGACAAGGCGTGCATCAAAATAAAGGGGCATAGCTTCACGGAGAAGGGGCGTTGTCACAGAATAGTACCAATTCACATTACACCACACAGTAGTACATCTTATACACATTAAGGTAGAGCCTCTTACACTCATTATGCCAGGTAAAGCCTCTTATAAACATTACACCAGGTATAGTCCCATATACATATTACGCCCCCAGGTAGAGCCCCTTTTACACATAAAGCAGATAGAACCCCTTATACACATCTCTGTGAGACTGTGACCTGGGCAGGGTGGGGGTACAGTCACTGTAAGATGCACTATACTGCAGTGCTGCACCACTAGACCTATCTATCTACTGAGATAGTTCTCTGCTCTTCCTCCCACCCAAGCGCTGTGGCTCCTTCCAGCGCAGGGCTCTTTGAGTGTGTCCTGTGAGTCGGCTGGGAGAGACATTAGATGCTGCGGACAGAGGGGGCGGAGCATGCAGGCGGGCAGCTGCAACACTGCTCAGCAATACTAGCAGTGAGAGAAGGAGTCGGGCACTCCCCACCGTGGCCAGCGCTGCAGCTAGCTAGCAGTGAAAGTATTGCTTTCGAGAGGGAGTCACATACAAGTGTGGCCTCATTGCTTAGACTTTAATGAATACAGAACTATACCAGAGGCATCACAAGGGGGGTGTGGATCACACCCGGGCGTCACCCTCCCAGTGAGTGACACCAAAATACCAGTTACTCTGCAGTGACTGGGAGCCACTGTGACATTATCGTGCAGTGTCCTGTGACTGAGGAGGAGCCAGCAGTGAAGGTAAAGCCTCTGGGTGCAGACCAGCATCACCGGGAATGTTGGGCATGCCCCTGGAGTAACGTAAACGGAGGCTTCCCATGAGGCCATGTCCCCTTCCTGCAAGGCCACACCCCTTTTAGGCCAAGAATTCGAAAGTGCGCAAGGAGAGGCTATCTGAAATCAGATGCATCTTTGTGTACACAAAACTCTAAATAGGGGGTAGTTCCATCTACACGTCTACAACACTCCATTGCTAGATAATGATCTGGTACTAATCAATCACTAGGACCACTGACCAGGTAACATGATATGAGCGGCAGATTCAAAACAGACAGCTGTTACTGAATCATATGTTTCTGGCTAATCATAACAGTATACCCCCTCCTCTGGGAGAAGGGACAGGTACAGCAGGCTGAGGTTATCTGGTTAGATTTTATTAAAAAGCCTTTCTAGCTCTCTTATGAGAAGGTTTATTTTCTTGAAGAAGAGACTGGCTTCAGCAAATAATTGTTAAAAGTGTTCATATCCATAATTATGTGTGCAAATCAAGTTGCACGGAAGCTGGTTTATTATTATGGGTGATTTTGAACAGACCAATGAATCTAAGCCCAAATTTGGTTGTATTATGATGAATCGTGATGTTCAGAGTGGAAAGCCAGACCATATCGCACATCTTGGGATTAGCCAGTCTTTTGTCGTTCTCAATTTTTGTTTTTAGCTCATTTAGCACAATAACACAAAGTGGAATGAAACCCTTTACAAACCTTTCTTTTTTAGCAACAATATTCCTTACTTCAGGGACTTCAGAACCATTGAGTTTAGAAAATGAGTGGTCCTTAGGGTGTACACCATTAATACAGAAAAACAGAGAGGTTCCCAAAGAAGCATTAGGGGAGTTATTATAACAGTAGTCAGCCTCAGCCAGTCATCCTGATAACCAAAGACATAAGAAATGTTCCAGAATTTATTTATTTTTGTTGGTCCATTAGTTTGTGGGTGGTAAGTTGAAAAGAAGTTTAACTTGATCCCTTGTAATGAGAAGAAGGCTTTCCAGAAATGTGCAATAAATAATGAAACTCTGTTGGATACAATGTTTTCTGGAAGCCCATCAAGTCTTACAATAAGAGAAGTCAGAACGTTTTTGAAGAACAGTCTAGTACAAAACAAGCCATTTTTATGAAATGCTAAGTTGGTGCTCCTATTTCCAACAGTATACAGCAAGTGTGTCTAACACTAAAGAATTTTCAAGAGAACTATGCACATGGAGGAAGTGTTTTTTAGTAAAAGGCTCTAACTACCAATTCACTCCAGCTCCAACATCTGAAACATCTAGAGTAGACAAAGAGTAATCTACATCAGAATGTCATAGGTCTCATAATATAACAATATTGGTCACATTTTCAACACCTGGTGATAGATTTACTCAAAACAGTCTACACCTATGTCTGAATTGTCTTAACAAGAGGGTATATTTATTAACAGGTGATCTACCAAAGCCTCTGATCATGAGCGTCTTTGACCATTTTAAAGTGGCAATAGGAATGAATGTTAAACCTCCCGCTAGTAAATCTATCCTCTTGTTAACACTATTCCCACATGGGTAATGCACTATTAAGTAGGCATACTTAATTAAACTGGTGCCTGTTTCCTGTTGAGATCAGCAAAAATTAGTAAGAAAATTGTGCTTAACCTGTCATGCTTGGGTTCAGTTAAATGGTAGTGGACAAAGTTGCACTTTTGCTTGTCAACTCAGCTTCTGATTGGCAGCCACCAGTGCCGGTTTTGCCTATCATATTGTCCAGAAGAGCCTGAAAGTATACAATGAAAAGGGGAAAAATGGAGGGTGAAAAAGTTGTTGTACAAGTGGGCATTGACTTGTGGGGGCAGATGGGGCTAGCAGATGTGATGGGAGGCTAATAGAAGACTTACGGGTCGATTTATCAAGTTTTTTTTACTACAATAATGTGAAAAATCTTTTGACATTATTTTAGTATCACTCAAATGTATTAAAGGGCTTTTAGAGAAGATTTCGTAAATCATATTTAAGTGACCAGGAGCCAGTGATCAGTGATCTGGTGAGCGCTGCCTGCCATCGGAATCTCCTGCTGCTGCGCTGTAACCACTGAGCAGTAAAGTGATGCTGCAAAGTGGCATCTCACTTTACAGCACCACTGGTAACAACATAGCAGCAGGATTCGGTGTCCGGCAGCCTACTGGAAGCAGCGGTCACGGGTAAGGATAATTACCGGGGGGATCGCTGCATGGCGTGAGAGTAGTCATGACAGGGTGGGTACACGGCGGCGGCAGTAGTGACGGATGGCGGTGCATTCACAGCAGGACAATAATGCTGCCAATGGCATTCACAGGGACAGAGCTTTTTCGCAAGCTCTGTCCCTGCATGCGATAATTGATACATCCATGCAATTTACAAGTTACAGTACAAGTTTGGCCGATTTTATCACCTGTCATCTACATCATCAGATGTGGGTGGTGATTATTGTGGCCCTTGGTGAGAGTTTATCAAAGCTTGGAGAGATAAAGGGGTAAATTTACTAAACTGTGAATTTTTTTTAGAAGTGGAGATATTGCCCATAGCAACCAATCAGATTCTAGCTATTATCTTCTAGCATGTGCAAGATGAATGGTAAGTAGAATCTGATTGGTTGCTATGGGCAACATCTTCACTTTAGTAAATATACCCCATAAAGTGTGGAGAGATACAGTACTAACCATTTAATAAATACAGTATCTCCCTGCACAAATAAGAGACAGAGAGGCCTACACGGGTAGGCAGAGAGACAGGTGCACATACAGGTTACAGACAGAGATATCAATTCAAAGCTGGTGAAAGACACAGAGGGAGTGCTGAGTAAGACAGATGATTGGACAAATATCAAGTTGAATGGGCTAGAAATAGTGTCAGGTATGCGCAAAGGAGAATATATATAATGAGGTTTGTCAGGAGGAGGAGAATAATGGAGGGGAGAGAAGTGTAGGTGGAGCCAGGGATGCCAGTCAAACAATGCAACCTGCATAAATGCAACTCTCTACCTCTGTAAGACAACAGTCTACAAGGATTTTAGCCCAATTTGATTTGTGACCGGACCACAAACCTGTAGCACCCCATGCAAGTGATCTGCACCACCCATGGGTGCTGTCGCAGTTTGGAAACAATTGCTTTAGAACAATGTAATGAAATGTTGCAAAATGTTTTCTACTTTTTATATAGGTTAGCTTTACAATGCAAGAACAGAAAAATCTTTTCCAACCAGCCCATAGCTACCAATCAAATGTTTCCACCTTTATTGCTTTACTGTCCTCAGGCTATACTGCTACTCTAACTGTATTTGGTACCCGCTGTGTTTAATCTACCTAGCCACAAAAAAAAAAAAAAAAAAGTCATATTCCACTACAAATAGAAATCTACTGTATATAGCCTGGACCAGTCTGATCCCTCTATTCTTACTGCACTGCCAGATTCACACATTAACTTCCACAAGTAATCTAGACATGGCAGATGCCATATCTAGATTACTTGTGGAAGTCCAGTCGGCTTTCCATCTGTAGATCTTCAAGGCAGTCCAGAATTATAAATCTGACTTAACTTCTTTTGGCGCTAACACTGGCACTTTAGAAGTACAAATGGATGATTGTTGTCACTCCTCCATTTTGACAGGAATGATCTAGACTCCACAATGAAGAATTAAGCTGTCAAGGAAAAACAGTCCTTATGCATCCACCTTGTATACATAATGTATTGGAATCAGTTCTCAGTTCCGCTCTTCCACCTATGCTCAGGGACTTTTTGCAACATATTGTACCTGATCTCTGTAACACCAACTTCCCCATGGAGAGTGCCCACAGCAATGGCCCTAAACCCATATAACATGTGTATGCATTTTTATAAATGTAAAGAAAAGGTCCTATCAGCTATAAGGAATAGTTCCTTTAATGGCTTATTCCTCTATATATATATATATATATATATATATATATATATACATACAATGTTTGGTTATTTATTTGCCATAATTAGTGCAAATTTACAATGTTGGTTTTACTTAACTACTTGTACTTTGCATTATGATTTTTAGGCCGTGTACACACTAGAACGATGTGTATCTGGACAATATGCCAGCCAATGGGCCAACGTTGTATCTGCGGTACACATCAGAATGATGTAATGAAGGCCGGGATGACCCCTAGTACTGTCCTTCATTACACTGCATGACATCTGGTTGGCCGTGCAGCATGCTGCAATTATCCTCTTGTGGGCTTGCATGTTACAGGATTGGGCTTCCTTATTACCCCTCTTTCTTCTTCCTCCCTACCCACCCACCATAACTTCGCAGTCTTCCCCTTTGCATCCTTCATTTTCCAGTTGGTCAGACTTCTTGGTTCTCTATTCAGTAAAGCTATCTTCCCCACATGCTCATCATTGCTCTAAAAGTTTTATCCACTGTCAATGAGCTTAACTTTCCCAAAAATTGGTGTTCCTGGGAGCCCAATGAGCTTAACTTGCCCAAAAAGTGGTGTTCCTGGGAGCCTGTAGGAGAGAAAAAATGGATATGGCCTTCTTACAGGAGACGCACCTCACTGTTACACACTCTTAACTACAAAGTACAGATATGTTTTCTTATACCTACTGTAGTGTCTTTGTGCCATATGGAGTGAGATGCCCATGTGACTTAGAAGCTCTAACACGAGTAGGATGCAGACAAAGTCACTCTTCATGTACCAGAGACGCTAGGCTGCAACTTTTCTCGCACAGGTATTGCTATAACACAGGTACTAGATAGCAGAATAAACATAATGGAATGTAGCAGGTGGGAAAAGCTGCGAAATGCAGTAAATTTGCTGGCCGCCAGAATCCCAGTGGTCAGGATACCGATGCCGGAATCCCGACAGCTGACAATGCCGACAGCCGGAATCCCGGCGAACAGGGGTTATTTCCACTCGTGGGTGTCTACAACATAAGTGTATATTCAATTGATGTCGAATCCCTCGTTTTGTCAGAAACCGGGGCTATTCCGACAAAAAAAACTTGTCCAATTGCATTCGACAATTCAATTTGCCACTTTTCGACAAAAAAACTGTCGATCCATTCCGACTTTTGACTTCTCGACAGTCGAGTGTCTCTAATGTTAAAAAAAGTATTTTCGACAAGACCCTATTTAATGGAAGATTGTTGAATCGGGGTCAGTGATTTTAGATGTGACTTTCGACAACTTCATTCCGACAGCTTTTTCTGTCATGATCAGAAAACAAATTTTAAAAACTTGTATTTTTTTGTGTTATTTTAATTTCTCTTAGCATATCTATTTATATTTTAAGTAATTCACTTTTTTTATTGTTTTGTCTAATTTTTTATTCTTTATTTGGCTGAGGGGAGGAATTTACCCATGATTCAAATTTTTTACCCAGGTTACACTTCACCAAAGCCACTCCTATGCTTGAGACTTCAGGGAGAAGATCAGCCAATACACTCAGCTATCTTGTGAAATGTTTTTTTTAGGCAATCTGTGTTTTTACCATATATTTCATTTTTTTTTTACACTGACTGCAATAATAGAGCCTTTTTCTGACCAGATTGTGATGTTCATGATCCAGGCAAGTGTGGAGGAGGAACAAGATCTTGAAGATCAGGATCATGGTCAGCAAATGTCTGCATTGGGTGAGTCAGTGCATGCATCATTTCCACGTTCACGCCAGTATTGCTACTAGGGGTGTACTGGAGGATCTCTCCGAGTTCGAGGTAAAACAAAATTATCGCTTATTAACTTGTTAAATATATATTATGCTGTATGATCTGTTGGAGCCTGACCTGGAAGCTCGGGCACAGTCAAATCACGCAGTCAGTGGTTTCCAGAAACTGCTGGCTACATTAAATTTTTTGGCGTCAGGCACATTCCAGCCTACTTTGTCTCAAGCGTGCGGGTTTTCACAGCCGACACTGTCGTGCTGTATAACCCAGGTCATTCAGGCATTCCGCAAATTAATGACCCAGTTTATTAAATTCCCAGATACGAACAGCGGATGGCATGAGATCAGGATTTCAGAAGAATGTTTTTGAAACCGAAAACGCTTTCATTCCATGAATGTTCATGCTGTCTGTGATGCCAAAATTATTTTTATAAACATTTTTGTGGGTTTTCCTGGGTTGGCCCAGGACTCCTTTATCCTAAGCCGGTCATCGCTGTTTCATGAATTTGAGACAGGAAAAGTGCCTGATGGCTGGGTGTTAGGTAAGTTTAATTTTTTTTTCTTTTAAATTTTCATTCATTATTTGTTAATTTTTTTATCTCCCATTTTTGTTTTTTTTCACAGGTGATGCGGGTTACCCTAACAAGCCTTGGCTTTTGACCCCACTGTCTAATCCCCTAGGTGAAGCCCAAGAACGGTACCAAGAGACACACATTACATTGCGGGGAGTAATTCAGCGTGCCTTCGGTGTACTTAAAAGCTGGTTTTGAAGTTTAGACTTCTCCAGTGGTGCTCTTTTATACTCCCTGGCGAAGATTTGCGTCATAATTAATGCATGTTGTATCCTCCACAACTTTGTGTCGCAACCATTTGCCAGTGACTATTCATTGCAGGGTTTTCTGCGACGGGAACCGTTCCTGGCCTCCACCTGTGAATATGGATGAATGAGGTGAAGTGAGAAGGCATCTCATCCGGACATTCTCTTCTTCCTGTGAGTATAATTGTAAAGTTGTTTTTTTAAAAATAAAAATCAGTGTTTATATATTTAAAACAAATTATGTGTGTGTATTTATCTTTTTATTTTAATTTCCAGAGTTCCGTCCTGTTGACGGCATCCTGTGTATTTGTGACTTCCGTCCAGTTGATGGCGTCCTGTTGAATGTTTTTTACAGTTGGGTGTGTTTACCCTTTTTTTAAATCCTGTTCTTCTGTGTAAAGTTGCCCTCTCCCATGATAGCCTACTTCTGATGTGGACCTCCCCCACTGCGATGTTACTAAGAGACCCTGCTTTTTCTTTTTCAGGGTGGATGACTTGCTTTTAAGTTCCTTGTAAATAATATTTTTTCTCTTACACAGGTTTCACAGGGCAGCCCTTCCAAACCAAAGAACCCTCTCTGGAGTAAAATGATGCTAAAGTACCCCCTCTACCATGACGGCCTACTTCTGATATGGACGTCCCTCACTGCAATGTTACAAAGAGACCCTGCAGGTGAGATGTTGGACACCAACCTCTCAAATGTTTGTGTCCCCAACCTCCCTGATGTCTAATATGTGTGACCCCAACCTCCCTGATGTCTGTTACCTGTGTGTTTTTGCAATGCTGCTGGTACCTGTGCTTCTTCTTTTTCAGGATAGATGACACTTTTAAGTTCCTTATAAATAATATTTTTTCTCTTCCACAGATTGTCCCTGGAATGTACTTCCATGAATGTAAACCCCATAAAGAGGACAGTGACGCTAAGACCATCACCCCCGCTACCATGACGGCCTATCTCAAGACCTTGAATACCCCCATACCCCTTAAATGCCCACTTTTAAATTACATTTACAATATCTCAAAGAAAAATAATCATAATGGTAGACTTACAGTTGATAACTCTATTTCTCCTAAGTCTACAGGATCCACAGGATAACATTGGAGATATGAGGTAGCAACAGCAGATTGGCACCAAACGATCAATGCTTTCAGGCTCCCAGAATGCAATGGGCCCATCCCTATATCCCTGCCTCCTGGCTCAGGCAAATCAGTTGTTTTCCAAAGCTCAAGGCAGGAGCATCATAGAGAGCCCTAATAAGGCGAGAAGAACACACATGCAAACCCTTCTGTACAAGAAGGAAGAGGTTAGTGAGTGAAAGGATCCTCAAATCAGTTGTGAAAGGGTGGGATCCCTGTGGATCCTGTGGACTTAGGAGAAATAGAGTTATCAACGGTAAGTCTACCATAACGATTATTTCTCCTGCTGGGTCCACAGGTTATCCACAGGATAACATTGGGATGTCCCAAAGCAATTTAGTGGTGGGGACGCTCCTGATTTAACAGGAGAATCATTCGCCCGAATTCAGCGTCCTGAGAGGCAAAGGTATCAACAGCATAATATCTAATGAATGTGTTAATGGAAGACCATGTGGCTGCCTTACATATCTGTTCTGCTGAAGCACCACGTTGTGATGACCATGATGGCCCTACCTTACGAGTAGAGTAAGCAGAGACATATGCCAAAATAAGGAAGATCAGCTTGAGAATATGCTTCTGAAATCGTCACTGAAAGCCACCTTGCCAGTGTCTGCTTGTCAGCAGGCCATCCTCTCTTGTGAAATCCGTAGAGAATGAAGAGAGTGTCAGTTCTTCTGATGGCACTGGTACAATCTACGTAGATCCTTAAAGCACAGACCACGTCCAACGATGCATCTCCCGCAGAAAGGTCTGGCCCTTGGAAGGGCGTGACTACAATTTCTTTGTTAAGGTGGAATTTAGACACCACCTTAGGAAGATACCCAGATTTGGTTCTGAGAATTGCTCTATCTGGATAAAAAAAACAGAAAAGGAGGGCGACATAACAATGCCCCTAAATCTAAAACTCTTCTAGCTGAAGCAATAGCCAGTAGAAACCATTTAAGATCCACTCATTTTATGGGGCAACTTGAAGGGCCTTCAGAACTAAACTTAAGTCCCAAGGCACTGTAAGAGGAACAAAAGGAGGTTGAATGTGTTAGCAATTTTCTTTTGGAACCATACAGTCAATGCTGACACTTGCACTCTGAAGGAAGCCTCCCTTAGACCTTTGTCTATTCCTGTCTGAAGGAATGCTAGGACTCTGGAAACTCTAAAAGACCTAGGTTCAAATTTCAGGTCAATGCACCATTGAATATAGGCTGGCCATATTCGATGATAAATACGAGCTGAGGAAGGTTTCCTTGCTCTGAGCATTGTTTAAGTTACCTGTTGTGAGAATTCTTTTGCTTTCAGGATGGATGTCTCAAGAGCCACACCGTCAATGACCTGGGTAACAGGGCGATTGGTGGAAACACATAGGCCAGACAAAAGTCCCATCTCACTGACAGGGCATCCACAAAGATCTCTTTGGGATCCTTTGTTCTTGACCCGTATGCGGGAACTTTGTTGTTCTGACGGGACGCGTTTAGATCTATCTCCGGTAACCTCCACCTGTCTACCAGAATTTGGAAGACCTCGGGGTGTAAAGCCCATTCGTTTGCATGTATGGCGTGTCGACTGACAAAATCCACTTCCTAGTTTAGGGCTCCCAGAATGAACACTGCAGACAAGGCTGATGAAGTTCTGCCCACTTTAACATGTGACTTACCTCCTTCATTGCTTTATGGCTGCGAGTTCCTCCCTGATGGTTGAGGTACGTTACTGCCATTGCATTGTCCGAGCGGATTTGGACTGGTTTTTCCTGAAGGACGTCCTTTGCCTGAATAAGTGCCATAGATATGGCCCGAAGTTCCAATATATTTATTGTCAGGCAACTTTCTTCCTTGAAATAATGTAAAAACAGCGCTATATCAGATGCTTAATTCAAAGGTAATTCATATTCATTTAATATATAATGTCACATCACAAATAAATAGAATGTATTATACATAAAAAGTTAAAAGTTATGAGTTGATAAATACAGCCTCAGTGCCAATCTCTTGACCACAGTTTATCTCCCTTAAGGGCAATCTGAATAAGCCAGTAATAGTCTTTTGGCAAGTGGGCTTAATCATCCAGTGTCCTTCAAGCAATGGAAAAAATTATAAAGGGACATCCAGTTTTGGGTGGATACTTACCAGATTCCAAGTGGTTAAGGCCGGGTATTCCACCTACCGAGGTTTAGTGTATACTCCTGTCCTACGCAATGTCCATGGTGGTTCTCCCCTTTATTCAGTGTCCACAATGATGGATTTTGGAATCACCAAAAAACTGTTGATGGCTGAAGATGGTCCCAAACACTGGTCTGGCGATGCCCTGGTCAGAGGCTGGCTCCCTAACGCATTTTGCTGTCACTTGGCAGCTTTATCAAAGGTCTTTCTTCCTTGTTCCACTGCCCCTGGAAGCAACTCCTTTCTAACACCGCTCCCCAGCCCTGAAGGCAGGCATCCATTGTCGGAATTTCCCAATCTGATATCCAAAAGGGTCTCCCTTTGTCCAGATGGGATGTCTGTAACCACCATGCTAATGAACTCCTCACCTCCTGAGAAAGGACATTATTCTGCGTTTTTATTGTCTGATGAAAACCATTCCATTTGGAAAGGATCAGACGTTGCAGAGGACTCGAGTGGAATTGAGCATACTGAACCATGTTGAATGTTGACACTATTAACCCCATCACACGCATTGCTGCGTGAATGGATACCTTTTGGCTGTGTAGCAGCTCCTGAATCCTTGACTGAATTTTGGTTATTTTGTTCAGAGGTAAAATTACTCTCTGAAGTCTCAAATTCAACACAGCCCCAAAGTGAGTCATCCGTTGTGACGGAACCAGGGACGACTTTGTCCAATTTATGAGCCAACCATGTTTCTGCAAACAAGCTAATGTCTGTCGCAGATGACACTGAAGTAATTCCTGAGATTGTGCCTGTATTAATAAGTCGTTGAGGCATGGAAAAATCTTTATCCCCTGCTGACAGAGATAAGATGCCATTACCACCATAATTTTGGTGAATACTCTGGGAGCTGTGGCCAGTCCAAATGGTAGGGCCTGAAACTGAAAATGTTGCTGGGGGATAGCAAACCTGAGATAGTGCCGATGTGACATTGCTAAAGGAACATGAAGGTAAGCGTCCTGGATATCCAGGGATACCATAAAATCCTCCATCTCCATGGCCAAAATAATGGAACGTAAAGACTCCGTATGTAACCGAGGCACCCAAGTGTGCTTGTTCAGCACTTTGTGGGTCGGAATGACCCATTTAGCTGCTGGACTAGAAACAGGTTGGAATAAAAACCTTGTCCTCATTGTGCAGGCGGAACTGGAATTATCACTCCTGACTGAAGCGACTTCTGAACTGCCTCTTGCAAAGCCCTTTCCTTCGTTTCCACTGAAGACGGACTGGTACCAAAAAAACTTTTGAGGAGGGTGTTTCTTGAAAGCAAACGCATAACCGTGAGATACCACTTCTTGCACCCAGGTATCTGTGGTAGACTACTGCCAGATATGTGCAAACTGAAGAAGTCAGCCTCTCACCCTGAGGGCGCCCAGGTGGAAGCCGACCCACTTGTACCCCAATGCTTTTTAGTCTTACCAGACTTGTCAGATTGAGACTGTTTGCCATGACCCTTTCCTTTTGTTTTTCCTTGAGTCTGAAAGGGCCGAAAAGCTGGAAATCTAGGCTTGGATTTGTGTGTGGAAGGAAACTTCACTTTCTTGACTCCAAAATACTGTTTAATTCTTTACCAAAAATAATATCTCCAGTAAAAGGCAAAGACTCCAGAACCTTCTTGGATTCTGAGTCAGCTTTCAATGTACATAGCCAAACTGCTCTGTGAGCTGCTACTGCTGAGGCTGAGGCCTGAGAGGCAATTGTACCCATATCCAAGGCTGCTTTCTGATTGATATGTGCAATATGGGATTTTTGTTCTCTAGATGCCATTGAAAGGTCATCCTCCAATGCCTAAGCTGCAACTGCCTTTTGCCATCTAGTCATGGCTGGTCTAATGATTGCCCCTGGAAGCAACTCCTTTCTAACACCGCTCCCCAGCCCTGAAGGCAGGCATCCATTGTCGGAATTTCCCAATCTGATATCCAAAAGGGTCTCCCTTTGTCCTGATGGGATGTCTGTAACCACCATGCTAATGAACTCCTCACCTCCTGAGAAAGGACATTATTCTGCGTTTTTATTGTCTGATGAAAACCATTCCATTTGGAAAGGATCAGACGTTGCAGAGGACTCGAGTGGAATTGAGCATACTGAACCATGTTGAATGTTGACACTATTAACCCCATCACACGTATTGCTGCGTGAATGGATACCTTTTGGCTGTGTAGCAGCTCCTGAATCCTTGACTGAATTTTGGTTATTTTGTTCAGAGGTAAAATTACTCTCTGAAGTCTCAAATTCAACACAGCCCCAAAGTGAGTCATCCGTTGTGACGGAACCAGGAAAGACTTTGTCCAATTTATGAGCCAACCATGTTTCTGCAAACAAGCTAATGTCTGTCGCAGATGACATTGAAGTAATTCCTGAGATTGTGCCTGTATTAATAAGTCGTTGAGGCATGGAAAAATCTTTATCCCCTGCTGACAGAGATAAGATGCCATTACCACCATAATTTTGGTGAATACTCTGGGAGCTGTGGCCAGTCCAAATGGTAGGGCCTGAAACTGAAAATGTTGCTGGGGGATAGCAAACCTGAGATAGTGCCGATGTGACATTGCTAAAGGAACATGAAGGTAAGCGTCCTGGATATCCAGGGATACCATAAAATCCTCCATCTCCATGGCCAAAATAATGGAACGTAAAGACTCCGTATGTAACCGAGGCACCCAAGTGTGCTTGTTCAGCACTTTGTGGGTCGGAATGACCCATTTAGCTGCTGGACTAGAAACAGGTTGGAATAAAAACCTTGTCCTCATTGTGCAGGAGGAACTGGAATTATCACTCCTGACTGAAGCAACTTCTGAACTGCCTCTTGCAAAGCCCTTTCCTTCGTTTCCACTGAAGACGGACTGGTACCAAAAATACTTTTGAGGAGGGTGTTTCTTGAAAGCAAACGCATAACCGTGAGATACCACTTCTTGCACCCAGGTATCTGTGGTAGACTACTGCCAGATATGTGCAAACTGAAGAAGTCGGCCTCTCACCCTGAGGGCGCCCAGGTGGAAGCCGACCCACTTGTAGCCCAATGCTTTTTAGTCTTACCAGACTTGTCAGATTGAGACTGTTTGCCATGACCCTTTCCTTTTGTTTTTCCTTGAGTCTGAAAGGGCCGAAAAGCTGGAAATCTAGGCTTGGATTTGTGTGTGGAAGGAAACTTCACTTTCTTGACTCCAAAATACTGTTTAATTCTTTACCAAAAATAATATCTCCAGTAAAAGGCAAAGACTCCAGAACCTTCTTGGATTCTGAGTCAGCTTTCAATGTACATAGCCAAACTGCTCTGTGAGCTGCTACTGCTGAGGCTGAGGCCTGAGAGGCAATTGTACCCATATCCAAGGCTGCTTTCTGATTGATATGTGCAATATGGGATTTTTGTTCTCTAGATGCCATTGAAAGGTCATCCTCCAATGCCTAAGCTGCAACTGCCTTTTGCCATCTAGTCATGGCTGGTCTAATGATTGCCCCTGGAAGCAACTCCTTTCTAACACCGCTCCCCAGCCCTGAAGGCAGGCATCCATTGTCGGAATTTCCCAATCTGATATCCAAAAGGGTCTCCCTTTGTCCTGATGGGATGTCTGTAACCACCATGCTAATGAACTCCTCACCTCCTGAGAAAGGAATATTATTCTGCGTTTTTATTGTCTGATGAAAACCATTCCATTTGGAAAGGATCAGACGTTGCAGAGGACTCGAGTGGAATTGAGCATACTGAACCATGTTGAATGTTGACACTATTAACCCCATCACACGCATTGCTGCGTGAATGGATACCTTTTGGCTGTGTAACAGCTCCTGAATCCTTGACTGAATTTTGGTTATTTTGTTCAGAGGTAAAATTACTCTCTGAAGTCTCAAATTCAACACAGCCCCAAAGTGAGTCATCCGTTGTGACGGAACCAGGGACGACTTTGTCCAATTTATGAGCCAACCATGTTTCTGCAAACAAGCTAATGTCTGTCGCAGATGACACTGAAGTAATTCCTGAGATTGTGCCTGTATTAATAAGTCGTTGAGGCATGGAAAAATCTTTACCCCTGCTGACAGAGATAAGATGCCATTACCACCATAATTTTGGTGAATACTCTGGGAGCTGTGGCCAGTCCAAATGGTAGGGCCTGAAACTGAAAATGTTGCTGGGGGATAGCAAACCTGAGATAGTGCCGATGTGACATTGCTAAAGGAACATGAAGGTAAGCGTCCTGGATATCCAGGGATACCATAAAATCCTCCATCTCCATGGCCAAAATAATAGAACGTAAAGACTCCGTAGGAAACCGAGGCACCCAAGTGTGCTTGTTCAGCACTTTGTGGGTCGGAATGACCCATTTAGCTGCTGGACTAGAAACAGGTTGGAATAAAAACCTTGTCCTCATTGTGCAGGAGGAACTGGAATTATCACTCCTGACTGAAGCAACTTCTGAACTGCCTCTTGCAAAGCCCTTTCCTTCGTTTCCACTGAAGACGGACTGGTACAAAAAAAACTTTTGAGGAGGGTGTTTCTTGAAAGCAAACGCATAACCGTGAGATACCACTTCTTGCACCCAGGTATCTGTGGTAGACTACTGCCAGATATGTGCAAACTGAAGAAGTCGGCCTCTCACCCTGAGGGCGCCCATGTGGAAGCCGACCCACTTGTAGCCCAATGCTTTTTAGTCTTACCAGACTTGTCAGATTGAGACTGTTTGCCATGACCCTTTCCTTTTGTTTTTCCTTGAGTCTGAAAGGGCCGAAAAGCTGGAAATCTAGGCTTGGATTTGTGTGTGGAAGGAAACTTCACTTTCTTGACTCCAAAATACTGTTTAATTCTTTACCAAAAATAATATCTCCAGTAAAAGGCAAAGACTCCAGAACCTTCTTGGATTCTGAGTCAGCTTTCCATGTACATAGCCAAACTGCTCTGTGAGCTGCTACTGCTGAGGCTGATGCCTGAGAGGCAATTGTACCCATATCCAAGGCTGCTTTCTGATTGATATGTGCAATATGGGATTTTTGTTCTCTAGATGCCATTGAAAGGTCATCCTCCAATGCCTCAGCTGCAACTGCCTTTTGCCATCTAGTCATGGCAGGTCTTATGATTGCCCCAGACAAGGAGAAAATGGTTTTAAGAAAACCATCTATTTTCCTATCCATGACATCATTTAATGATGTTGAAGGCAGAGATAATGTAGATTTTTGCACCAATGGAATGACATGCATATCTATTTTGGGAGCCACCTCCCTTTTTTAAACAGTCCCCAGCCGGAAGAGGATAATGGGAATTCCATTTCCTTGGAATCCTGAACTTCTTACTGGGTGTAACCCATGCCTCTTGCATAATTTCCGTCAGCTGTTCTGACCCAGGAAACTCAGTCCTAACTATTTGCGGACGTTTAAACACAGGTGCCTTAGATTTTAACAAAGGCTCTGCTGCCTCCTATAAGGATAGAATGGCTTTTATAGCACTAATGAGCTCAGGAATGTCCACTGAGCTGAGGCCTTTCTCCTCGTATCTGTACGGAGACCTGGAGTGTGATTAGTCCTCATCCTCTGACGAGTACTCATCTGAAATGTGTAGATAGTGAAGATGTTATTTCATGTCTAAGTGAGTTTCTGTTGAGAGGCTTCCGATTCCTGTACTGGATGTAATAACCAAGGCAAAGGAAAAAGAAAAGAAAAGGATCTGTTTAGTGGTGCACTATATAGTTTTGTTTGAATAGTGAGCACAGATAGATTATTATAAATTAAATTAGACAGGAGAGACACTAAATTAGTGTGCTCACTATTCAAACAAAACTATAGGCAATATATTCTTTGCAGTCCAGCCAAAGAGCGGCATAGCGAGACCCAGTGCCATTATCATAGCAGCCGGAGATACACTCTACATTTTTGTGATATAAAATCCCATCAGCGCACAAGACCGGCTGTCTATTCAAACAAAACCATAGGCAGTATATATTTTCTTTGTTGTCCGGCTGCAGAGTGGCATATTGAGACCCTGAATAGGGCATAACCAGTGCCATCATCATAACAGCTGGAGATTCACTATATATATTTGTGATATAAAATCCTATCAGCGCACAAGACCGGCTGTCTATTCATCTTACATATCGGGGCTGCCACTGGACATGCTGTGTCTGATATGCAGTACACTATGATTAACAAAGTACAACATTAAACTGCATAATCAGACCTCGAACAGGGGACAAAACTGCCATTACTAGAGAGGTTGGAGAGATGTTATATATGTTTCTGCAATAGAATTATATCAGCCTATGAGACCGTTTGTGTAATTAATGTACACGGCGGTGGATGGGGGGGCTGATAGCCTATGTTAGTGTAAAAACAGAATATTATTTTTGTTGTAGAACTACAAGTCCGAGCAAGCCTCCCCCGCTTGCTGGTATTTGGAAAACCACAAGTACCAGCATGCGGAGAAATAACGAGCCCGCTGGTACCTGTAGTTCTACAACAAAAGAAATACCCAAATAAAAATAGAACACACACACATTGAAAGTAAAACTTTAATTAACATACATGCACACTTACACACTCACACATACTTACCTAGTATCCCACGGAGCCCCTTGGTCCACTTGTCAATGTTGAATCCAATTGGAAAGCTGTAAAGAGAAGCCCAAAATACTCACTTATTTTCCAGTGATGATCGGCCCTCTTCGTTCCATGTAGAATCCACAGGGTTATAAAAAACAAACAGAAAAAAACCCGGTCCAACGCACTAAAGGGGACCCATGTTTACACTAGAGATGAGCGCCTGAAATTTTTCGGGTTTTGTGTTTTGGTTTTGGGTTCGGTTCCGCGGCCGTGTTTTGGGTTCGAACGCGTTTTGGCAAAACCTCACCGAATTTTTTTTGTCGGATTCGGGTGTGTTTTGGATTCGGGTGTTTTTTTCAAAAAACACTAAAAAACAGCTTAAATCATAGAATTTGGGGGTCATTTTGATCCCAAAGTATTATTAACCTCAAAAACCATAATTTACACTCATTTTCAGTCTATTCTGAATACCTCACACCTCACAATATTATTTTTAGTCCTAAAATTTGCACCGAGGTCGCTGTGTGAGTAAGATAAGCGACCCTAGTGGCCGACACAAACACCGGGCCCATCTAGGAGTGGCACTGCAGTGTCACGCAGGATGTCCCTTCCAAAAAACCCTCCCCAAACAGCACATGACGCAAAGAAAAAAAGAGGCGCAATGAGGTAGCTGTGTGAGTAAGATTAGCGACCCTAGTGGCCGACACAAACACCGGGCCCATCTAGGAGTGGCACTGCAGTGTCACGCAGGATGTCCCTTCCAAAAAACCCTCCCCAAACAGCACATGACGCAAAGAAAAAAAGAGGCGCAATGAGGTAGCTGACTGTGTGAGTAAGATTAGCGACCCTAGTGGCCGACACAAACACCGGGCCCATCTAGGAGTGGCACTGCAGTGTCACGCAGGATGTCCCTTCCAAAAAACCCTCCCCAATCAGCACATGATGCAAAGAAAAAGAAAAGAAAAAAGAGGTGCAAGATGGAATTGTCCTTGGGCCCTCCCACCCACCCTTATGTTGTATAAACAAAACAGGACATGCACACTTTAACCAACCCATCATTTCAGTGACAGGGTCTGCCACACGACTGTGACTGATATGACGGGTTGGTTTGGACCCCCCCCAAAAAAGAAGCAATTAATCTCTCCTTGCACAAACTGGCTCTACAGAGGCAAGATGTCCACCTCATCTTCACCCTCCGATATATCACCGTGTACATCCCCCTCCTCACAGATTATCAATTCGTCCCCACTGGAATCCACCATCTCAGCTCCCTGTGTACTTTGTGGAGGCAATTGCTGCTGGTCAATGTCTCCGCGGAGGAATTGATTATAATTCATTTTAATGAACATCATCTTCTCCACATTTTCTGGATGTAACCTCGTACGCCGATTGCTGACAAGGTGAGCGGCGGCACTAAAAACTCTTTCGGAGTACACACTTGTGGGAGGGCAACTTAGGTAGAATAAAGCCAGTTTGTGCAAGGGCCTCCAAATTGCCTCTTTTTCCTGCCAGTATAAGTACGGACTGTGTGACGTGCCTACTTGGATGCGGTCACTCATATAATCCTCCACCATTCTATCAATGTTGAGAGAATCATATGCAGTGACAGTAGACGACATGTCCGTAATCGTTGTCAGGTCCTTCAGTCCGGACCAGATGTCAGCATCAGCAGTCGCTCCAGACTGCCCTGCATCACCGCCAGCGGGTGGGCTCGGAATTCTGAGCCTTTTCCTCGCACCCCCAGTTGCGGGAGAATGTGAAGGAGGAGATGTTGACAGGTCGCGTTCCGCTTGACTTGACAATTTTGTCACCAGCAGGTCTTTCAACCCCAGCAGACCTGTGTCTGCCGGAAAGAGAGATCCAAGGTAGGCTTTAAATCTAGGATCGAGCACGGTGGCCAAAATGTAGTGCTCTGATTTCAACAGATTGACCACCCGTGAATCCTTGTTAAGCGAATTAAGGGCTGCATCCACAAGTCCCACATGCCTAGCGGAATCGCTCCCTTTTAGCTCCTTCTTCAATGCCTCCAGCTTCTTCTGCAAAAGCCTGATGAGGGGAATGACCTGACTCAGGCTGGCAGTGTCTGAACTGACTTCACGTGTGGCAAGTTCAAAGGGCATCAGAACCTTGCACAACGTTGAAATCATTCTCCACTGCACTTGAGACAGGTGCATTCCACCTACTATATCGTGCTCAATTGTATAGGCTTGAATGGCCTTTTGCTGCTCCTCCAACCTCTGAAGCATATAGAGGGTTGAATTCCACCTCGTTACCACTTCTTGCTTCAGATGATGGCAGGGCAGGTTCAGTAGTTTTTGGTGGTGCTCCAGTCTTCTGTACGTGGTGCCTGTACGCCGAAAGTGTCCCGCAATTTTTCTGGCCACCGACAGCATCTCTTGCACGCCCCTGTCGTTTTTTAAAAAATTCTGCACCACCAAATTCAAGGTATGTGCAAAACATGGGACGTGCTGGAATTTGCCCATATTTAATGCACACACAATATTGCTGGCGTTGTCCGATGCCACAAATCCACAGGAGAGTCCAATTGGGGTAAGCCATTCCGCGATGATCTTCCTCAGTTGCCGTAAGAGGTTTTCAGCTGTGTGCGTATTCTGGAAAGCGGTGATACAAAGCGTAGCCTGCCTAGGAAAGAGTTGGCGTTTGCGAGATGCTGCTACTGGTGCCGCCGCTGCTGTTCTTGCGGCGGGAGTCCATACATCTACCCAGTGGGCTGTCACAGTCATATAGTCCTGACCCTGCCCTGCTCCACTTGTCCACATGTCCGTGGTTAAGTGGACATTGGGTACAACTGCATTTTTTAGGACACTGGTGAGTCTTTTTCTGACGTCCGTGTACATTCTCGGTATCGCCTGCCTAGAGAAGTGGAACCTAGATGGTATTTGGTAACGGGGGCACACTGCCTCAATAAATTGTCTAGTTCCCTGTGAACTAACGGCGGATACCGGACGCACGTCTAACACCAACATAGTTGTCAAGGACTCAGTTATCCGCTTTGCAGTAGGATGACTGCTGTGATATTTCATCTTCCTCGCAAAGGACTGTTGAACAGTCAATTGCTTACTGGAAGTAGTACAAGTGGGCTTACGACTTCCCCTCTGGGATGACCATCGACTCCCAGCGGCAACAACAGCAGCGCCAGCAGCAGTAGGCGTTACACGCAAGGATGCATCGGAGGAATCCCAGGCAGGAGAGGACTCGTCAGAATTGCCAGTGACATGGCCTGCAGGACTATTGGCATTCCTGGGGAAGGAGGAAATTGACACTGAGGGAGTTGGTGGGGTGGTTTGCGTGAGCTTGGTTACAAGAGGAAGGGATTTACTGGTCAGTGGACTGCTTCCGCTGTCACCCAAAGTTTTTGAACTTGTCACTGACTTATTATGAATGCGCTGCAGGTGACGTATAAGGGAGGATGTTCCGAGGTGGTTAACGTCCTTACCCCTACTTATTACAGCTTGACAAAGGGAACACACGGCTTGACACCTGTTGTCCGCATTTCTGGTGAAATACCTCCACACCGAAGAGCTGATTTTTTTGGTATTTTCACCTGGCATGTCAACGGCCATATTCCTCCCACGGACAACAGGTGTCTCCCCGGGTGCCTGACTTAAACAAACCACCTCACCATCAGAATCCTCCTGGTCAATTTCCTCCCCAGCGCCAGCAACACCCATATCCTCCTCATCCTGGTGTACTTCAACACTGACATCTTCAATCTGACTATCAGGAACTGGACTGCGGGTGCTCCTTCCAGCACTTGCAGGGGGCGTGCAAATGGTGGAAGGCGCATGCTCTTCACGTCCAGTGTTGGGAAGGTCAGGCATCGCAACCGACACAATTGGACTCTCCTTGTGGATTTGGGATTTCGAAGAATGCACAGTTCTTTGCTGTGCTGCTTTTGCCAGCTTGAGTCTTTTCATTTTTCTAGCGAGAGGCTGAGTGCTTCCATCCTCATGTGAAGCTGAACCACTAGCCATGAACATAGGCCAGGGCCTCAGCCGTTCCTTGCCACTCCGTGTGGTAAATGGCATATTGGCAAGTTTACGCTTCTCCTCCGACAATTTTATTTTAGGTTTTGGAGTCCTTTTTTTACTGATATTTGGTGTTTTGGATTTGACATGCTCTGTACTATGACATTGGGCATCGGCCTTGGCAGACGACGTTGCTGGCATTTCATCGTCTCGGCCATGACTAGTGGCAGCAGCTTCAGCACGAGGTGGAAGTGGATCTTGATCTTTCCCTAATTTTGGAACCTCAACATTTTTGTTCTCCATATTTTAATAGGCACAACTAAAAGGCACCTCAGGTAAACAATGGAGATGGATGGATTGGATACTAGTATACAATTATGGACGGGCTGCCGAGTGCCGACACAGAGGTAGCCACAGCCGTGAACTACCGCACTGTACTGTGTCTGCTGCTAATATATAGACTGGTTGATAAAGAGATAGTATACTCGTAACTAGTATGTATGTATAAAGAAAGAAAAAAAAACCACGGTTAGGTGGTATATACAATTATGGACGGGCTGCCGAGTGCCGACACAGAGGTAGCCACAGCCGTGAACTACCGCACTGTACTGTGTCTGCTGCTAATATATAGACTGGTTGATAAAGAGATAGTATACTCGTAACTAGTATGTATGTATAAAGAAAGAAAAAAAAACCACGGTTAGGTGGTATATACAATTATGGACGGGCTGCCGAGTGCCGACACAGAGGTAGCCACAGCCGTGAACTACCGCACTGTACTGTGTCTGCTGCTAATATAGACTGGTTGATAAAGAGATAGTATACTCGTAACTAGTATGTATGTATAAAGAAAGAAAAAAAAACCACGGTTAGGTGGTATATACAATTATGGACGGGCTGCCGAGTGCCGACACAGAGGTAGCCACAGCCGTGAACTACCGCACTGTACTGTGTCTGCTGCTAATATATAGACTGGTTGATAAAGAGATAGTATACTCGTAACTAGTATGTATGTATAAAGAAAGAAAAAAAAACCACGGTTAGGTGGTATATACAATTATGGACGGGCTGCCGAGTGCCGACACAGAGGTAGCCACAGCCGTGAACTACCGCACTGTACTGTGTCTGCTGCTAATATATAGACTGGTTGATAAAGAGATAGTATACTCGTAACTAGTATGTATGTATAAAGAAAGAAAAAAAAACCACGGTTAGGTGGTATATACAATTATGGACGGGCTGCCGAGTGCCGACACAGAGGTAGCCACAGCCGTGAACTACCGCACTGTACTGTGTCTGCTGCTAATATATAGACTGGTTGATAAAGAGATAGTATACTCGTAACTAGTATGTATGTATAAAGAAAGAAAAAAACACCACGGTTAGGTGGTATATACAATTATGGACGGGCTGCCGAGTGCCGACACAGAGGTAGCCACAGCCGTGAACTACCGCACTGTACTGTGTCTGCTGCTAATATATAGACTGGTTGATAAAGAGATAGTATACTCGTAACTAGTATGTATGTATAAAGAAAGAAAAAAAAACCACGGTTAGGTGGTATATACAATTATGGACGGGCTGCCGAGTGCCGACACAGAGGTAGCCACAGCCGTGAACTACCGCACTGTACTGTGTCTGCTGCTAATATATAGACTGGTTGATAAAGAGATAGTATACTCGTAACTAGTATGTATGTATAAAGAAAGAAAAAAAAACCACGGTTAGGTGGTATATACAATTATGGACGGGCTGCCGAGTGCCGACACAGAGGTAGCCACAGCCGTGAACTACCGCACTGTACTGTGTCTGCTGCTAATATAGACTGGTTGATAAAGAGATAGTATACTCGTAACTAGTATGTATGTATAAAGAAAGAAAAAAAAACCACGGTTAGGTGGTATATACAATTATGGACGGGCTGCCGAGTGCCGACACAGAGGTAGCCACAGCCGTGAACTACCGCACTGTACTGTGTCTGCTGCTAATATAGACTGGTTGATAAAGAGATAGTATACTACTAATATTATATATACTGGTGGTCAGGTCACTGGTCACTAGTCACACTGGCAGTGGCACTCCTGCAGCAAAAGTGTGCACTGTTTAATTTTAATATAATATTATGTACTCCTGGCTCCTGCTATAACCTATAACTGGCACTGCAGTAGTGCTCCCCAGTCTCCCCCACAATTATAAGCTGTGTGAGCTGAGCAGTCAGACAGATATATAATATATATAGATGATGCAGCACACTGGCCTGAGCCTGAGCAGTGCACACAGATATGGTATGTGACTGACT
Organism: Pseudophryne corroboree; assembly: GCF_028390025.1. Taxonomy (NCBI): domain Eukaryota; kingdom Metazoa; phylum Chordata; class Amphibia; order Anura; family Myobatrachidae; genus Pseudophryne; species Pseudophryne corroboree. The sequence continues at coordinate 512,680,243 of NC_086447.1, forward strand.
GAGTCACTGTGTGTATCGCTTTTTTCAGGCAGAGAACGGATATATTAAATAAACTGCACTGTGTGTCTGGTGGTCACTCACTATATAATATATTATGTACTCCTGGCTCCTGCTATAACCTATAACTGGCACTGCAGTAGTGCTCCCCAGTCTCCCCCACAATTATAAGCTGTGTGAGCTGAGCAGTCAGACAGATATATATAATATTATATATAGATAATAGATGATGCAGCACACTGGCCTGAGCCTGAGCAGTGCACACAGATATGGTATGTGACTGAGTCACTGTGTGCTGTGTATCGCTTTTTTCAGGCAGAGAACGGATTATAAATAAAACTGGTGGTCACTATCAGCAAAACTCTGCACTGTACTGAGTACTCCTAATGCTCCCCAAAATTAGTAAATCAAGTGTCTCTCTAATCTATTCTAAACGGAGAGGACGCCAGCCACGTCCTCTCCCTATCAATCTCAATGCACGTGTGAAAATGGCGGCGACGCGCGGCTCCTTATATAGAATCCGAGTCTCGCGATAGAATCCGAGCCTCGCGAGAATCCGACAGCGTCATGATGACGTTCGGGCGCGCTCGGGTTAACCGAGCAAGGCGGGAAGATCCGAGTCGCTCGGACCCGTGAAAAAAAACATGAAGTTCTGGCGGGTTCGGATTCAGAGAAACCGAACCCGCTCATCTCTAGTTTACACATGGATCCCCTTTCCCCGAATGCTGGGACCCCCCGTGACTGCTGCACAAGAGTGACCCCAATTAACTTTGCGGTTAACCGCAGACCGCAAAGTTCCCATCATAGGCTAGAATGGAGGACTGCGATCCTCCATTCTAGCCGCTGCGCTGAGCCTGATTGACAGGCAAGGAGCACACAGCCAATCAGGAGTCACGGGGGGTCCCGGCATTCTGAAAAAGGGGTTTCATGTGTAAACATGGAACCCCTTTAGTTCGAGGATTCGGGTTTTAGCGGTTTGTGTGTTTTTTAACCCCCTGGATGCTACATGGAATGAAGAGGACCGAACTTCACCAGATAACAGGTGAGAATTTTGGGCATCTTTTCACAGGTCCACCGTGGATTCAACGGGACAAGAGGACCGAGGGGCCCTGTGGGATAATAGGTAAGTATGTGAGTGTGTAAGTGTGCATGTATGTGAAATAAAGCTTAACTGTCATGGTGTCTGTGTTGTGGTTTTTTGGGGGTATTTTTTTTTGTAGTAGAACTACACGTACCAGTGGGCCCGTTCTTTCCCCGCAGGCTGGTACTTGTGGTTCTCCAAATACTAGCTTGCGGGGAGGCTTGCTGGGACTTGTAGTTCTACAAAATCAATGGGGGTAATTCCAAGTTGATCGCAGCAGGAAATTTTTTAGCAGTTGGGCAAAACCATGTGCACTGCAGGGGAGGCAGATATAACATTTGCAGAGAGAGTTAGATTTGGGTGGGTTATTCTGTTTCTGTGCATGGTAAATACTGGCTGCTTTATTTTTACACTGCAATTTAGATTGCAGATTGAACTCACCACACCCAAATCTAACTCTCTCTGCACATGTTATATCTGTCTCCCCTGCAGTGCACATGGTTTTGCCCAACTGCTAAAAAATTTCCTGCTGCGATCAATTTGGAATTACCCCCACAGGCGTCACCGGGTGTGGTGACACCCGGTGCGCGCCCCTGATCTCCTGCCGCGTGGTCTTGTACTTAGGGGTGTAAGGGGCGTGGTCTTGTACTTAGGGGGCGTGGCTTCGCGGGGATCCCGGAATCGTCACTCTGGGGGCGTGCCCAGCATCTCTGGGGATGCTGGGCTTCCCCCAGAGCCAGTCTCCGTCCGCTGTCGGCTCCTCTTCTGTGACAGGAGCCGGATGCTGTAGGAGACTTTCTCACTGCAGCACCTGGTTCCTGTCAGTGCGGAGGAGCTGACATTTGGTGTCACCCTCCTCCAGGCGTCACACCCGGGTGCGGGCCGCACCCCCCGCACCCGCCTTGTGACGCCACTGATTACCCCCAATATTCATTATTTTTACACAGAGGCTATCAGCCTTCCATCCACCACTCACGGATGGGGGGGACAGCCTCGGGCTTCACCCCTGGCCATTGGGTGGCTAGAGGGGGGATCCCTTGATTTAAGGGGTCCCCACTCCTCCAGGGTACCCCGGCCAGTGGGGACTAGTTGGGGGGTAATTCCACAGCCACAGGGACCTACATAAAAGTGTCCCCCGGCTGTGGCATTATCTCTCTGGCTAGTGGAGCCCGGTGCTTGTTTGAAAAATACAGGGAGACCCCTACGTCTTTTGTTCCCTGTATTTTTTGTACCAGGACCGGACGCAGAGCCCGGTGCTGGTTGTTTAAATATGGGGGGACTCTATGCAATTTTTCCCCTGTATTTTTACAACCAGGACCAGCTCAAAGAGCCCGAGGCTGGTTATGCTTTTTTTTACGAATTAGAACATTTACCGGCAGTGTTTGGCTATTGCCGGTAGTGATTGTGAATACAACTTCTTAGTAAATTACCGAGTTCTATAAAATAACAGGCGTGTTTGACCGATGGTGTATTCATTCGTATATGTGAACTCTGCCGTTAAAACAAATACTAATGCCCTCATCACTGCCGAGATTTGTGTTTAGTAAATTTCTGAGATGACTCTTTGAAAAAAAAAAAAAAAACTCGGCCAAAATCGGAACCTTAGTAAATAAATATACCCCTGGATGTACATTTGGCTGAATACTGAATCGGGTACTGCAGGACATTATTCCACCAGAAATCAGCCAACAGGCAAAGCTTTGAATGTACCTGGATTCATTGGGGCCTCCTGTATAACCCCACCTCCAGGCACTGAGTGCTCAGTTTCGAGTGGTGCATGCAGGTAGCAGGTCACCTAATAGGCGGGCTGCACTGGGCAGCCATAAATAAGCTAAGAAGACTTGAAGGGCCGCAGCACTGTTATGTCAGGGTGACATTCAGTGCTATGTCTCCATCACCTCCCAAGCGGCGTTGCATACTCCTGCGGCTCAGATCCTGGGTACTTGCGGCGGAGACGCTCTGGCTTATGCACACCCAGGTGGTACCCGCCACTAAATCGCGTTCCTGATCGCAGTCTAGGGAGACGGACTGCGACGCTGGCGTGGACACTGTCACCGAGCAGGGACCCCACTATATCTGCCAGGGCATAGGAGTACAGGTTGGGTGTACTAGCGCCCCCATTGGTAAGGCTCCATAGTACTAGCGGTGAGGTCCAGCATAGGGGAGCTGGCGCTTGACCTGTAGCCCCTCACAGATTTCCTGCCCTGGAGCTGCCTCACACTTTCCGTCAGTTTCTGACAGACGCTGGGCACCATCTTCTGAGCATAGCTGCTGCTGGTCTCTGGGATTGCAGGGCAAGGTCTCCCCTGTAAAGCTGCCTGTACACAGCGCTGAGACTTTACAGACACATGAGTATTCTACATGGCTTATTACAGACAGCGTTAGTTAAGAAAGAGTGTACCTATTACAGAATATATTGTACGAGTATTCTGATATATACCTCTGGTCTAGGACCACGCTGTGTTTCATATATATATATATGTATATATATATATATATATATATATTTCTCTAACGTCCTAGTGGATGCTGGGAACTCCGTAAGGACCATGGGGAATAGCGGGCTCCGAAGGAGGCTGGGCACTCTAGAAAGATTTATGACTACCTGGTGTGCACTGGCTCCTCCCTCTATGACCCTCCTCCAAGCCTCAGTTAGATCTTGTGCCCGGCCGAGGTTGGATGCACACTAGGGGCTCTCCTGAGCCCTTAGAAAGAAAGTATAGATTTAGGTTTTTTATTTTCAGTGAGACCTGCTGGCAACAGGCTCACTGCAGCGAGGGACTAAGGGGAGAAGAAGCGAACTCGCCTGCTTGCAGCCGGATTGGGCTTCTTAGGCTACTGGACACCATTAGCTCCAGAGGGATCGACCGCAGGCCCAGTCCTTGGTGTTCGGTCCCGGAGCCGCGCCGCCGTCCCCCTTACAGAGCCAGAAGCAAGAAGAGGTCCGGAAAAACGGCGGCAGAAGACATCAGTCTTCACCAAGGTAGCGCACAGCACTGCAGCTGTGCGCCATTGCTCTTCATGCACACCACATACTCCGGTCACTGAGGGTGCAGGGCGCTGGGGGGGGGGACGCCCTGAGCAGCAATATAAACACCTTGGCTGGCAAAAATACATCACATATAACCCCCAGGGCTATATGGATGTATATTAACCCCTGCCAGATTCCATAAAAATGCGGGAGAAAAGGCCGCGAAAAAGGGGCGGAGCCTATCTCCTCAGCACACTGGCGCCATTTTTCCCTCACAGCTCCGTTGGAGGGAAGCTCCCTGGCTCTCCCCTGCAGTCTACACTACAGAACAGGGTTAAAACAGAGAGGGGGGGCACTAAATTTAGGCGCAGTATAAATTATATAAAAGCAGCTATAGGGGACATAACTCAGTCCCTGCATTATATAGCGCTCTGGTGTGTGCTGGCATACTCTCACTCTGTCCCCCCAAAGGGCTTTTGTGGGTCCTGTCCTCATTGGAGCATTCCTTGTGTGTGTGCGGTGTGTTGGTACGGCTGTGTCGACATGTTTGATGAGGAGACTTATGTGGAGGCGGAGCAGATGCCGATAAATGAGATGTCGCCCCTGTGGGCCGACACCAGAGTGGATGGATAGGTGGAAGGTATTAACCGACAGTGTCAACTCCTTACATAAAAGGCTGGATGACGTAACAGCTATGGGACAGCCGGCTTCTCAGCCCGCGCCTGCCCAGACGTCTCAAAGGCCATCAACGCTCCCTCAGATGGCAGACACAGATGTCGACACGGAGTCTGACTCCAGTGTCGACGAGGTTGAGACATATACACAATCCACTAGGAACAATATAAAATGTGTTACACATTTCTGACATTAACCCAAGTACCACTAAAAACAAAGGGTTTTATGTGTGGGGAGAAAAAGCAGGCAGTGTTTTGTTCCCCCATCAAATGAGTGAATGAAGTGTGAAAAAGCGTGGGTTTCCCCGATAAGAAACTGGTAATTTCTAACAAGTTACTGATGGCGTACCCTTTCCCGCCAGAGGATAAGTTACGCTGGGAGATATCCCCTAGGGTGGATAAGGCGCTCACACGTTGTCAAGGTGGCACTGCCGTCTTAGGATACGGCCACTTTGAAGGTACCTACTGATAAATAGCAGGAGGCTATCCTGAAGTCTGTAATTACACACTCAGGTACTAGACTGAGACCTGCAGACTGCTGCAGCGTGGTCTGTACCCCTTTCATAAGACGTCGTCTTATATATGAGGGATGCACAGAGGAATATTTTGCTGGCTGGCATCCTGAATTATTGCAATGTCCATTCTGTCAGGAGGGTATTGGAGACCCGACACTGGACAGGTGATGCTGACTTTAAAAGGCACATAGAGCCTTATAAGGGTGAGGACTTGGTTGGGGTTGGTCTCTGGGACCTCGTATCCACAGCAACAGCTGGGATGAAAATATTTTACCTCAGGTTTCCTCACAGCCTAAGAAACGCACTGTATTGTCAGGTACAGTCCTTTCGGCTTCAAAAAAGCAGGCGGGTCAAACGAGGGAAGAGGGAAAAAGCTGCACCAGCAGCCAGTTCCCAGAATCAAAATTCTTCCCCTGCTTCCTCTGAGTCCACCGCATGACGCGGGGGCTCCACAGGCGTAGCCAGGTACGGTGGGGGGGCCGCCTCAAAAATTTCAGCGATCAGTGGGCTCGCTCACAGGTGGATCCCTGAATCCGTCAAGTAGTATCTCAGGGGTACAAGCTGGAAGTCGAGGCGTCTCCCCCCCGCCGTTTCCTCAAATCTGCCTTGCCGACAACTCCCTCAGGCAGGGAGGCTGTGCTAGAGGCAATTCACAAGCTGTATTCCCAGCAGGTGATAGTCAAGGTGCCCCTACTTCAACAAGGACGGGGTTACTATTCCACACTGTTTGTGGTACCGAAACCAGCCGGTTCGGTGAGACCCATTTTAAAATGGAAATCCTTGAACACTTACATAACAAAGTTCAAGATGGAATCGCTCAGGGCGGTTATTGCAAGCCTGGACAAGGGGGATTACATGGTATCCCTGGACATCAAGGATGCTTACCTGCATGTCCCTATTTACCTTCCTCACCAGGAGTACCTCAGATTGTGGTACAGGATTGCCATTACCAATTCCAGACACTACCGTTTGGACTGTCCACGGCACCGAGGGTGTTTACCAAGGTAATGGCAGAAATGATGATACTCCTTCAAAAAGGGAGTTTTTATTTATCCCATACTTGGACGATCTCCTTATAAAGGCAAGGTCCAGGGAGCAGTTACTGGTCGGAGTAGCACTATCCCAGGAGGTGCTACAACAGCATGGCTGGATTCTGAACATTCCAAAGTCACAGCTGGTTCCTTCCACTCGCTTACTGTTCCTGGGGATGATTTTGGACACAGAACAGAAAAAAGTGTTTCTCCCGCAGGAGAAAGCCAAGGAGCTGTCATCTCTAGTCAGAGACCTCCTAAAACCAAAAAGGGTATCGGTGCATCGTTGCACACGAGTCCTGGGAAAAATGGTGGCTTCATACGAAGCAATTCTATTCGGCAGGTTCCATGCGAGGACCTTCCAGTGAGACCTCTTAGATAAGTGGTCGGGATCGCATCTTCAAATGCATCAAATGATAACCCTGTCTCCAAGGACCAGGGTGTCTCTACTGTGGTCGATGCAGGGTGCTCATCTTCTAGAGGGCCGCAGTTTCGGCATACAGGACTGGGTCCTGGTGACCACGGATGCCAGCCTTCAAGGCTGGGGAGCAGTCACACAGGGAAGAAACTTCCAGGGCCTATGGTCAAGTCAGGAGACTTCCCTACATATAAATTCTGGAACTGAGGGCCATTTACAATGCCCTAAGTCAGGCAAGACCCCTGCTTCAAAACCAGCCGGTACTGATACAGTCAGACAACATCACGGCAGTCGCCCATGTGACCCGACAGGGCGGCACAAGAAGCAGGATGGCAATGGCAGAAGCCACAAGGATTCTCCGATGGGCGGAAAATCACGTACTAGCACTGTCAGCAGTGTTCATTCCGGGAGTGGACAACTGGGAAGCAGACTTCCTCAGCAGACACGACCTACACCCGGGAGAGTGGGGACTTCATCCAGAAGTCTTCCTGCTGTTGGTAAACCGTTGGGAAAGACCACAGGTGGACATGATGGCGTCCCGCCTCAACAAAAAGCTAAAGAGATATTGCGCCAGGTCAAGGGACCCTCAGGCGATAGCTGTGGACGCTCTAGTGACACCGTGGGTGTACCAGTCGGTTTATGTGTTCCCTACTCTGCCTCTCATACCAAGGGTACTGAGAATAATAAGATGGCGAGGAGTAAGAACGATACTCGTGGTTCCGGATTGGCCAAGAAGGGCTTGGTACCCGGAACTTCAGGAAATGATATCAGAGGACCCATGGCCTCTGCCGCTCAGACAGGACCTGCTTCAGCAGGGGCCCTGTCTGTTCCAAGACTTACCGCGGCTGCGTTTGACGGCATGGCGATTGAGCGCCGGATCCTGAAGGAAAAGGGTATTCCGGAAGAAGTCATTCCTGCGCTTATTAAAGCCAGGAAAGATGTTACGGCAAAGCATTATCACCGCATGTGGCGGAAATATGTTGCATGGTGCGAGGCCAAAAAGGCCCCAACAGAGGAATTTCCACTAGGTCGATTTCTACATTTCCTGCAAGCAGGAGTGAATATGGGCCTAAGTCTAGGCTCCATTAAAGTACAGATCTCGGCTCTGTCGATTTTCTTTCAAAAAGAATTAGCTTCAGTACCTGAAGTTCAGACATTGTGAAAAGAGTGCTGCATATTCAGCCCCCGTTTGTGCCCCCTGTGGCACCTTGGGATCTCAACGTGGTGTTCAGTTTTCTTAAAATCACATTGGTTTGAGCCACTAAAAACCGTGGATCTAAAATATCTCACGTGGAAAGTGGTCATGTTATTGGCCTTGGCTTCGGCCAGGCGAGTGTCAGAATTGGCGGCTTTATCATGTAAAAGCCCTTATCTGATTTTCCATATGGATAGGGCAGAATTGAGGACTCGTCCCCAATTTCTTCCTAAGGTGGTGTCAGCGTTTCACCTGAACCAGCCTATTGTGGTGCCGGCGGCTACTAGTGAATTGGAGGACTCCAAGTTGCTAGACGTTGTCAGGGCCCTGAAAATATATGTTTCCAGGACGGCTGGAGTCAGAAACTCTGACTCGCTGTTTATCCTGTATGCACCCAACAAGATGGGTGCTCCTGCTTCTAAGCAGTCTATTGCTCGCTGGATTTGTAGTACAATTCAGCTTGCACATTCTGTGGCAGGCATACCACAGCCAAAATCTGTAAATGCCCATTCCACAAGGAAGGTGGGCTCATCTTGGGCGGCTGCCTGAGGGGTCTCGGCTTTACAACTTTGCCGAGCAGCTACTTGGTCAGGGGCAAACACGTTTGCAAAATTCTACAAATTTGATACCCTGGCTGAGGAGGACCTGGAGTTCTCTCATTCGGTGCTACAGAGTCATCCGCACTCTCCCGCCCGTTTGGGAGCTTTGGTATAATCCCCATGGTCCTTACGGAGTTCCCAGCATCCACTAGGACGTTAGAGAAAATAAGAATTTACTCACCGGTAATTCTATTTCTCGTAGTCCGTAGTGGATGCTGGGCGCCCATCCCAAGTGCGGATTGTCTGCAATACTTGTAAATAGTTATTGTTAACTAAAGGGTTATTGTTGAGCCATCTGTTGAGAGGCTCAGTTGTTTTCATACTGTCAAACTGGATATAGTATCACGAGTTGTACGGTGTGATTGGTGTGGCTGGTAAGAGTCTTACCCGGGATTCTAAATCCTTCCTTATTATGTCTGCTCGTCCGGGCACAGTGTCCTAACTGAGGCTTGGAGGAGGGTCATAGTGGGAGGAGCCAGTGCACACCAGGTAATCATAAATCTTTCTAGAGTGCCCAGCCTCCTTCGGAGCCCGCTATTCCCCATGGTCCTTACGGAGTTCCCAGCATCCACTACGGACTGCGAGAAATAGAATTACCGGTGAGTAAATTCTTATTATATATATACATACATATATACATACACACACAAATTAGTCCAGTGCAGTTTTATTGTGCATAAAATAGTCTCTGCATTGGCTGTGACTGTGTGTGCCTGTATCTGCTGTATGGTTGCACTCTAATGTGTATCCCATCTAAGGTAGCTATCTCTATATTCTGTACCCGAAGGGACTAGGGGGATGATTCAGACCTGACCGCACGCAGGCGGTTTTTTGCAGTGCTGCAAGCAGGTAGGTGCCGCTTACAGTGGGAGGGGGTAATCGCTGTGCAGTGGTGCGATCGCTAGTGCAGAGAGCTGCACAAACAAAAGTTTGTGCAGTCTCTGTACAGCTCAGGACTTATTCAGCCGCTGCGACGATCCAGCCTGGAGCTGACATCAGGAACCCTCCCTTGAAACGGCTGGACACGCCTGCGTTCGCCCGGACACTCCTTTAAAACGGTCAGTTGACACCCACAAACGGCCTCTGCCTGTCAATCTTCTTGCGATCACCGGTGCAATTGCTTTCTTTGTTAGATCTGTCACTGTCTGGCGATCCCCATCGCCGGCAGCCGACGTGCCCGCGCATTGCGGAGCATACACATGCGCAGTTCTGACCCAATCGCACCGCTGCAAAAAAAGCTAACGTGCGCTCAGGTCTGAATGACCCCTTAGGTGCGTCAGGGTCCTCTAAAATAGTGTACACAGTACTTATCGTTATACGGATATTTTACTGTTTTACAGTCACGTACAACGGGATTTAGTTCACAAGTTTGCGTACTTCTACGCTGGTTGTGTACTTTATCCACAGGTTGTGTACTCTGTCTGGCTTCATCGTACTAATAGCCTGATTGTTGCTTTATTACAATGACTAACAATAAGGGCAGTAAAACTCTGGAGGCTCCTGTAAATGGCAATGTATGCTCCAGAGGTTTACCTGAGGGGGAAGTATTGGGGGTCATTCCGAGTTGTTCGCTCGCAAGCTGCTTTTAGCAGCTTTGCACACGCTAAGCCGCCGCCTACTGGGAGTGAATCTTAGCTTATCAAAATTGCGAACGAAAGATTCGCAATATTGCGAAAATACTTCTCTGTGCAGTTTCTGAGTAGCTCGAGACTTACTCTGCCAGTGCGATCAGTTCAGTGCTTGTCGTTCCTGGTTTGACGTCACAAACACACCCAGCGTTCGCCCAGACACTCCTCCGTTTCTCCAGCCACTCCCGCGTTTTTCCCAGAAACGGTAGCGTTTTTTCACACACTCCCATAAAACGGCCAGTTTCCGCCCAGAAACACCCACTTCCTGTCAATCACACTCCGATCACCAGAACGAAGAAAAAACCTCGTAATGCCGTGAGTAAAATACCAAACTGCATAGCAAATTTACTTGGCGCAGTCGCACTGCGGACATTGCGCATGCGCATTAGCGACTAATCGCTCCGTTGCAAGAAAAAAATACAGAGCGAACAACTCGGAATGACCCCCATTGTGTGATGGTCTATGTTCTAAATGTCATACACCTTCCAGGCAGCCTGCAGCTCCTGTAACTACAATGGAGCCACCCTGGGCTATGTTCACTACCTTCCTGGGGACTCTGGGTGACCATTTAGCCCCCCTATGGAACCTCCGGTGCCAAAGTCGCCACAAGTTGTCCCTACAGTAAATCCGACTTGGGCGGAAAATTTGTCTACCCAGCTGCAGCAGTTAAATCAGTCATTGGTTATACATAAATCTACTCCAGGTCACTCCCGTATCGCTGGGTCCTCTACGCAGGCTGCTTCCCCTCTTTCCCTCACAGGTTGATGTTCTGCCCTGGTGGCTGCTATTAAGCAGATCCTACAAATCACTGAGGATGAGGATTCCATTACAGTGGCCAAGAAAACTGATATGTTTAAACAACAGAAGGTGATTAAAACTGTATTACCCCATTCTGATCATCTTGTGGACATCAGGAGGAGACCCTGGTCTAACCCAGGTAAGAAATTCCCACTCCCTAAACAGGCATTGGCTCAATATCCTCTCTCTGCAGTTATGTAAAAAATGGGAGAATTCGCCACCGGTGGATTCTCACGTCACCCGTCTCGTGATGTCGTCTACTCTGCCTGTCACCACTGTCACTTTCCTGAAGGAACCGACAGATAAGTTTGTGGAGGGATGCCTGAAATCTATATATTCCCTTGCAGGGGCCATTCATAGACCCACAATAGCTGACTCTTGGGCCGCAAGGGTTGCGATTACCTAAAGGATAAAAAAAAAAAGTGGCAGACTAGATGGGCCAAGTGGTTCTTATCTGCCGTCAAATTCTATGTTTCTATAAAAGGTATTGAGAAGTGGGTTCAGGCGTTAGAGGATGAGCTGCCCGAGGATATATCTGATAATGCCAGACAATACCTGTCTCACATATGCACCGCCGCCTATTACAGCGTCATCCAGGTCTGTCCTGGCTCGCCGCATACTGTGGTTAAGGTCGTGGAAAGTGGTTTTGGACTCCAAGAAGACCTTGGAGGTACTCCCCTGGAGACATTTTATTTGGAGAGGATCTGAATAAAATAGTGTCTGAATTAGCAGCTGCTAAGACTGCTTTTCTTCCTCCTACTAATCCTTCTGCAAAGAAGGTGAAGACTAACACTTTTTGTTCCTTTCGACCTCAAGGGAAAGCCAAGGGTTAGACTTACTCCAGACAATCTCATGCTCCCAAGACCATGAAGCCCAAGACAAAACAGTCCTGGGCAGCCCGTCAGCCTGCTTCAAAATAAGACAAGCCTGCTGCATGACGGGGCGGTCCTCCTCCTGGGGGACCCCAGGGTGGGAGGCCAACTTCTACAGTTTGCCCAGATCTGGTTAAAGACCACTTCAGACGCTTGGGTACTGGAAGTTGTCTCTCATGGGTACGCTGTCTCCTTCAAGAGATGTTCCCATCACCAGTTCTGCACTACGGTACTCCCTTCAGATCCGTTGAAGGCGCAGGCTCTACAAATGGTGGTAGTTTCCTTCCTGAGTACAGGAGTGGTTGTACCGGTACCTCAGTCCCAGCGTGGCAGAGGCTGTTATTCAACACTATTTCTAGTGCACTAAACGAATGGGTCTTTTCGGCCTATACTTAACCTCAAGTCACTGAATAAATTTGTGAGGGTAGCCAAGTTTCATATGGAAACATTGCGCTCTATTGTGCTGGCTATGGAACCTGGAGATTACATGGTATTCCTGGATATACAGGATGCTTATCTGCATATTCCTATTGCCATATCGCATCAGCAGTTCCTGCGGTTTGCTATCGGCGACAGTCACTACCAGTTCCAGGCTTTGTTGTTCAGACTGGCCACAGCTCCTTGGATTGTCACCAAGGTTATGGCACCCACGATGTCCTCCTCAGTCATCTACAATTGACGGTGAGTTGCTTACAAGTCCACGGATGGTTGATCAATTGGAAGAAGTCCTCGCAGGTCCCAGCTCAGAGCATGGTACACCTAGGGGTGCTTCTGGACACACACAGTCAGAGACTGTTCCTGTCTCCAGACAAGATCCTGAAAATCCAGGACAGGATAAGACATTTCATCCGTTGCCCCAGAGTGTCGATTCACTCGGCGATGCAAGTACTTGGCCTGATGGTGTCGACATTCGATATGGTGGAGTACGCTCAATTTCATTTCCGTCCTCTGCAACGATTAATTCTTGCCAAGTGGGACGGCCTGCCTCATCGGATCAGATCCCAAATGATCTTGTTGACTCTGGAGGTTCATTTGTCGCTGACCTGGTGGCTCCAGGACAAGCAATTGAGCAGGGGCCATCCCTTCTGGATCCCCAACTGGGTCCTCCTGATGACGGATGCCAGTCTGAGGGGATGGGGAGCAGTGTTGGAGCAATACTCTTTTCAGGGTCGGTGGACCAAGGAAGAATCACTCCTTCCAATAAAATCCTAGAGCTGAGGTCAGTATTCAGTGCATTATCACTTTTCCTGCCTCTGGTTTGGAACAGACCAGTTCAAGTACGGTAAGACAATGCCATGGCATACATAAACCATCATGGCGGCACTCGAAGCCGCATGGCTATGAAGGAAGTGTCAAAAATCCTTTGTTGGGCAGAATGCCATTTGCCAAGTATATCGGCAGTGTTCATCCCGGGCGTCCTGAACTGGTAAGTGGACTACCTCAGTCGTTAGGACGTACACGCCGGAGAGTAGAGTCTTCATCCAGGAGTATTTCAACTCCTAGTTGACAGGTGTGGTCTACCGGACGTGGATCTCATGGCGTCTCGACACAATCACAAGGTTTCGGTCTTCAGATCTCGGACCAGGGATCCTGAAGCAGCTTGCATGGACGCACTGGTGATACCATGGAACTTTTGGCTGCCTTACGTGTTCCCTCCAGTGTCACTCCTGCCCAGGGTTCTAAGGAAGTTCAAACAGGAAGGAGGAATACTGCTTCTAGTTGCTCCAGCATGGCCCAGATGGCATTGATTCTCAGACCTGCAGGGTCTATCGACAGGGCATCCTCTTCAACTTCTTCAATGACTAGACCTCCTTGAACAAGGACCTTGTCTCTACCCAGACTGGCTTTGACGGCGTGGCTCTTGAAGCATCACTCCTGGGATCCAAAGGAATTTCAGAGGCGGTTATGCAAACTATGTTGAAAGCCCGCAAATGGGCCTCTGCCCAGATTTATTACAGTGTTTGGAATTCTTACTTCACCTGGTGTGCTGAGAAGAATTACAATGTCTATAGATTCAGACCTTCCAAAATTCTGGCTTTTCTGCAAAGAGGACTGGACTTAGGTCTTTGTCTGGCCTCCCTCAAGGTTCATATATCTGCCTTGTCAGTTTGGTTTCAGAGAAAAATTGCCTCTACACCTGATGTTCAGACATTTATTTAGGGCGTTATTCAGATTCAGCATCCCTATATCCCTCCTGTGGCTCCATGGGATTTGTCTGTTGTGCTGAATGCTCTACAAGAGTCTCCATTTGAACCTCCTGAATCGGTGGACCTTAAATGGCTCACAGCCAAGGTGCTGTTCTTGCTGGCCATTGCCTCTGCAAGACTGGTGTCATACTTAGGTGCTTTGTCCTGTCGTCCACCCTTTCTCATATTCCACCGGGACCGGGCAGTCCTACGAACTCACCCAGGTTATTTGCCTAAGGTGGTGTCATCTTTTCTGCTTAACCAAGAGATTGTTGTTCTGGCTTTTGTCTCTTCAGATTTGTCCCCCAAAGAACGTTATTTGGATGTGGTTAGGGCTCTCCGTGTCTATGTTGAGAGGACTGCCTCCATCAGGAGTTCAGATGCCCTTTTTGTACTGTTTGGATATCACAAACGTGGCTGGCCTGTGAATAAGCAAACCTTGGCCAGATGGATTAGAATGGTGATTGCACAAGCCTATGCACAGGCTGTACTCCCAGTTCCTTCTGCTGTTAAAGCCCATTCTACTCGGCCTGTTGGACCTTCTTGGGCGGGCCGCCATTGCGCAACCCCAGAACAATTTTGCAAGGCGGTTACGTGGTCCTCAGTGAACACGTTCATTAGGTTCTATGCCTTTGATACCTCCGCCTCCCAGGATGCTTCCTTTGGATGCCGGTTTCTCTTACTCTCTAGGGCACGTCCCCTCCCTTAAGGAACTGCTTTAGGACATCCCTGATGTTTTCCCTGTGGAACACAGTGTACCCCGCTGCAGAAAAGGAGAGTTATGGTAGATTTACCATGGTTAACTCTCTTTCTGAGTGGTATACTGGGTTCGCCGCTGGTACCCTCTCCTGTTGTGAGATTGTGGTTCTATGTGAGTAACATCTGCCTTCTCTTTTACCTGCTCCTGCATTGGACTGGTTAACAAAACTGAGCTCTCAGTGCTTGGAGGCAAGATTATAGAGGGGGCCCCAATGCATCCTGGGACAGTCAAAGCTTTGCCTGATGGTGCCTCTGGATCAAGATCCCACTCTACACCCCGATGTTTTCCATGTGGAACCCAATGTACCTCGCAGAAAGAGATTTAACCATGGTAAGTCTACCATGACTCTCCTTATTTCATGCAAAAATGTATAATGCACAGATATCTCATAGGAGGTGTATTGTATCAAGATTAGATCTATTTTGCAGCAACTTGATATCTCATTGGAAGCTTTTATAAGTCTCTCCTGAGATCCTGTAAATATTATCAAAAAAACCCTTTGATTCATACCTATGTCAGACTCTTTATATTGCTGAGACCAGAATGTGTATCTTCTTTGCTCCAGGTGTACTATGCAATGTGTGTAAAATTTAACAGTCCTCTGTAACAGTCATTAAGGATATGCTGAAATGTGCTATTTTCCAGAAACTGATGTATAGATATGCCCAGAACACAGACCTTTCACTGCTGGAGCTCAGGAATTCTCCCAGCCAGGGCTGCCAGAAATTGTGTAGCCTGGGACTGACAAAATAGACAGGGCCCGTCCCTTCCAAATAAAAGATTCTGCCACAGTGCACCAGTGACGTGCAGTGGGGTGAGGCAGGTGAGGCAGAGCCTTTCCTGTCATACTTACGTTTAAACCAGAGTTGTGACTGAATAAAATATATGAAAAATACTGATAATTTGTTTGAAATATCTTCTTTGCATTATGTGAATAATTTTTATAGCCCAAACTCTGGAGTAAAAAGTCTATGGCAGGTGAGGCAGTGCCTCACCTGTGTATCCTTTCCACACATCTCTAATCAAAACTCACCAGATTTCCAGAAGTTTATAATGCTGCACCTATGTATAATGCCCTGACCTACCCTTTGACTCATATATTGCATGTAAATCTGGTTCTGCAGTGCACCACCCCTATGTGATGTCATACATTGTGACGTTACATATAGGTGGAATGTTGTGGACCTATAGGAATGGTTCACAGAGAGCTGATGCGCAGAGAAGGCTTGTTTTAGGAAGTCCTTCCTGTGCATCTGCCTGCTGTTGATTCACAGACTGGTGCAGCTCTACAGGTATTGACAGTAGGAGCCAGGTGTGGGCCCCCTCTCTGTAAGGACCCAGGACACCAGTTCCCACAGTCCCCCCCCCCCCCTTCCCGATTGGCTGCCCTGCACCCAGATGACAGGTGTGCTGAGAATGCGGCTTCAGCCAACTTCACTTTTCCATTTTGGCAGCTTGTTAGCGCTTCCTACTCATGAGTCCTTTAGTGCACAGCTTCTGAGGGTATGTACAGCAGAATAGTCTCTAACATGCTTCGCTCCTATAGATGGGAGCTTTAGCAAAAAGTAATAAAAAGGTAAAAATAGTGTCTGAATAATTTGTGTCATTTAACTCTGTAGAAATGGCAATACTGGACACCTCCAACTGAGCCATGAATATATGCTCAGCACTAGGAAGCTGGACTGGATGCATGAATATGAATGGTTCAAGTTAACCTCTCTTGAAATACTTTCCTGGCTTGTTTATACTAGGCAGTCCTGATGATGTCATGGTTAGTGGGCCTGATTCAGATTTGTATGCAAACCCGATGGTTTAAGTACAAATCCGATCTGCGCATGCAAGACTTGTTTTGTGCATGTTAATCCGATGCTGCATCTTCCTCCTGCTACATTTGTATTTCATTTGTATGGTATTGCACAGCTGCTTCCCTTAGGCTGTGCAATACATGAAACCAATATTCAAAAAAAAAAAAAAAAAAAAAAAAAACAGGTTAAGAAGCATAAAAATGTGTTGGCTTTTTTTAAACATTTGATATTAAATATTTGCAATATCATGCGCAAAATCAGATCTTTTGACATATTACTTACAAAAATTGCTAAAAAGGCAAGACCCTCCTGAGATATTAAAACATCAAGTAATAAATACTGTAAAACGGGTACTTGTAATAAGGACTAACAGACAGGTGTTCCAGTTACAACCACAGTGTCTTTACTGGCATCAGACACGGTAGAACTGCATATACAGGCTTGGGCCTGGTCACACAGGTACATACAGAAAATAAAGAAATGAACATAAAAGGCCCTAGCACTTACCATGCTTAATAGTCATTCTGCTGCAGTGGCTTGCAGCAACACACATGCCATGCTCCCCGATACGCTAATGTCCATAGTCCCTGGCGCTGAAAACTGATCCCTGCTCAGTGGCCCCTAATAGGCATCAGCGCAATACACTGTGGGTGTTTTAGAGTTGTAAACTCTTCCTCTGCACCTAACTTGCTGCTGTCTCTGGGGGAGCTGGAAAACCCGGACCTCTGTTTCTCCAGTTGCACCTGTGCAGAATGTGCAGGCCTTGTTTTCTTCTCCCTTGGAGGGAGCTGATCCCACCAGAATGTGGGCAACTGTGGTGAGACACAAGCCCTCTCACCACAATACACAGCTTTTGAACATGTTAAAACCATAAGTTTATTTTAAAATCTGATTTTAAATATTTGGGTCTGTGACATTGAAATGATGACTTACTTGAACCTACAGTAGACAAGAAAAAAACAAAACAAAGCCCCCAAGCACACTGCAATGGACCAGCGTAAGAGACTTGCATTAGACATAATAATAAAATTCAGAGGACTCGGGGTAATTCAGAGTTGATCGCAGCAGCAAATTTGTTAGCAGTTGGGCAAAACCATGGCCCTCATTCCGAGTTGTTCGCTCGGTAAAAATCTTCGCATCGCAGCGATTTTTCGCTTAATGCGCATGCGCAATGTCCGCACTGCGACTGCGCCAAGTAAATTTGCTATGCACTTAGGAATTTTACTCACGGCTTTTTCATCGTTCTGGCGATCGTAATGTGATTGACAGGAAATGGGTGTTACTGGGCGGAAACAGGCAGTTTTATGGGCGTGTGGGAAAAAACGCTACCGTTTCCGGAAAAAACGCAGGAGTGGCCGGAGAAACGGGGGAGTGTCTGGGCGAACGCTGGGTGTGTTTGTGACGTCAAACCAGGAACGACAAGCACTGAAATGATCGCAGATGCCGAGTAAGTCTGGAGCTACTCAGAAACTGCTACGAGGTGTGTAATCGCAATATTGCGAATACATCGTTCGCAATTTTAAGATGCTAAGATTCACTCCCAGTAGGCGGCGGCTTAGCATGAGCAAATCTGCTAAAATCCGCTTGCGAGCGAACAACTCGGAATGAGGGCCCATGTGCACTGCAGGTATGGCAGACAGGGCCGTAACTACGTGTGTGCCAAGTGGGCTTGCCCTGAGGGCGCACGGCCAGCGGCATGTAATGAGTCAAATTGACTCATTACATGCCGCCTCTGCTGTGTGCGCCACGCTGTGGAGGGAGAAGAGACCAGCGCCGGGCAGCGGAGAAGGAGGAGGAGGGAGGGGGAGCAGGGAGCCGCAGCAGCGCTATTTCATTGGTAGTAAGCGCCGCAGCAGCATCCCCCTCTCCTTCTGTATTGGCTGCCCGGCGCTGCTGTGGATGCTGGGATGCGGTTCCTCCATCCCAGCATCCACAGCAGCGCCGGGCAGCCAATACGGAAGGAGAGGGGGATGCTGCAGCGGCGCTTACTACCAATGACAAAGCGCTGCTGCGGCTCCCTGCTACCCCTCCCTCCTCCTCCTTCTCACCTCACTGCCTGCACCGAGGGAGCTGCACGAGGAGCCTGACTGCCAGCAGGGAGATGGTAAGTATATCTCTCTTTCTCTCTCTCTCTCTCTCTCTCTCTCTCTCTCTGGGGGACACCGTCTGCCGCAATGTGTAAAAAGGGGGACCGTCTGCCGCAATGTGTAAAAAGGGGGACTGGCTGCCGCAATGTGTAAACAGGGGGACTGGCTGCTGCAATGTGTAAAAAGGGGGACTGGCTGCCGCAATGTGTAAAAAGGGGGACTGGCTGCCGCAATGTGTAAAAAGGGGGCCTGGCTGCCGCAATGTGTAAAAAGGGGGACTGGCTGCCGCAATGTGTAAAAAGGGGGACTGGCTGCCGCAATGTGTAAAAAGGGGGATTGGCTGCCGCAATGTGTAAAAAGGGGGACTGGCTGCCGCAATGTGTAAAAAGGGGGCTGGCTGCCGCAATGTGTAAAGAGGGGGCCTGGCTGCCGCAATGTGTAAAAAGGGGGACTGGCTGCTGCAATGTGTAAAAAGGGGGCCTGGCTGCCGCAATGTGTAAAAAGGGGGACTGTCTGCTGTAATGTGTAAAAAGGGGGACGCTGTCTGCTGTAATGTATAAAAGGGGCTCTACCTGGTGTAGTGTCGCTACTGTGCAGCATAATTTGAATAATGTAGACTACTGTGCACCGTAGTATGAATTGCTATTATTTTGTGGCCACGCCCCTTCCCCGTGAAGCCACGCCCTATAAATTCTGGCTGCCGCAATGTGTAAAAAGGGGGACTGGCTGCCGCAATGTGTAAAAAGGGGGACTGGCTGCCGCAATGTGTAAAAAGGGGGATTGGCTGCCGCAATGTGTAAAAAGGGGGACTGGCTGCCGCAATGTGTAAAAAGGGGGCTGGCTGCCGCAATGTGTAAAGAGGGGGCCTGGCTGCCGCAATGTGTAAAAAGGGGGACTGGCTGCTGCAATGTGTAAAAAGGGGACCTGGCTGCCGCAATGTGTAAAAAGGGGGACTGTCTGCTGTAATGTGTAAAAAGGGGGACGCTGTCTGCTGTAATGTATAAAAGGGGCTCTACCTGGTGTAGTGTCGCTACTGTGCAGCATAATTTGAATAATGTAGACTACTGTGCACCGTAGTATGAATTGCTATTATTTTGTGGCCACGCCCCTTCCCCGTGAAGCCACGCCCTATAAATTCTGCGCGCGCCTACGACGCGCACTGCCCCTATCTTATATGGGGGGGGGGGGGGGCGCCACTGTCGTTTCTTGCACACAGCGCTAAAACGCTAGTTACGGCACTGATGGCAGATATAACATTTGCAGAGAGAGTTACATTTGGGTGGGTTATTTTGTTTCTGTGCAGGGTAAATACTGGCTGCTTTATATTTACACTGTAATTTAGATTTCAGTTTGAACACACCCCACCCAAATCTAACTCTCTCTGCACATATTATATCTGCCCCCCCTGCAGTGCACATGGTTTTGCCCAACTGCCAACAAATTTGCTGCTGCGATCAACTCTGAATTTATCCCTCCGTTACATACATTTACAAACATATGGCTTGCCACCAGCCATGTCAAGGTATCTCTGCTCTTGTGGTCCTAATTGACATGATAATAACACCACTTGGGTTATATATATATTTTTTTTTGCTGTGTGATGGGATTTTTTTTTCTTGTCTAGATTAAACCCTCACATGCAGCTGTGAAGGGCCAATAAATTGATTAAGTAAATTTCATTCTGAGCATCTCTTCTTTAAATGAGTTATCACATTAAAGATACCCTTATAATTCAAAAACTACATACGCTTTAAGAATTTTTTTTTGAGACACTCATAGTATTACTGTACATGTGTGCAGAAAATAAAAGTAATTGGTAAGTTAACTTGCATTGGACTACTTGACATGTAATAGCTTTGTAGATTTGAAATTACAGTGCTTGGTTTAAAAACAGAAATATTTATTCAATTTCTCTTAAAAACATTTCCTTTAATTTACTTATGGCTACTTTAATTGGCTGTACAAACTGTCTGCTTGATATAGTGCTAATTGTGATTTGTCCTACTTATCTATAAGGTAATCTGTTAATAAATTAAACTATACTTTCTACCAATTATAGTATATTGGAGGTCATTCCGAGTTGTTCGCTCGCAAGCGGATTTTAGCAGATTTGCTCATGCTAAGCCGCCGCCTACTGGGAGTGAATCTTAGCATCTTAAAATTGCGAACGAAGTATTCGCAATATTGCGATTACACACCTCGTAGCAGTTTCTGAGTAACTTCAACCTTACTCGGCATCTGCGATCAGTTCAGTGCTTGTCGTTCCTGGTTTGACGTCACAAACACACCCAGCGTTCGCCCAGACACTCCTCCGTTTCTCCGTCCACTCCAGCGTTTTTTCCGGAAACGGTAGCGTTTTTTCCCACACGCCCATAAAACGGCCTGTTTCCGCCCAGTAACACCCATTTCCTGTCAATCACATTACGATCGCCAGAACGATGAAAAAGTCGTGAGTAAAATTCCTAAGTGCATAGCAAATTTACTTGGCGCAGTCGCAGTGCGGACATTGCGCATTAAGCGGAAAATCGCTGCGATGCGAAGATTTTTACCGAGCGAACAACTCGGAATGAGGGCCCTTGTTTCATGCTTGTATGTTAACTGTGACTTTACTGCCATCTAATGGCTAAAATTATATATGTTTTAATTATTCATGATATAAGTAAGAAACTGAACTATTTGGTGTAGAAACAACTGCTCGTTTTGAGATTGATATGACAAATATCTCATGCCTACACTATGTGTCCAATTCCCCATGGAAGGTCAGCCTAAGGACACTGAGCCCACAACTAGGGTGGCCAATCCCGGGATTTAGGCAAAAAGACGGCTGGGATTTAATCCTGGGATTGGAAGCTCCAATCCTGGGGATTGAGGGATTAGGTGGCCCTTTGTTGTTTTTTAACACAGGCAGCATTGAGTGTCCTCAGGATGCTCAGACGCTGCCCGACTTCCCCGCACGTCACACTGCGCTGTCCGCTGTCACCTGCGGAGACAGACGGATGTGTCCCACCCACACCTGTCGTATGGTGAGATTTGTGTGCGGGGTGAGGGGGCGGACACATAGGGAAAAGCCAATCCCGGGAATCCCATAATTGACCATTTTTCAATCCAGAAACCCAGGATTGAAAAAAATGGCACGGGATTGGCCTCCCTACCCACAACACTGACCCTGGAGTCATGCGGAGCAAAGGATTAGTTTCCATACATTTTGAACTTCCTCGCTAACTGCTGTTCAGCCACAAACAGCAACTAAGCAACTCCTGGAGGTAGTCAGAGACAGCACACAGTTATCTTGAGACAAGCTGGAAACATCAATAGAAGCCTAAAAAATTAACCAACCTCTTCAGAGACATCAATTGCACACTCCAGGAGAAAATGTAGAAGTCAAGAGAGGCTGCCAAATAGTTCAGTTTCTTACTTATATCATGAATAATTAAAACATATATAATTTTAGCCATTAGATGGCAGTAAAGTCACAGTTACTTAGCCTCAGTGGAGCTGTGGCAGCCAGAAGCATGAGGCCTAGCCAGGCCAGGATAGTTTGGGTAAAGATTGCACTGAAATATATTAGAATGTACATGGGGCATGTTCCATAAACAATAAGATATAGTTTTAATGGAGATAAAGAGGAGCAGCCAGCCAGTGCCGTAATTAGACTTTTTAGCGTTGTGTGCAAGTAACGGCATTGGTGCCCCCCCCTTATGTAAAATTGGGGCAGTGCGCGCCGTAGGCGTGCATAAAAAATATAGGGGTGTGGCTTCATGGGTAAAGGGTGTGGCCACAAAATAATACCAATTCATATTACGGTGCACAGTAGTTTCCATTATTCAAATTACGTTGCACCGTAGCGCCACTACACCAGGTAGAGTCTCTTTTACACATTACGGCCTACAGAGCCCCCCCTTTTACACATTATGGCAGACAGTCCCCCTTTTTACACATTACGGCAGACAGCGTCTACCTTTTAGACATTACGGTAGACAGCGTCCACCTTTTACACATTACGGCAGACAGCGTCCACCTTTTACACATTACGGCAGACAGAGCCCACTTTTTGCACATTACGGTAGACAGAGTCCCCCTTTTTACACATTACAGCAGACAGTTCCCCTTTTTACACATTATGTCAGACAGCATCCCCTTTTTACACATTACGGCAGACAGCGTCTACCTTTTACACATTACAGCAGACAACGTCCATCTTTTACACATTACGGCAGACAAGAGTCCCTCTTTTACACATTACAGCAGACAGCGTCCACCTTTTACACATTACGGCAGACAGCGTCCACCTTTTACACATTACGGCAGACAGCGTCCACCTTTTACACATTACGGCAGACAGCGTCCACCTTTTACACATTACGGCAGACAGAGCCCACTTTTTACACATTACGGTAGACAGAGTCCCCCTTTTTACACATTACAGCAGACAGTTCCCCTTTTTACACATTATGTCAGACAGCATCCCCTTTTTACACATTACGGCAGACAGCGTCTACCTTTTACACATTACAGCAGACAGCGTCCACCTTTTACACATTACGGCAGACAAGAGTCCCTCTTTTACACATTACAGCAGACAGCGTCCACCTTTTACACATTACGGCAGACAGCGTCCACCTTTTACACATTACGGCAGACAGCGTCCACCTTTTACACATTACGGCAGACAGAGTCCCCCTTTTTACACATTACGGTAGACAGCTCCCCTTTTTACACATTACATCAGACAGCATCCCTCTTTTACACATTACGGCAGACAGAGTCCCCATTTTTACACATTACGGCAGATATTCCCCCTTTTTACACATTACGGAAGACAGCGTCTACCTTTTACACATTACGGCAGACAGTGTCCCTTTTTTACACACTACGGCAGACAGCGTCCACCTTTTACACATTACGGCAGACAGCGTCCGCCTTTTACACATTATGGCAGACAAAGGCCCTCATTCCGAGTTGATCGGTCGCAAGGCGAATTTAGCAGAGTTACACACGCTAAGCCTACGCCTACTGGGAGTGTATCTTAGCTTCTTAAAATTGCGACCGATGTATTCGCAATATTGCGATTACAAACTACTTTGCAGTTTCTGAGTAACTTCAACCTTACTCTGCCTGTGCGATCAGTTCAGTGCTTGTCGTTCCTGGTTTGACGTCACAAACACACCCAGCGTTCGCTCAGACAGTCCCCCGTTTCTCCAGCCACTCCTGCGTTTTTTCCGGAAACGGTAGCGTTTTCATCCACACGCCCATAAAACGCCATGTTTCCGCCCAGTAACACCCATTTCCTGTCAATCACATTACGATCGCCGGAGCGATGAAAAAGCCGTGAGTAAAAATACTATCTTCATTGTTAAATTACTTGGCGCAGTCGCAGTGCGAATATTGCGCATGCGTACTAAGCGGATTTTCATTGCGATGCGATGAAAAATACCGAGCGAACGACTCGGAATGAGGGCCAAAGTCCCCCTTTTTACACATTACGTCAGACAGTTCCCCTTTTTACACATTACGTCAGACAGCGTCCCCTTTTTACACATTACGGCAGACAGCGTCCCCCTTTTTACACATTACAACAGATAGCGTCCACCTTTTACACATTACGGCAGACAGAGTCCCCCTTTTTACAGATTACAGCAGACAGTCCCACTTTTTACACATTACGGCAGACAGCGCCCCCCTTTTTACACATTACAGCAGACAGCTTCCACCTTTTACACATTACGGCAGACAGCGTCCCCATTTTTACACATTACGGCAGATATTCCCCCTTTTTACACATTACGGAAGACAGCGTCTACCTTTTACACATTATGGCAGACAGCGTCCCCTTTTTACACACTACGGCAGACAGCGTCCACCTTTTACACATTACGGCAGACAGCGTCCACCTTTTACACATTACGGCAGACAGAGTCCCCCTTTTTACACATTACGTCAGACAGTTCCCATTTTTACACATTACGTCAGACAGCGTCTCCTTTTTACACATTACGGCAGACAGCGTCTACCTTTTACACATTACGGCAGACAGCGTCCACCTTTTACACATTACGGCAGACAGAGTCCCCTTTTTTACACCTTACGGCAGACAGTCACCCTTTTTACACATTATGGCATACAGCGTCTACCTTTTACACATTACGGCAGACAGCGTCACCCTTTTTACACTTTACATCAGACAGCATCCCCTTTTACACATTACGGCAGACAGAGTCCCCCTTTTTACACATTATGGCAGACAGTCCCCCTTTTTACACATTACGGCAGAGAGTCCCCCTTTTTACACATTACGGCAGACAGCATCCCCCTTTTACACATTAATACAGATAGCGGCCACTTTTTACACATTATGGCAGACAGAGTCCCACTTTTACACATTAAAAAAAGATAGATAGATAGATAGATAGATAGAATAGATGATAGATACTTACTGTCTCCACGCTGGCTCAGGCAGTCAGGCTCCTCTGTGCAGCTGCTGGCACACCTGGCACACACGTAGTTACGGCGCTACAGCCAGCACTCACTGTTCAGTGAGTTCCAAACATCTCTAAGAACTAACCACAGATCTTCTGTGGACGTAGGCTTGCTCAAATCCTTCTGTCTCTTCGTGTAATCCCAGACAGACTCAATGATGTGGAGAATGTACTCTCAGAAACACAGTACCTTAATGGATCAGTTTGTAGGGGAATTGGTTGTGGCGATAAATGAAAAATGGAAGAAGTTGTTTAAATTAGGAAAGTGGTCCTAAAGAAAATAATGACCCTGGACCAACTGTTACCAGCTGAATGTGGTACATAGTTACATAGTGAGGTTGAAAAGAGGCAAAATGCCCATCGGGTTCAACCTGTATTCTGTGTTAAGCTGTGCATATTATAATGCACGTGCTGAAGTAATGGTTTAGTATCAATTGACAACTATGGTTCTTACCACTCCCAGATATATAATGTCACTATGTTAAGAACTATAGCCCTGGATACATTTTCCAGTTAGAAATTTGTCCAATTCATTTTTAAATGTATTTACAGAGCCCACCATTATTACCTGTTCTGGCAGGGAGTTCCGAATCTTTATTGCCCTTACCGTGAAGAACCCTTTCCTACGTTGTGTACGGAATTTTCTCTCCTCTAGCCTCAGTGAGTGCCCACGTGTTCTATTCAGAGTTCTTTTAATAAACAAATCCCCTGCTAACTCCTTATAATGACCCTTAACATATTTGTAGATATTAATAATGTCTCCTCTTAGACGCCTCTTTTCTAGTGTATACATATTTAACCTAGTAAGCCTTTCCTCGTACTCCAGAGTCTCTAATCCTTTAATCAATTTAGTAGCTCACCTTTGAACTCTTTCTAGCTCCCCTATATCTTTTTTATAATATGTGTATAATATAAGTCAGGAATGTTGTACTGTACATACAGTATATACACTGTTCAGACATAATATTAAAACCACATGTGAGATCTCCCTCATCAAAGCAGTTTTAACCCATTAAGGCATGGACTCTACAAGACCTCTTAAAGTGTGCTGTGGTATCTGGCACCAAGACATTAGCAGCAGGTTCCTTAAGTCATGTATTTTGCAAGGTGGGGTCTCATGGCTTGGACTTGTTTTACCAATGCAACAAGGGGGTCATTCTGACCTGATCGCACGCTGCAGTTTATCGCCAAAGGCCATCGGGCCGCTACAATTGTTTCTGCCTGATTGACAGGCAGAGGCGGTCGCTGGGCGCGGGGGGTGTGTGTGTGTGTGTGTGGAACGGCAGCGTTTGGCCGCCGTTTCATGGGCGTGGTCCGGCCAATGCAGGCGTGGCCGGACCGAACAGAGGGTGCGGGCCGCAGCCTCTGCGTGAGATCACACGCAGCCGCTGCGGGCCAGGGAGCGATGAGTAGCTCCCGGCCAGCACGCTAAAGCTGCGCTGGTCGGGAGCTACTCTTGAAGTGCTAAGGCATCGCCGCTGTGCAATGCCTTTACACTTCTGCAGGGGGGGGGCCGGCACTGACATGCGCGGCGGGATAGCCCTGTGCTGGGCGTCCCCCCGTATGTCAGTGTGAATGATCATAGCTGTGCTAAATTTAGCACAGCTACGATCATCTCGGAATGACCCCCAATATGTATGTTCAATTGGATTGAGATCTGTGGAACTTGGAGGCTAAGACAATATCCTGAACTCTTTGTCATGTTCCTCAAACGCAGAACATTACCAGAGTATCAAACAGCCTCCGCTAGCTTGCTTTCTTCCCACAGTGCATTCTGGTGCCATCTCTTTCCAGGTAAATGACACACATGCACCTGATTATCCACATGATATAAAAGAAAATGTTGTTCATCAAAACAAGCCACTTTCTCCCATTGCTCCATGGTCCTGTTCTAATGATCACATGCTCATTGTAGGCACACTTGGTTGTGAATAGGGGTCAGCATGGGTACTCTTACTAGTCTGCAGCTATGCAGCATTATACAGAGCAAGCTGTAATAATACTGATGTTCTGACACCTTTCTATAATAGCCATCATTAACTTTTTCAGCAATTTGTGCTACAGTAGTCTTTCCTTTGGATCAGACCAGACAGGTTTGGACCACTTTTGATAGGTATTAAAAGAGACGGACTGCGGCTCTAATCAGCCTGGGCACTTGTGAGCGTGCACTCATCACGGGGGTGCGCCACCATGATGTCCGGGGGAGCGCATCAAGTCATGGGGGGCGTGGACTCGTGGCACGCCCTCATTACCATTGCGACGCTTGCTGGGGGCGGGGGCGCATCGTGAGTCCAGGGGCGGGGACTTGCGGCATCCCCCCATTTTCATGGTGATCGGTGGTGGCAGCTGAACCAGAGAGCCGGAGGCTGCACTGCACGCGGCCTTCCCGACTCTCTGAGGGACCGGATCGGCCCACCTGCCCATCTGGCATGTGCCAGAAGTGCCAGATGGCCAGTCCAGCCCTGGGTATTAACCACTGCATATCGGGAACACCCCACAAGACCTGCCATTTCAGAGATTCTCTGATCCATTTGTCTAACCATCACAATTTGTGGAGAGAAATAAAGAACGAGCCAATCAGCTCCTAACTATCATTTTTCAAACAGCCTGTAACATGGCAGTTAGGAGCAGATTAGTTGATACTAGAAATGTGCGCTGGGCCTTTTCTCGGGTTTTGTGTTTTGGTTTTGGATCTGTATCTCCTTCGTGTCTTGGATCTGTATTTTTTTTAATAATAAAAACAGCTATAATTGGCTACAGTATTTGTATTTTTTGTTCCTACAGTATTATTAACTGCAATAACATTAATGTCCTCTCATTTCCAGACTATTTTGACCACCTCACAGCTCACAATATTGTTTTCATCCACTTTAGGCCTAAAGGTTGTAGCGAGGTAGCTGGATGACTAAGCTCAGTGACAGCAGTGGGCGGCACAAACATGTGGCGCTTAAACGTCCAACATGGCACATCTAGTAGTGGCACTGCAGTGGCAGACAGGGTGGCAGTTTAATAAACTATGCAAAAAAAAAGCAGTCAGAAATGCCATAGGCATGCAATAAAATTATAGGGGCGTGGCCACAAAATAATACAATTCATATTACGCTGCACAGTAGTCTCCATTATTCAAATTACGCCATACAGTAGCACCACTAACACACATTACACAAGGTAGAGCCCATTTTACACATTACGCCAGGTAGAGCCCCTGTCACACATTATGCCAGCTAGAGCCCCTGTCACACATTACACCAGGTAGAGTCACATTTTACACATTACAGCAGGTAGAGTCGCATTTTACACATTACAGCAGGTAGAGTCCCCTTTTACACATTACAGCAGGTAAAGCCCCCTTTTACACATTACGGCAGGTAGAGTCCCCTTTTACACATTATGGCAGGCAGAGTCCCCTTTTACACATTATGGCAGGCTGAGCTCCCTTTTACACATTACGGCAGGTAGAGTCCCCTTTTACTCATTACGGCAGGTAGATCCCGTTAAAAAAACATAGAGTAGAGGCACCAGCACATCTGTCTTAGTGACAGGGAAGTGCCTTCATCCCACTTTGGAGCATGCTCCTGTCAGTGAGCCAGATTTGATTGTACAGTGGCTCCAGGACTAAACAGTGACTGTGTCCATCGGTCAGTGTCAGTGCAGAGTCTGTCTCTCTCCCTCCCTCTCCAGGCGCTGGTCTGCTCCAACCTTTAGATTTCCATCCCTCACAGTATGCTACAGTAGTACTCCTTATACACAGTATGCCACAGTAGTACCCCTTATATACAGTATGCCACACAGTAGTACCCCTTATACAGAATATTCTACAGTAGTACCCCTTACATACAGTATGCCACAAAGTAGTACCTCTTGCACACTTTATGCCACAAAGTAGTGCCGCTTACAGGTAGGTAGCAGTGAGTGAGTCATTGTAGAGAGCAGTAAGGGAGAGTGTAGGGAACAGTGAGTGAAGGTGAGTTTAGGGAACAGTGAGGAAGGGTGTAGAGATCAGTGAGTGAGGGTGAGTGTAGGGAGCAGTGAGTGAGGTCAGGTGTAGGGAGCAATGAGAGAGGGTGAGTGTAGGGAGCAAAGGGTGGGTGGAGGAAGCAGTGAGTAACGGTTGGTGTAGAGCGCTGTAAGGGAGGGTATTAGTAGAGAGCAGTAAGGGTGGGTGTGGAGCATAAAGGATGAGTGTAAGTAGCAGTGTGTGAGGGTCATTGTAGAGAGCAGTGAGGGAGAGTGTAGGGAGCAGAGTGGGTGAGTGTAGGGAGCAGTGAGTGAGGGTTGTTATAGAGAGCAGTAAGGGTGAGTGGGAGCAAAGCTGTCTCTTGCAATTATTGCTCTCAGTGTGACAGGAGGGTGGGTTGGTCCAAGCAATAGGTATCTAGTGGCGGCATGATGTCAGCAGATGCCAGCAAGGGTCGGGGGCTGGCAGGTCCTAGGTGGGAGCAAAAATCGGTGAGTGTAGGGTGCAGTGAGGATGATTGTAGGGAACAGTGAGGGACAATCAGTGTGGAGCTGCTGAGCCCATGTGTGTTTAAGCTGGCCGCTGTATTCAATATTATGCTGGCCGCCGTATTCAACCTCCCCCCACCCACATATTATACTGCCCACTGTATTCAAAACCCTCCCAAACCCCATATTATGCTAGCCGCTGTATTCAAATACCCCTCACTCACATATCATGCTGGCCACTGTTTCAACCCCCTCACCCCCATATTATGCTGCCCGCTGTATTTAAATTCCCTTTCCCCCTCGCCTCACGAGCTACTGCTCCAGACTCTCCTTTCTACATTCACGTATGTGTGGCAGGTGGAGCTCTGGAGCTCTGCACTGCAGCTCTACTTCAATTCTAAGACAGCTGAAAAGCGCAGCTGCTGACTGCCTGACAGAAAGAACTCCCTTCAAGGGTGACAGGCAAGCAGCAGCAGATTGATGTGAACATGGGTGCTGGCAGACCGCGATGGACGCGGGTCGCATGGAGGGGTTGATGACAGCATGACAGACAGGACTCCCTGCAAGGGAGACACGCAATTGGCAGCGCTGAAGCTCCGGGCGGCGGTGACAGATAGATGCGATCGCAGGTTCTGGCAGTCTGCGGTGGATGGGGGCGGAGGTGCATGTGGGGGAGAGAGATGTGCCACTTCTCCCCCATGGTGGGCGGCCGACTTCTGCAGTTCATCCAGGTCTGGTTAGTGACCACTTCAGATGCATGGGTGCGAGAAGTTGTCTCTCATGGGTACTCCTTCAAGAGACGTCCTATTCGCCAGTTTTGCACCACTATTATCCCTTCGGATCTGTTAAAGGTGCAAGCTTTGCAAAAGGTTGTGAGTTCTCTCCTGAATACAGGAGTGGTAGTGCCGGTTCCTCTGGCCCAGAGAGGCAGAGGTTACTACTCAACCCTGTTTCTAGTTCTGAAACACAATGGGTCTTTCTGGCCTATACTCAACTTCAAATCACTGAACAAGTTTGTGAGAGTGTCCAAGTTCCGTATGGAAACACTGCGCTCAATTATACTGGCTATGGAACCCGGAGACTATATGGTATCCCTAGATATACAGGATGCGTACCTGCATATACCTATTGCCATGTCGCATCAGCAGTATCTGCGGTTTGCCATTGGTCACCTCCACTATCAGTTCCAGGCTCTGCTATTTGGATTGGCTATGGCTCCTCGGATCTTCACCAAGGTCATGGCCGTGATAATGGCCTATCCCCGTCGCCAGGGAGTCAGGATCCTGCCGTATCTGGACGACTTACTGATTCTGGCAAACTCCCACGATATCCTCCTCCATCATCTATAACTGATAGTAAGCTTCCTACAAGCCCACGGGTGGCGCAACAATTGGAAGAAATCCTCGCTGGTCCCAGCTCAGAGCATGGTGCAGCTGGGGGCACTCCTGGACACACACAGTCAACGACTATTTCTGTCTCCAGAAAAAGTCCTCAGACTTCAAGACAGGATAAGATGCTTTCTTTGTCGCCCCAGATTGTCGATACACTCGGCGATGCAAGTACTTTCACTGATGGTGTCAGCATTGAATATGGTAGAGTATGCTCAATTTGATTCTCATCATCTGCAGAGGTTAATCCTTTCCAAGTGGGACGGCCTACCTCATCGGATCAGATCTCACATCATCACTTTGACTCCGGAGGTTCGTCTGTCGCTAACCAGGTGGCTACAGGACCAGCAATTAAGCAGAGGTCGTCCCTTCTGGATCCCCGACTGGGTCCTGCTGACAATGGACGGGGCTCAGCAGCTAAACATGTCTTTGGAAACACGTGACCAATTCTCTGAAATTCTATTACCAGATAGGTTCAGATATGGTTACAGGTAATTTTTTTAGTGTGCTGGGGGGATACCGGGGGGGGGGGGGGGGGGGGTAGCACCCCCCTCTCTGTCTACTGTTTGTCTGTGACCTCTCCCCCTTTCTAGCGCCTGATATATAATTATCTCCAGGAATGGTAGAGCAACTGCCACTGTTTGTCTGCATGTGTGAGAAAGGGATTAAATAAGAGCAGTATTTGGAAGGCATGCTGTTCCTTGTAGTGCTACTGGGAGACCCTGGGGGTGGCTCCCGGGTAAGTTAGCTCTCTGTCTGGATGTGTTTTAGTATGAGCCATTTTCATGAGGCCTTACTGCAGACAAATCGCATGGCCCTATGTGGGCACTGCTATTAGTTAGTGTTAGGACTGCTGATATCGGAGAAGCCTTGGCGGGGCTCAGCAGCTAAACATGTCTTTGCAAACATGTGTGACTAATTCTCTGAAATTCTATTACCAGATAGGTTCAGGTATGGTTACAGGTAATTTTTTAGTGTGCTGGGGGATACCAGGGGGAGAAAAAGCACCCCCCCTCTCTGTCTGCTGTTTGTCTGTGACCCCTCCCCCTTTCTAGCACTTGATATATAATTATCTCCAGGAATGATAGAGCAACTGGCACTGTTTGTCTGCATGTGTGAGAAAGGCATTGAATTGGAGCAGTATTTGGAAGGCATGCTGTTCCTTGTAGTGCTACTGGGAGATCCTGGAGGTGGCTCCCAGGTAAGTTAGCGCTCTGTCTGGATGTGTTTGTCTAACAACGGATGCCAGTCTGAGAGGATGGGATGCGATGTTGGAGCATCACTCTTTTTGGGGTCGTTGGACCAAGGAGGAGTCACTACTCCCAATAAATGTTCTGGCGTTGCGGGCAGTATTCAATGCATTGACTTTCGCCCTGTCTCTGGTACAGAACAGGCCGGTTCAAGTACAGTCAGACAATGCCACTATGGTGGCATACATAAACCATCAAGGTGGCACTTGAAGCCTCATGGCTATGATGGAAGTGGAACGCCATCTGCCAGCAATTCGGCAGTGTTCATTCTGGGCATCCTAAACTGGGAAGTGGACTTCCTCAGTCACCATGACGTGCACGCCGGAGAGTGGAGTCTTCATCCAGAAGTCTTTCAACTCCTAGTGGACAAGTGAGGCCTACCAGACGTAGACCTGATGGCGTCTCGACACAGTCACAAGGTTCTGGCCTTCGGATCATTGACCAGGGTTCCTCAAGCAGCGTTCGTGGATGCACTGGCCATTACATGGAACTTTCGGCTGCCCTACGTGTCACTCCTGCTAAGGATCCTGCGGAAGTTCAAACAAGAAGGAGGATTTATATTTCTAGTTGCTCCAGCGTGGCCCAGACGGCATTGGTTGTCAGACCTGCAGGGTCTATCGACAAAGCGTCCCCTTCTACTTCCTCAGCACCCAGACCTCCTCGTACAGGGCCCTTATCTTTGTCCGGACCTGGCCAGGCTGGCTTTGACGGTGTGGCTCTTGAGTCATCACTTCTGAGAGCCAAAGGATTCTCTGAGGTGGTCATCCAAAGTATGTTAAAAGCCAGCAAACCGGCATCTGCTTGGATTTATTACAGGGTCTGGAATTCTTACTTCAACTGGTGTGCTGATAAGAATTATGATGCATACAGATTCAAAACTTCCAGAATTGTTTTTCTCTGCAAAGAGGCCTGGACTTAGGCCTTCGTCTGCCCTCCCTCAAGGTTCACATATCTGCCTTGTTGGTATGGTTTCAGAGAAAAATTGCGTCTATACCTGACGTTCAAAAATTCACTCAGGGTGTCTTACGGATTCAGCCTCCCTATGTCCCTCCTGTGGCTCCATGGGCTCTGTATGTTGTCCTGAATGCCCTACAACAGTCTCTATTTGAACCTCTTGAGACAGTGGACCGACCTTAAATGGCTCACGGCCAATGTCTTGTTTTTACTGGCTGCCTCTGCAAGAAGGGTGTCGAACTTAGGCGCATTGTCCTGTCATCCACCCTTTCTAATATTTCATTGTGACCAGGCAGTTCTTAGAACTCGCCCAGGTTATTTGCTTATGGTGGTGTCATCTTTTCACCTTAACCATGAGATTGTGGTTCCAGCCTTTATCTCTTCTGATTTGTCCTCCAAAGAGCGGTCTTTGGATGTGGTATGGGCTCTCCATTTATATGTGGAGAGGACTGCCTCTATCAGGAGGTCAGATTCAGTTTTTGTTTTGTTTGGTTTTCACAAACGGGCTGGCCAGCGAATAAGCAAACCTTAGCCAGATGGATTAGAATGGTGATTACACAAGCTTATGCGCAGGCTGGTCTCCCAGCTCCTGCTGCTATTATGGCCCATTCTACTCGGTCTGTTGGACCTTCTTGGGCAGACCACTGTAGCGGATCTGCAGAGCAATCATGCAAGGCGGCTACGTGGTTCTCTGTAAACACATTTTTATTAGGTTCTATGCCTTTGGTACTTCTGCCTGCCAGGATGCTTCCTTTGGACACAGGGTTCTCATACCTGCTAAGGCGCGTCCCCTCCCTTGAGGAACTGCTTTAGGACATCCCCATGTAACCTGCTGCAGATAAGGAGAGTTATTGTAGACTTACCATTGTTAACTCTCTTTCTGCGAGGTACATTGGGTTCCACAGGGCGCCCACCCTGCTGCCCCTAGCTTCTATGGGTTGTATGGCATTAGCCACTGGTCTCTTCTCCTGTTGTGAGAATGTGGTTCTATGTGAATAACATCTACCTTCTCTCTTAACTGCTCCTGCATTGGACTGGTTAACAAAACTGAGCTCACAGTGCCTGGAGGCAGAGTTATAGAGGAGGCCCCAATGCATCCTGGGTCAGCCTAAAGCTTTAGCCTGTTGGTGCCTCTGGATCAAGATCCACTCTACACCCCCCTGTGGAACCCAATGTACCTTGCAGAAAGAGCGTTAACAATGGTAAGTCTACCATAACTCTCTTTTTTTCCTTGCAGCCGCAGTTGCCTGAGGAGATGTTGCCGTGTCACGTGCCACTTGAACTGAGAATTTTTTCACCAACAGCTCTTTGCATCTCTTCAGATTTGTGTCCATTGAAAAGAAAGATACAACAATGGAATTAAATCTAGGATAAAATGTGGTCGCCAAAATATAGTGATCTGATTTCAAGAGACTGATGACCCTTGAATCCTTGATCTACAAGTCCGACATGCTTAGCGTACTCACTTCCTTTCAGCTCCTCCTTCAATTTGTCCAGCTTCTTATCCAAAAGTCTAATAAGAGGAATGACGTGACTCAAGCTGAAAGTGTCTGAACTAACTTCACATGTGGTAACTTTGAAGGGTTTGAGAACCTTGCACAACATGGAAATTATTCTCCACAATGCTTGACTAAGGTGCATTCCCATTCCTTTCCCTATGTCTTAGGTTGATGTGTAGCTTTGGATGGCCTTTTGCAGCTTCACCATCCGCTGATGCATATAGAGGATTGGATTCCACCTTGTTACTACCTCTTGCTTCAGCTGATGGCAGGGCAAATTCAGCTGTTCTTGCAAGTGCTGCAATCTTCTACATGCACTTTCAGAATGGCAAAAATATCCTGAAATTTTCCGGGCCACGGATAGCATCTCCTGCACACCCATGTAATTTTAAAACAAATTTTGAACCACCAATTTAATTGTGTGAGCAAAACAGGGGATGTGTTGGCATTTGCCCAGATGTCATTCTCTTATAATATTGGTAGCATTGTCAGATATCACAAATCCCGAGGAGAGTTTAAGTGGGGTAAACAATTTTGCAATGATTTTCCTGAGTTTTTCTAAGATGCTGTTAGCATTATGCCTCTCAGTGTAACCAGTGATACACAGAGTAACCTGCCTCTGAATGAGCTGGCATTTGTGAGATGCTGCTGTTTCTGCTGCTGTTGGTGCTGCTGAAGGCAATACATCTACCCAGTGGGCTGTCACAGTCATGTAGTCTTTAGTTTGCCCTGTTTTGCTAGTCCACATCTCCATGGTTAAGTAGACAGTGGTTACAACGGCATTTCTGAGGACACTAATAATCCTTATTTTAATGGCTGGGAATTGCTTTCTAGTGACGTAGAATCTAGCTCTTTGATGGCAGACACTAAAATGGTCTGACAGTGCATCAGCCTCCAGACCACCTCGAATATTCCTTAAGTGATCGCTAATGCAATTTATAAGTGGTCTGTATGTACGCCCCAAATAAAACAAACCACATTCGCATTCAATCGCGTATATACATAGTTATGGTAGACTTACCGTCGATAACTCTATTTCTCCAAAGTCTGCAGTATCCATAGGATAAACATTGGGATATGAGGTAGCGTCAGTGGATTGGCACCAACGATCAAAAGTTTTCGGCCTCCTAGAGTGCAACGGGCCATTCCCCTATATCCCCGCCTCCTGGCTCAGGCAATTCAGTTGTTTTCCAAAGCTCAAGGCAGGAGCATCCTAGAGAGCTCTAATCAGGCAAGAAGAACACACATGCACACACTTCCATACAAGAAGGAAGAGGTTAGTAGGTGTAAGGATCTTCAAATCAGGTGCGTCAGGGTAGGATCCCTGTGGATACTGTGGACATAGGATAAATAAAGGTATCGTGGTAAGTCTACCATAACTATGTATTTCTCCTGCAGGGTCCACAGATTATCCACAGGATAAACATTGGGATGTCCCAAAGCAATTTTAGTGGAGGGGACACTCCGGATTGCAGCGTCCTGAGAGGCAAAGGTATCAAAGGCATAATGTCTAATGAATGTGTTAATGGAAGACCATGTGGCTGCCTTACATATCTGTTCAGCTGAAGCACCATGTTGTGCTGCCCATGAAGGACCTACCTTATGAGTAGAGTGAGCAGATATATTAGCTGGAACAGGGAGATCAGCTTGAGAATATGCTTCTGAAATCGTCATCCGAAGCCACCTTGCTAGTGTCTGCTTGTCAGCAGGCCATCCTCTCTTGTGAAATCCGAAGGGAATGAAGAGAGTGTCTGTCTTTCTGATGGCACTGGTACGATCCACATAGATCCTTAAAGCATGGACTACGTCCAATGATGAATCTCCTACAGAAAGTTCCAGCCCTTGGAAACCCGGGACTACAATTTATTTGTTATGGTGGAATTTAGACACTACCTTAGGAAGATAACCAGATTTTGTTCTGAGAACTGCTCTATCTGGATGAAATATAAGAAAAGGAAGGTGACATAACAATGGCCCTAAGTCTCAAACTCTTCTAGCTGTAGCAATAGCCAGTAGAAAGAGGACTTTAGCTGTCAACCATTTAAGATACTCTTGTTTCAGTGGTTCAAATTGGGCAACTTAAAGCACCTTTAGGACTAAACTTAGATCCCAAGGAGCTGTAGGAGTAACACAAGGAGATTGGATGTGAAGCATTCCTTGGAAAATAGTGCAAACATCTGGTAGGTTAGCAATTTTCTATTGAAACCATACAGTCAATGCTGACACCTGAACTCTCAAGGAAGCCAGCCGTAGACCTTTGTCCATTCCTGCCTGAAGGAATGCTAGGACTCTGGAAACTCTGAAAGACCTAGGGTCAAATTTCCTGTCACTGCACCATTGAATATAGGTCAGCCATATTCGGTAATAAATGTGAGCTGAGGATGGTTTCTCCTATCTAAGCATTGTTTGAAATTCCTGTTGTGAGAATCCTCTTGCTTTCAAGATAGAAGTCTCAAGAGCTATGCCGTCAAAGACAGCAGATCCTGAGACAGTAGATCTGGACGTTGAGGGAATAGGAACGGAGTATCCACCGACAGCCTCTGCAGATCTGTTTACCAATGTCTTCTGGGCCAAGCCGGAGCTATTAGCATCACGGTGCCCCCCTGCTGTTTTACCTTTCGCATCACCCTGGGCAAAAGGGCGATTGGTGGAAACACATAGGCAAGACGAAAGTCCCATCTTACTGACAAGGCATCCACAAAGGTCACTTTGGGATCCATTGTTTTGACCCATATGCAGGAACTTTGTTGTTCTGACAGGAAACCATGAGCTCTATCTCCGGTAACCCCCACTTGTCTACCAGAGTCTGAAAGACCTCGGGGTGTAAAGCCCATTTGTTTGTATATATGGCGTGTCGACTGAGTAAATCCGCTTCCCAGTTTAGGACTCCCGGAATGAACACTGCGGACAAGGCTGGATGATGAAGTTCTGCCCACCTTAACGTGCGGCTTACCTCCTTCATTGCTTTTTGGCTGCAAGCTCCTCCCTGATGATTTGAGGTACACTACAGCCGTTGCATTGTCCGAGCGAATTTGAACTGGTTTCCCCTGAAGAATGACCTTTGCCTGAATGAGTGCAATATATATGGCTCGAAGTTCCAATATATTTATTGGTCCACTGCCCTTGGAAGCAACTTCTTTCTGACATTGCTCCCCAGCCCTGAAGACTGGCATCCGTTGTCAGAACCTCCCAATCTGAGATCCAAAGGGTCTCCCTTTGTCCAGATGGGATGTCTGTAGCCACCAGGCTAATGACCTTACTTCTAGAGAAAGGACCACAGTCTGAGCTTTTATTGTCTGATGTAACCCATTCCATTTGGAAAGGATCAGACGTTGTAGAGGCCTTGAGTGGAATTTAGCATACTACACCATGTCGAATGACGACACTATAGATCCCATCTCATGCATCGCTGCGTGAATTGATACCCTTTGACTGTGTAGCAGCTCCTGAATCCTCGATTGTATTGTGGATATTTTGTTCAGAGGTAAAATTACTCTCTGAAGACCCGATTCCAATACAGCCCCCAAGTGTGTCATCTGTTGTGACGGAACCAGGGAGGACTTTGCCCAATTTATGAGCCAACTGTGTCTCGGCAAATGACACTGAAGCAATTCAGTGTCATTTGCAGACATGAAATCAGTGTTGGTGCTGCTGTGGAGAGTGTTTCCTCCTCACCCTTGCCTTTCTTTGGATAAAAAAATCACACTCCTGTACAGTGTTAACTACACAATTTGTGACTGAAATCACTTTAAAACTTGTTAAAGTGACATACAATCCAATCCCTCCCTGCCTTGCACCAGCATTGAGGATTGGTATATACAGTGCTTAAAGTAGTCCTAGAAAGGTGGTGGAACTCCCCCCCTGCTCCCAAGGGTGTGGTCACACAATATTAATAATGCCCACAGTAGTAGCACCCCTAATACACAATGCCCACAGCGGTAGCGCCCCTTTTACAATGACCACAGTAGTTGAAAAGATGAGGGTATTTTTCAGGGATATTGAATGGGAAGGTTTGTTTTTAGGAAAAAATACTACGGAGAAATGGGAGGTACTAAAATTCCTGCTAGCTAAAAATACACTCAAATTTATTCCTATGAGCAGCAAAAAAAAAAAAGAATAAAAATCATAAACCGATGTGGCTTAACAAAAAGATAAAGGAACTTATGAGCAAGAAAAGGTGAGCATTTAAAAAATACAAATCTGACGGGGAAGTAGAGTCATTTCAGCACTATAAGGAATGTAACAAAATATGCAAAAAGGAATATAAGAGCGGCTAAAGTAGAAACTGAAAAACTAGTAGCAAAGGAAAGCAAAGCGAATCCCAAAAAATTATTTAAATACATTAATAGCAAGAGATTAAAGAAGGAGAGTATAGGCCCTTTAAAAGACAAGGTGGGAGTCTTAAGAAAAAAATTATAATGACATAGCGGACACACTAAATGAGTTTTTTTCAACAGTATTTACTAGAGAGGACCCAATTCAGGGACTAACACATAATCTCAATAATGAGAATATCCCACTGATAGGTACTTATTTAAGCGAGGAAGTAGTCTGTGACCGATTAAAACATTTAAAGATTAATAAGTCACCAGGTCCCGATGGTATTCAACAGGAAGATCTCCTCATTTTTTGCAATTCTCTTAACGTCAACTATTTTAACAGAGGAAGATCTCCTCATTTTTTG
The DNA here is from genome assembly GCF_028390025.1 of Pseudophryne corroboree. Taxonomy (NCBI): domain Eukaryota; kingdom Metazoa; phylum Chordata; class Amphibia; order Anura; family Myobatrachidae; genus Pseudophryne; species Pseudophryne corroboree. The sequence continues at coordinate 512,719,557 of NC_086447.1, forward strand.
CAATTCTCTTAACGTCAACAATTTTAACATCAATTTGACGTTTCAGACCAGTAGAAGTGAGATAGTCTTCCTAGACTTATTGATATATATTAAAAATGGTGAAATTCAGACAAAGAATTATCGAAAACCTACTGATTGCAATAGTTATATTTATAGGGATAGTTTACATCACGAAAATTGGTTGAGGGGCATACCGTTTGGACAGTATAGTCGCATTAAGAGGAACTGCTCAGAACCTACAATCTGTAAAGAACTTATTGATGAAACAAAGGGACGTTTTTTGGAAAAGGGATATAAGATGGAGGATTTGATTAAGGCAGAAGATCAACTTGAAAAGATAGAAAGAAGTGAATTATTAAAGGATAAGACCAAGTCTTTGAATGATGAAAATTATAGATGGGCATTTATTAGTAGATTCAGCTCTAATTCAAAAGAAATAGAAAAATTTATTAAAAAGAACTGGTTTTTACTTCGTAAAGATCCGGTTATTGGGAAGGAACTCCCCTTTAAACCATCCTTTATATACAGAAAAGCCCCAAATCTTAAAAATAAATTGGTGCGGAGTAGTGTTGATGAAACAAAATGGAGCAGTCTGAGGATACAGGGTTTTCATCGGTGTGGATCTTGCCTGATGTGCAAGACCACTACCAAAAATAACCCTTCGAAAATAAGAGAGTTTACTGTAAATGGTAAAACCTACCCGATAAGGGATTTTATCACATGTAATTCTAAGAACGTCATCTACGTAGTACAGTGTAACTGCAATTTCTTATATGTGGGTAAAACTACAAGAAATCTAAAAACCAGACTAGCTGAACATGTCTACAACATCAAAAAAGGCTTGGAGTCACATACTTTATATGCTCATTTTAAAAAGAAACATCATTCAAATGAATGCCATATCAAATCTTTCTGGGGTATCCAATCAATACAACATAACTGGAAGACTAGGGACATGGATCTCAGACTATCTAAGGCAGAGAAGAAATGGATCTATGTCCTTAAAACTCTTGTTCCTAAAGGTTTAAATGGGGACTTTGAACTAAAACATTTCCTCTAAGTGCTGTCTCCATTTAATATCACTTTATCCATCATATAAAATGTCTCTTCTCTTTTCTCTATAAATTGTATTTATGATTAATTTGAATGTTTTTATTTATTACAGATCACCGCCACCCCACGATAATATGCGCCGTTTTGGAAATATGACCGCGCTACCATGGAGATATCCACTGCTTAATTGTGAGCTTCTCCACTACCAAGACATCTACGAGAGTAATAGAGTCTGTTGGTGTGGAACGCGGTGGAACGCACCTGTCATTCCGGGATTACCGGAAGTGACGCTTAGAACATCATCCTGTGAGACGCGGTGACACGCAGACGTAACTTCCGGTAATACCGGAAGTTGCGCGACGGAACTTCAAACGTGGTGACACGCAAATGTGGTTTCCGATAATTGTGGAAGTGATGTAATAGAAAATTAAGGATCATCGCCTCCATCTGATTGGTTGATGAATGTTGTTTGGCGCCCATTCTCAGGTGGGGTGGGGGTGGTCTTTCTGGATTAGTGTGGGTATAAAAAGCCCTATAGGACTATATGCCACCAAGCTTCTGATGAAGGACCAGAGTGCCCGAACGCGTAAAGCTGATGGACTTTGTTTTTTGGACTTTTGGACCTTTCCTGGTAAACATCGTGGGGACGTCGACATCTTGTTGCAGTTGGACCGTCTGGATCCGAATCCTTCTGTCTGTGAGAGTCAGTTTGTCCTCTGAGGAGGTCCTACATGCCTTGTTTTCTTTTAAATATTGTGAGTGTTATTCTGTAATAAATCTTCCTGCTTTTAAGAAAACAGTGTTGCACTAAATATATTTTCTTTCTGAGTTCTATATACTGCGGTGAAGGAAGGAAAAGAAATGTGGAGGATGATGAGCCTGTAATTCATTTATCTAATGTGAGTTTATGACTCATAGATCTAGAGAGTGTGACCAAGTATTTCAAACAGTGTTGCACTAAGGATATTCTCTCTTCCCCTTGAGGTACTTTTCCTGATGTGGAAACATTGAAAGGAGAACGAAAAACCTGGAACGAACTTTTTTCCTATAAGGACAGGGAATTGTATTGTTTTTATTGTTATCTATTTAGTTATTCCTTCTGCGCCACTGGGTTTCTCTTCTTTCTATTGCCCGATGGTATTCACCCAAGGGTTCTAATGGAGCTTAACTCTGAACTTGCAAAACCGCTATTTTTGATCTTTAAGGATTCAGTAATATCAGGTATGGTTCCCAAAGACTGGCGTATAGCAGAAGTAGTGCCTATATTCAAAAAGGGAAGTAAAGCTGAACCAGGTAATTATAGACCAGTTAGTCTTACATCTATAGTGGGGAAAGTATTGGAAGGTATTCTAAGAGATAGTATTCACAAGTTCCTTGAAGTCAATAAGGTCAATAAAACGAATCAAAATGGGTTTATTAAGGACAGATCCTGTCAAACCAACTAACTTGGCTTTTATGAAACAGTAAGCGCAAACCTAGATCAGGGTAAAGAGGTTGATGTAATCTTTTTAGATTTTGCCAAAGCATTCGACACTGCACCACACATGAGACTTATCTACAAGCTACAAGAATCAGGGCTAGGAAGCACAATATGCACTTGGGTCAAAAACTGGTTAGATAATAGGGAGCAGCGCGTTGTGGTTAATGGATCTTTTTCAACTTGGACTGAAGTACTAAGTGGTGTGCCGCAAGGCTCAGTATTAGGACCGAAGGTCTAGAGAGCATGGTGTCAATTTTTGCAGATGATACCAAATTGTGTAAAGTTATAAATGCGGAGGGGGATGCTGGGTCGCTTCAGAATGACTTAGTTAAATTAGAAACTTGGGCAGCTAAATGGAGAATGCGCTTCAATACAGACAAGTGTAAGGTAATGCACTGTGGTAAAAAGAACAAAAATAACACCTACCTACTAAATGGGGTAAAATTAGGGGATTCTGTATTGGCAAAGGACTTAGGTGTCCTCATAGATAGCAAACTAAGCAGTAGTACCCAAAGTAGGACTGCAGCAAAGAAGGCTAATAAGATAATAGCATGCATAAAACGGGGAATTGATGCTAGGGACGAGAGTATTATACTCCCGTTATATAAATCACTTGTGAGGCCACACCTTGAATACTGTGTACAATTCTGGGCACCTTACTACATAAAGGATATCCTGGAGCTAGAAAAGGTACAAAGGCGGGCGACCAAACTAATTAAGGGTATGGAGACGCTGGAATACGAGGAAAGGCTTGCAAGACTAGGCATGTTTACACTGGAAAAGAGGAGATTAAGAGGGGACTTGATCAACATTTACAAATATATAAGGGGACAATATACAGATCTTGCACAGGACCTGTTTTTGGTTAGATCAACACAGAGAACTCGTGAACACTCGCTCAGGTTAGAGGAGAGGAGATTCCGCACAATACGGCGTAAAGGCTTTTTTACGGTAAGGACTATACGTGTTTGGAATTCCCTGCCTGAGGGAGTTGTAATGGCCGACTCAGTCAACATCTTTAAGAATGGGTTAGATAAAATCCTAATGGATAAGGCTATCCAGGGTTACAGGGCATAGTCACGCACTATGGTTATTATAAAAAAGAGGGGTAAAACGTAACGGCAGTCATCAACTTCAGTCAAAATTTTATACAAAATAATCGTGCATAGGAGACCACAAATAGGTTGAACTCGATGGACAATTGTCTTTTTTCAACCTTAGATACTATGTTACTATGTTACTATGTTGTGCTCCTTATGCAATGTCCACTGTACTGGAAGTGCCCACAGTGGAAGTGCCCCTTATATAGAGCCCATAGTAGTGATACCCCTTATGCAATGCCCCCAGTATTAATGCCCCTTATGTCCCCAGTAGTGATGTCCCTTATGAAGTGCCCCCTTTACAATGCTCTCATTACTAGTTCCCCCATTAGTAATGCCCTTAATGGTAATGCCCCTGTGTAGTATCGCCCCCAGTAGTAATGTTACCTGTAGTAATGCACCCAGTCGTTTAGCCCCTTGTAGTTTAGCCCCAGTAGTTATGCCCCCAGTAGTTTAGCCCCCAGTAGTAATGCCCCTGCAGTTATGACCCCACTTTAGTTTACCCCCACTTTAGTTTAGCCTTCCAGTGCTAATGACCCCAGTAGTTTAGCCCCTGTAGTTTAGTCCTCATGTAGTTTTGCCCCATGTAATTTAGCCCCCAGTAGTAATGCCCGCTGTAGTTTAGCCCCTGCAGTTATGCCCCCAGTAGTTTAGCCCCCCAGTAGTTTAGCCCCTGTAGTTGGCCCCAAGTAGTAGTTGCCCCAGTAGTTTAGCCCCTGTAGTTATGCCCCCTGTAGTTTAGCCCCTGTCCTTATGCCTCCAGTAGTAATGCCCCCAGTAGTAGTGTGCCCCTGTAGTTATGCCCCCAGTAGTAATGCCCCCCTGTAGTTTGCCCCCAGTAGTTTGCGCCCTAGTAGTTTGCCCCCAGTAATTAGCCCCATGTAGCTTGCCCCCTTGTAGTTTTCCCCAAGTAGTAATGCCCCCAGTAGTTTAGCCCCTTGTAGTTTAGCCCCATTAGTAATGCCTCCTGTAGTTTGCCCCCTTGTAGTTTAGCCCCCCTGCAGTTTAGCACCTGTAGTTATGCCCCCAGTAGTTTGCCCCAAGTAGTAATGCACCCAGTAGTAATGTGCCCTTGTAGTTATGTCCCCAGTAGTAATGCGCCCCTGTAGTTTGCACCCATTAGTTTGCCCCCAGTAGTTAGCCCCATGTAACTTGCCCCAAGTAGTAATGCCCCCCATAGTTTAGCCCCCAGTAGTCTAGCCTCCTTGTAGTTTAGCCCCCAGTAGTTTAGCCCCTGTAGTTTAGCCCCAAATAGTAATGCTCCCAGTAGTTTAGCCCCTGTAGTTATGCCTCCACTAGTTTGCTTCAAGTAGTAATGCCCCCAGTAGTAATGCACCACTGTAGTTTGCCCCAAGTAGCTTGCCCCCAGTGGTTAGCCCCCTGTAGCTTGCCCCCAGCAGTTTCCCGCCTGTAGCTTGCCCCCAGTAGACGTGCTGCTAACACACTTAAAAAGAAAGAAACCCACCTTACTTACCAAGCCCTGCTACTGCATCCAACAGCTGTGATCCCCTTGGCGTCCGGCTCCCCAGCACTATGAAAGAGACGTCATGACAGAGCCGGGAGCCGGAAGCCAGAACTCAGTAGTAAGCTCCTGCCGCTGGCTTCCGCTGTGGAGAGAGAGCCGGGTGCCCTCTAGTAACACAATCTCAGTGGGTGCCCAGCATCTCCCTGTGGCGCCGGGAACACATCGGGTTAGGTGAGCCGGAGGAGACGGAACTGCATTCCGTCTCCAAGTGGAACTGACAGAATGCAGTTCCGCCCTGTTCCGGCTCACTTTAACACCTGGGTATATACACAGAAACTGACAGTAATAGTAAAATCAGCAATCACACTAGCAATCAGTCACAAGTTATACATTAGTATAATAAGCAATATGAGCACACATTCAACTTCAGATATATTTCAAGTATGTAGGAGAAACATATTACTGCATTACCTTATATAGGACTTTAAACGTATTCAGTCACACAGCAAAAGAAAACAGCAGCAATAGTTTACAGACTCATATGCATCAGGCACTTATCCAACTACTCATACTCAATGGTAAGTAGGACTTAAGGGGTCATTCCGACCCGATTGCACGCTGCTCTTCTTCGCAGCCACGTGATCGGGGCGGAACTGCGCATGCGCTGCTGCCGCATTGCACAGGCGTGTCGTTGCCCGGTGACAGCTGTTGCCGGGCAGCGATGCCACTAACGAAGAAAGCGGTCGCAGCGGCGACCGCAAGAAGATTGACAGGAGGAAGGAGGAACCGGGCATCAACTCACCGTTTTGTGGGCGTGGAGATCCAAACGCAGGCGTGTCGAGGCGTTTGGAGGGTGGATGTCTGACGTCAATTCTGGGACCTGCAACGCTGGATTGATTGCACAGGGTAAGTAACTCTTACCCTGGTCTTGTTCTACCCAAAACTTTTTTGCATAGCAGGGCTGCACAATCGATTGCAGCCTTGCTATGCAAAAATACACTCCCCCATAGGCGGCGTCCAGTTGATCGCACGGGCTGCAAAAAGTTGCAGCGTGCCATCAACTCGGAATGACCCCCTTAGAGGGTAATTCAGAGTTGATCACAGCAGCAAATTTGTTAGCAGTTGGGCAAAACCATGGCCCTCATTCCGAGTTGTTCGCTCGTTCTTTTTCATCGCATCGCAGTGAAAATCCGCTTAGTACGCATGCGCAAAGTTCGCACTGCGACTGCGCCAAGTAACTTTACTATGAAGAAAGTATTTTTACTCACGGCTTTTTCTTCGCTCCGGCGATCGTAATGTGATTGACAGGAAATGGGTGTTACTGGGCGGAAACACGGCGTTTCAGGGGCGTCTGGCTGAAAACGCTACCGTTTCCGGAAAAAACGCAGGAGTGGCCGGAGAAACGGTGGGAGTGCCTGGGCGAACGCTGGGTGTGTTTGTGACGTCAACCAGGAACGACAAGCACTGAACTGATCGCACAGGCAGAGTAAGTCTGGAGCTACTCTGAAACTGCTAAGTAGTTAGTAATCGCAATATTGCGAATACATCGGTCGCAATTTTAAGAAGCTAAGATTCACTCCCAGTAGGCGGCGGCTTAGCGTGTGTAACTCTGCTAAATTCGCCTTGCGACCGATCAACTCGGAATGAGGGCCCATGTGCACTGCAGTGGGGGGCAGATATAACATATGCAGAGAGAGTTAGATTTGGATGGGGTGTGTTCAAACAGAAATCTAAATTGCAGTGTAAAAATAAAACAGCCAGTATTTACCCTCACAGAAACAATAAAACCCACCCAAATCTAACTCTCTTTGCAAATGTTGTATCTGCCACACCTGCAGTGCACATGGTTTTGCCCAACTGCTAGCAAATTTGCTGCTGCAGTCAACTCTGAATTACTCCCTTAGTGCTGTATCACCCGACTCAGGAGAGTGGGATACAGGGAGACTTCACCCCGCTTCCAGGATTAATCAATACGTTAGTGAACGCTGAGTGGATCCAGACGCCAATAGTGTACACAAATGCCCAGTGAACCCACAGTGGGTGTAGTGCGGCTGACCGGCGGTCTCCTGACCGCCGGTCAGCTTACCGACGCCGGGATCCCGGCAGCATACCGACGCCGGGATCCCGGCGGGGAGGGGCGAGTGCAGCAAGCCCCTTGCGGGCTTGCTACGCTCGCCACGCTGCGGGCTCGGTGGCGACCTGCGGTCGCCACGGGTTCTATTCCCACTCTATGGGTGTCGTGGACACCCACGAGTGGAAATAGTCCCTGTTGGTCGGCATGCCGGCCATCGGGACAGTGACCCGTCGGGCTGGTGGAGGAGGTCATGTGACTGTCGGTCAGCTGACCGGCGGTCACATGAATACCACCCCCCACAGTGAACACAGACGCCCAAGTGAACACCGATGCACCAGTCACACAGCTGCCTATGCTGCGACTGGGTCCTTTAGATACACAGCGTCTCAGACGGAAGCGGGAAATCAGTTGATGGCGGTAAACTCTGAGGAAACTTGTCATGAACCGGGGGAGGGGCGACCAGGGGAGCGTCTTACTTCCCACTGCTGACATCAACTCACACTAACCACTGGAGCCTATGATCCCTGGGGCCTAGCGCTAGTGCAGCCGTGTCAACGACTGTTCAGTAGTCTCCTTCCCGAAAACAGTGCGGCTGTTATGCGTCTCCTCCGCTAAGCGGAACTGACACCTTACCTTCTCCCCGAGCTCCGGCCCAGTCTGGTAATGTCAGCTGGACTTGCTAGTACATCCTACACAGATGCCCGCCGAAACAGCACTGTACACGTGGATAAGCATTGTCGTGACCGGCGGAGAGTTGTTGGAGCAACTCTTTCTAAGGTGCATGTAAGACGCTTTTTAGAAAACTCGCTCAAAAAACGTAAGACTATAAAAATAAATTAAATAACAAGCTTATGGCTACCACAATTAGTAACCCAAAGATCGTGGTCTGGCTCCTGCAGCACCAACAAAAAAATAATTGAATTGCCTGAGCTAGGATGTGGGGCCCATAGGGGACTGGCCCGTTGCATACTGGGAGGCCGAAAGCTTTTGATCGTTGGTGCCAATCCGCTGACGCTACCTCATATCCCAATGTTTATCCTGTGGATAATCTGTGGACCCTGCAGGAGAAAGAAAATGTTTGGTATTACATGTAATAAAATCTCTAATGGTGAAGATAATTCGCTAATTTTATTCTTTCCATCCCCTTCAATGTTACGACATCCGATGCACATCCCACATCTAAAAAATCTTTTCGATTTAATAGTAGGCAAAGATTTTTCTGGTCTCAATGTGCTTCTTACTAGAGTTGAACTCAGATTTGGGGCTTTTTTGTAAATACATCTGGGTTTTTCTGGCAGAATTCTCCCTACAATGGAATCCTTTTTTATTATGCTCCAGTGTTTCCCTAGTATCTTTTCTACCTCCTCCTTAGAAACATACCAAGACAAAACCTTTTACGGTCAAACAAGAAAACAATTGAAGATACATCACCTCATGAGTGGGCCTTTGTAACAGGTTTTAATAGTCAATATAAGGAGGTAGAAAAGATACTAGGGAAACACTGGTTCCAATCCAATGAAGGATATGGTGATATTATAAGCGCTTTTTGTTAAACTACTACAAGTAGTCTTCATGGTCCCCTTCTGTACATCACCATCATCATCAGCAGCAGCAGCAGCAGCAACAACAACAAGTGTAGCACTCAAGGATGCTTCTGAGGAAGCCCAGATAGGAGAAGAGGCAGTCATAAAATTGGATGCAGGACTACTTCCGATCATGACTGAGGATGTTGATGAGACAGGCGTTGGTGGTGGAGATTGCAGGCCATTGAATCTAACTAAGAGAAGGGAGTAGCTAGGTGATGCTAGACTGGCCGTTACGTTTTTAGCCAAAGTTTCTGAATTTGACAATAACTGCAAGTGACATATAAGGGAGGATGTTCCTAGGTGGTTAAGGTCCTTACCCCTACTAACTATGGCTTTACAAAGGCTACAGATGGCTTGACACTTGTCCGATTTGGGAAGAATTAATTCCACACAGAAGAGGTGGATTTTATTTGTCTATTGCCCAGGCATGACAATGGGCTTTTTCATACCATGGGCAATAACTGTCTGCACTGGTGCCTTATTTAAACAAACATCATCCTCATCATCAACATTCTTATTAGTGCCAGCTACACAAATATCCTCCTCACCCTTGTGTACTTCTACAGTGACATCCTCAATATCAATGTCAGCATGTTGACTTGTGCTGCTGCTCCCAACACTTGCAGAGGGCATGCAAATGGCGAAAGGATCCTCCTCTTCTAGTACAGTATTGGAAATGTGAGGCTCACACACGGCACCCGCAGACACACTTGGACTCTACTCAGGGATTTGTGATATTTCTGAGCACACAGATGGCTCCTGTGCCTTGACAAGTTTATTTTTTTTTAGATATTCTACTGGGAGAAGGACTTACATCATCATTATGAGATGCAGAACCAGGGGTGGATTGGGATGGAAAACCAGCCCGGGAAATTTCGGGAAGCAACCCTAATGGGGGCGGAGTCTGTTGAGAGGGTAGGGTCTGTTGAGAGGAGCGGTCTCCTTCCTCATAAGGCCTGATTTTGAGTTGTATGCAGTTGGACCTACCTTATATCTTTTGCTGCAGTTGCATCTGCACCTTTATGCTAACGCCTAGATTAAGGTACACATGGGCCTGGAGCTGACAGTACACACTTCTCCTCTCGTGCCTCTTCAATGCTCCCGTCACACTGCTCTGCACATGTCCTTGACTTCTCCCAGTAAGCCAATCCATTTTTCCACTTTTTCGACCCTCATACCCCCTACACTCATAGAAGTCTAATGGTGCATTGCTGATCCTGATGAAGCCTGTGGAGACAGGCAAAACTTTATTGTGGAGATATCGATTTTACGCCCGACTCATGGAAGCTATACACGATCAGAGTGTACCTAAGTCTGCTGGCAGATGCTTTGCTCACCTCCTACTACATGCCACATCGGAGGTTAGTGCACAGCACTGAACCATCAGACTTTATCTGCCAAAACTGGATGGGTGAGTGACTGCGCTAGTAGGTGGTAACCCATTCCCAACTACAGTGTACATATTGTGGCCTTCATGTTACAATACTGGCAGTCAGTGCATAGCACAAACTATTATACCTAAGGGACTCTCTATTGCAGCAGGGACAGACAGAGAAAGCATGGACAGAGAGAGAAAGCAATGACAGAGAGAGAGAGAGAGAGAGAGAGAGAGAGAGAGATAGTGGCAGCAGGAACATGGATAGAGAGAGCAGGGACATGTTAGGGTCTCCTGCCCTGTGCTGCCACGTCGTCATGGCAACCGGGAGACAAGTGCTAGTGGAGTAACCTGAGCGCAGCTGATACTCCGGTTCGGGTCTTTTGCTGTGCAGTGGTTATAGGCTCTGTGCACGGCAGGGGATCCGGTGCTGGTTTTTGTGCTCACAGTCTGTGAGGTCTGAGTGGGGCGTGGACAGCACCTGCTTTATAAGGCCTCTTTTCAGGGTAAGCAGATGCTGCTGAATCTTTGTTGGTTAGTCAGTTCATGAAAGTTAGCCAGTACTGTGTAGCTTTGTATTTGTTTGTTGCTTACTGCAAATAGGCCTGGGGATTTGGTATTACACTCTGCCAATCCAGACCTAGCAGTAAGACTGGAGTCAGTCGTTTAGCTTGCTGGGGTTCTGTTACTACTCTGTGAACTTAGCAAGTTTGCGGCTGTATTCTAAGACTTGCCTGTCTAATCCTGTCTCACTGTGCTAGGTGTCAGGGGTCAGTTTAGTGGCAGTAAGCTAAAACCTGTGCACTGCAAGTGAGAATTAGGATTGTGGAGATTCTCCTTGTGTCTATCATTCCATCTCTGACCAAGGAGTTTACTGCCACACCCGTTGGTAACCCTTTAGGGTTTTGCTGTTGCCCTTAGCAACAGCATTTCGGGTTCTCTACGTATTAAAACACAACATCTTGCTTTTCCATCTGAGCAGTTCTAATACAAGGGAGATACCCAGTTCCTTAGCCTCTGGGCTTCTCTGTTCACTTTGTGTGTATTTTGTTACCCTATCACCTTCTGTGTACATTATGTCATATCCCCCAGTTTGTCTGTGAGTCCATCTGTTTTGCATTACAGTTCTAACACCAGTACATTACTGCAGACACTGGAGTGCATAGCAGTTCTGACACCAGTACTTTCCTGCAGGCACTGGTGTGCATAACATATTCAGCAGCCTAATACTCCTGTTGAAATTTTGTGGGAATATGGAGCATACCCCTCAAAATACGTTGCAACAGGTGGTCGATCAGGTGCAGGTCCTGACTCGACAATTTAATGATTTGTCCATTAAAATGCACACCTCCCAGGCTGCTGGCGGAGCTCCCGCAGCAGCAGCACCTGCAGGGGTTAAGGAGCCGAAAGTAAATCTCCCGGCTCGTTTTTCTGGAGATCGCTCGCAGTTCTTTTGTTTCAAGGAGAGCTGCAAGCTATACTTCCGGCTTAGGGCTCAGTTTTCTGGGTCGGAGATTCAGCGGGTGGGCATAGTGATTTCCTTGCTACAAGGAGACCCACAGGTCTGGGCATATGGGTTGCAGCCTGACTGTCCGTCGCTTAAAAGTGTTGATGCTTTTTTTACGGCACTGGGCATGTTGTATGATGACCCTGACAAGACGGCCTCAGCCGAGGCTCAGATTTCGATCCTTAAGCAAGGGCGAAGGCCAGTTGAGGTTTACTGTACGGAGTTTCGGAGGTTGGCCCATGATACCCAGTGGAATGACCCAGCCCTGAGACACCAGTACCGAAGAGGTCTTTCTAACCAGATAAAGGACCAACTGGTACAATATCCCTTGCCTGATAGCTTGGATCAGCTCATGCAGTTATCCATCCGGGTGGATAGACGGCTGAGAGAGCGTAGGCTTGAAAGGGAGACTGAGATTTCCTTCCTTCCCAAGGGAACCTCAGACTCTGAGGAATTTTCTGAGGAGCCTATGCAGATTGGGGCTACCCGCCTCTCCTCGCGTGAGAAGACGCGGAGGAGACAGCAGGGGTTGTGTTTGTACTGTGGGAATAAAGGTCATGTGGTAGTATCATGCCCAGAAAAGCCAGAAAACTTCAGGGCCTGAGGGTGATGGGAAATATCCTGTCAGGCCAGAAGTCAGAATTTCCCAAGAAGACTTTTATCATTCCGGTGACCTTGAAGATCCTCGGTCAAACTGTCAAGACTGAGGCCTTTGTGGACAGTGGGGCCGACGGGGTTTTTATGGACCGCCAATTCGCCCTGAAACACTCTGTTCCCTTAGTACCCTTGGCATCGGAAATTGAGATTTGTGGGTTAAACGGGGAACCATTATCCCAAGGTAAAATTACCTCTTGCACTAGCCAGATTTCTTTGTTTATTGGAGCCACACACTCTGAAAAATTGTCCTTTTATGTGACTGTCTGTACTTTTGCCCCATTGGTGTTGGGGTTACCCTGGTTAAGGGCCCACAATCCTCAATTTGACTGGGTCTCTGGGGAGATTCTTAGTTGGGGTACTGATTGTTTCAGGAGTTGCTTGAGCCTTCCAGTCAGGCTCTCGCAGCTAAGTTTGCCAGGATTGCCAGGGTGTTATGCAGATTTTGCGGACGTGTTCTCCAAAAAAGTTGCAGAGGTACTACCTCCCCATCGCCCCTATGACTGTGCCATTGATTTGTTGCCAAATGCTAAGCTTCCCAAGAGCAGGTTGTACTCCCTGTCACGTCCTGAGACTCAGGCTATGGCAGAGTACATTCAGGAGAACTTGGCTAAGGGATTTATCAGACCTTCACAGTCTCCAGTTGGGTCGGGGTTCTTCTTCGTGGGTAAAAAGGACGGTTCGTTGCGACCCTGCATCGACTTCAGGGAATTGAACCGTATCACGATTAAAAACTCATACCCACTGCCTCTCATTTCGGTCTTGTTTGACCAGCTTCGTACTGCCACCATTTTTTCTAAGATTGACCTACGCGGTGCGTACAATCTAATCCGAATAAGAGAGGGGGATGAATGGAAGACTGCCTTTAATACCCACTCAGGGCATTATGAATATTTGGTGATGCCTTTTGGGCTCTGTAATGCCCCGGCAGTCTTCCAGGATTTCATGAATGCTGTGCTCAGGGAATATTTGGATAGATTCTTAGTTGTATACTTAGATGACATCCTAATCTTCTCCCATTCCCTGGAGGAACATCGGAAGCATGTACGCTTAGTCCTCCAGAAACTCAGAGACCACCGGCTTGGGGCGAAGCTGGAGAAGTGCGAATTTGAAGTTCAGCAAATCGCATTTCTAGGATATATTATCTCCCCAGAAGGTTTCCAAATGGAGGGTTCCAAGGTACAGGCAGTCCTGGATTGGGTGCAGCCCACTAGTTTGAAGGCGCTTCAGCGTTTCCTGGGCTTTGCGAATTTTTATAGACGATTTATCGCTGGATTTTCGTCTATAGTGGCGCCCTTGGTGGCACTCACTAAGAAAGGGGTGGATGTTGCTCACTGGTCTTGTGAGGCTAAAGCGGCTTTTGCCCGTCTCAAAAGGGCATTTGTTTCGGCCAAGGTGCTGCGACACCCAGATCCAGAGCGTCCTTTTGTGGTGGAGGTGGATGCCTCTGAGATGGGTATTGGGGCAGTGCTTTCTCAGATGGGAGTGTCTGATAATCGCCTTCATCCCTGTGCTTACTTTTCCCGTAAATTTTCGCCTGCCGAGATGAATTATGACGTGGGTAACCGGGAATTGTTGGCTATTAAGGATGCACTCGAGGAGTGGAGACACTGGCTTGAGGGGGCTAAGTTTGTGGTCTCAATTCTCACTGACCATAAGAATCTGGCATATTTAGAGTCAGCGAAGCGTCTCAATGCCAGGCAGGCACGATGGGCTTTGTTTTTTGCTCGCTTTAATTTTTTGATAACATATCGCCCTGGGTCAAAAAACATCAAGGCTGATGCGCTCTCGCGGAGTTTTGCTCCAATCCAGGAGACCACCGAGGAGCCGTTGCCCATTGTTTCCCCATCATGTATTAAAGTGGGCATTACCCAGGACCTCTTATCATTAGTCCTTAGAGCACAGGAGCAGGCTCCTCCAGACCTTCCGGTAGGTCTTTTGTTTGTGCCTCCTAGGTTAAGACAGCGAGTGTTCCTGGAATTCCATGCCAAGAAGTCGGCAGGTCACCCGGGTATTGCCAGAACTCGGGAGTTGCTATCTAGGGCGGTGTGGTGGCCCTCGGTGGCTAAGGATGTGGATCAGTGGGTTCGGGCATGTGACATCTGTGCCCGAAATAAGACTCCTAGAGGGGTTCCTGTTGGCCCATTACATCCACTCTCTATCCCATCTAAGCCATGGACCCACATTTCAATGGATTTTGTGGTGGACTTGCCCAAATCCTCGGGGATGACAGCCATCTGGGTTGTCATTGACAGGTTTTCGAAGATGGCGCACTTCGTTCCACTGGTTGGGCTGCCATCAGCCAGACGCCTGTCTGAATTATTTATGCTGCATGTTGTGCGTCTCCACGGGTTGCCACTTGATGTGGTCTCTGACCGCGGATCCCAGTTTGTGGCCAAATTCTGGAGGGCATTTTGTTCCGATCTCCAGATTTCTGTCAGCTTGTCGTCAGGCTACCATCCGCAGTCTAATGGGCAGACTGAAAGGGTGAACCAGTCCTTGGAGCAGTTCCTCAGGTGTTATGTCTCCAAGTGTCAGACTGACTGGGTTGCTCATCTGTCCATGGCGGAGTTTGCCTATAACAACGCGGCTCACTCTGCTACAGGGATCTCTCCCTTCCTTTGTGTGTATGGGCATCATCCTAAGGCCAATTCTTTTGACCCCCTGGACTCCACGCCTGGTGGTTCCTCTGTGGTTTCGGTCCTTAGAGGTATTTGGCGGAAAGTGAAGAAAGCCCTTGTGTCTGTGTCATTAGTGACCAAAAGGGTTTTTGATAAGCGGAAAAGACCCTGCAGCTTCAAATTAGGAGACTTCGTCTGGTTGTCTACCAAGAATTTGAAGTTGAGACAGCCATCTCATAAGTTAGGGCCCCGGTTCATCGGCCCTTATAAGATCACCAGGGTTATCAATCCGGTGGCATTTCAGTTAGATCTGCCCCGATCTTTGGGTATCAATAAAACATTTCATTGTTCCCTTTTAAAACGGGCGATTAGTAATCCTTCTTCCAGTGGAAGACCTTCCCCTCTTCTGATACGTGGCCAGAGGGAGTTTGTTGTTGAAAGGATTCTTGACTCCAAGGTGGTTCGGGGTCGGCTGTCATTTTTGGTGCACTGGAAGGGGTATGGCCCGGAGGAGCGGTCGTGGGTGCGCAGTTGTGATCTTCATGCCCCCAGACTGATACGCTCTTTCTTCTCGCAGTTCCCCGATAAACCCGGTGGTAGGGGTTCTTTGACCCCTCGTCAGAGGGGGGGTACTGTTAGGGTCTCCTGCCCTGTGCTGCCACGTCGTCATGGCAACCGGGAGACAAGTGCTAGTGGAGTAACCTGAGCGCAGCTGATACTCCGGTTCGGGTCTTTTGCTGTGCAGTGGTTATAGGCTCTGTGCACGGCAGGGGATCCGGTGCTGGTTTTTGTGCTCACAGTCTGTGAGGTCTGAGTGGGGCGTGGACAGCACCTGCTTTATAAGGCCTCTTTTCAGGGTAAGCAGATGCTGCTGAATCTTTGTTGGTTAGTCAGTTCATGAAAGTTAGCCAGTACTGTGTAGCTTTGTATTTGTTTGTTGCTTACTGCAAATAGGCCTGGGGATTTGGTATTACACTCTGCCAATCCAGACCTAGCAGTAAGACTGGAGTCAGTCGTTTAGCTTGCTGGGGTTCTGTTACTACTCTGTGAACTTAGCAAGTTTGCGGCTGTATTCTAAGACTTGCCTGTCTAATCCTGTCTCACTGTGCTAGGTGTCAGGGGTCAGTTTAGTGGCAGTAAGCTAAAACCTGTGCACTGCAAGTGAGAATTAGGATTGTGGAGATTCTCCTTGTGTCTATCATTCCATCTCTGACCAAGGAGTTTACTGCCACACCCGTTGGTAACCCTTTAGGGTTTTGCTGTTGCCCTTAGCAACAGCATTTCGGGTTCTCTACGTATTAAAACACAACATCTTGCTTTTCCATCTGAGCAGTTCTAATACAAGGGAGATACCCAGTTCCTTAGCCTCTGGGCTTCTCTGTTCACTTTGTGTGTATTTTGTTACCCTATCACCTTCTGTGTACATTATGTCATATCCCCCAGTTTGTCTGTGAGTCCATCTGTTTTGCATTACAGTTCTAACACCAGTACATTACTGCAGACACTGGAGTGCATAGCAGTTCTGACACCAGTACTTTCCTGCAGGCACTGGTGTGCATAACAGGACATGAATAGAGAGAGTGGCAGCAGGTACATGGAGAGGGACAGCAGGGACATACATAGAGAATGGCAGCAGGTACATAGAGAGAGAGGCAGCAGGAACACAGAGAGAGACAGCAGGGACATAGATAGAGAGTGGCAGCAGGTACAGAGAGAGAGCAGGGTCACAGAGATAGACAGCAGGGACATACTGTAGATAGAGAGTGGCAGCAGGTACAGAGAAAGCAGGGACACAGATAGTGGCAGCAGGAACAGAGAGAGAGAGTGGCAGCAGGGACGGAGAGAGACAGAAGGGACATATATGGAGTGGAAACAAGCACAGAGAGAGAGACAGCAGGGAAATAGAGAGAGTGGTAGCAGGGGCAGAAAGAGACAGCAGGGACATAGAGTGGCAGTAGGCACAGAGAGAGACAACAGGGACATAGAGAGCGAGAGAGACAGGAGGGACACAGAGAGCAGGGACATAGAGATAGTGGTAGCAGTGACAGAGAGAGGCAGAAGGGACATAGATAGAGAGAGTGGCAACAGGGACAGAGAGAGACAGCAGAGACATAGAGAAAGTGGCAGCAGGGACAGAAAGAGACACCAGGGACATAGAGAGAGCGGCAGCAGAGACAGAGAGAGAAAGCAGGGACATAGGGCCTAATTCAGAGTTGATCGCAGCAGCAAATATGTTAGCAGTTGGGCAAAACCATGTGCACTGCAGGGGGGCAGATATAACAGATGGTCTTCAGTTTGCCGGCTGTCGGGGTCCTGGCTCACATTATACCGGTGCCGGAATCCCAACACCCAGCATACGACACCTTTTCTCCCTCTTGGGGGTCCACGACCCCCTGAGTGGGAGAATACCGTGCCCGCAGCTTGGCGAGCGCAGCAAGCCCGCAAGGGGCTCATTTGCGTATGCCACGCTGTCGGTATGCTGGCGGTTGGGATTCCGGTGCCGGTATGCTGTGCGCCTGGACCCCGACAGCCGGCATACCATACTACACCCGATATAACATGTGCAGAGAGAGTTAGATTTGGGTGGGGTGTGTTCAAACTGAAATCTAAATTGCAGTGTAAAAATAAAGCAGCCAGTATTTACCCTGCACAGAAACAAAATACCCCACCCAAATCTAACTCTCTCTGCAAATGTTATATCTACCACATCTGCAGTGCACATGGGCCCTCATTCCGAGTTGATCGCTTGCTAGCTACTTTTAGCAGCCATGCAAACGCATAGTCGCTGCCCACGGAGGAGTGTATTTTAGAATAGCAGGAGTGCGAACGCCTGTGCAGCAGATCGGCTGCAAACACATTTTGTGCAGAACAAGACCAGCCCTGTAGTTCATCCCTTCTTCTGGAGAAGTATATTCAAGAATACATACTGTACGATATCCCGGGGCCCGGAATGCCGGCTGTCAAAATACGTAAGGTCACCCTAACCCACCTTTCCCGCAGCATGACCCTAACTCCCCCCCCCCACGTCAGCCTAACCCTCCCCAGTGCTGCCTAACCTTAACCCCACTCCCCGCAGCCTAAACTGTGTCTGTATTAAGGGGGTTATTCAGAGATGGACGCAAATCGCTGCATATGCAGCAAGTTCTGTGTCTACCTTCTCACATGCTGTGGACTACCCAGCACAGTGCAAGACTGCCCAGCATGTGTAGCGCCGCCTCATGATGCATCCGCAATTTAATTATGGATGCATCCAATTAAGGTTCACCCCTGCCAGCGCATCCTGGCTGCGCTGTCTGGCAGTCTGCTGCCATTTGTTTAATTGGCGCAGCTGCATGTGACATCACGCAACTGCTCCTGGTACACTCCCGTTTGGCCCACCATGCGCGCAAAATGCTGCGTCACCACCCATCAATGCCCACCACTGTCAACCATGTTGGGGACGCATCTTTCGGAGATGCACCCAAAATGTGAATGACTGCGCAGGCGCATGCGGCCACATTGGTGGCTTTATCTGAATTAGACCGTAAGTCTTTTAAAAGGTGACTAGTCAACTGCATTGCTCAAAATAAAATAAAAAATTATTGCACATCTACATCACCCACCCTATCTAATGACACCTAAACCATCAAAATCGGTGTTGGTATTGCGGAATAATTGCTCTCACACAAAATTGCTAAGTGCATTAAATATACTGCATACTGTAGATTGAGTAATATTTTATTGAGCCACTAGGTGGCAGTGTAGGAGAAGGGAATAAGAGCATCTGAAATAGAAATAGCATTCAAAGTAAAATGAGCAGCAGGAAATGCACACAGTTCTAGGTAAACTCCTAATATTGATAAGTTATATAAAATATAAATTGTAAGTATTGTCTTACAGTTTGTAACAGTAGCATCCTGACAATGCAAGCTGTGTGTAGCACAGAGCAGAGGTGTCTCTCCAGTGACACAATCAGAGTATCATTACACCCATAAAAGTTGTGGTGGGCTTTAAGTGATCTAAGTCTCCTCTGACAAGGAATGCAAGTGATCGTGGACACATAGTGAGTGCTGGGTGTATGTTCCTGTCTTAGAAATTGGAACCCAAGCAGCAAGAGCTGTGTACTGGATGGGAAAAATGTTAGCGAAAGTTCTGTTATCGTAAATGTACGGCAATATGTGAATTAGGGCAGTGAGTAGGGCCAGTCTTCAGAACAGTAGGCTAGGTTGGGGCTGCTGGCTGCTCAGATCTGCAGTATGGAGCACTGTAGACCAGTGACATGTGGTGAGGTGAGGCCTTTCCTGTCATACTACACTATACTCCAGAGTTTTGACTATATAAATTATATGAAAAAGACAAAGCATTTATTATAAATATATTCTTTGTACTATACTAATCATTTTTATAGTCAAAACTCTGGAGTAAAAAGTCTATGACAGGTGAGGCACTGCCTCCCCTGCCTACCTTTTTCGCACATCTCTGATCAAATCTCACCTGTGTATAATGCCCACATGCACCCTTGGGCTCATACAGTATATTGTGTGTAAATGTGGCTCTGATACTAGCCAGTGCCTCGCCAGCCATTTACCTCACCGCATGTCACTGGTGTAGACCACTGATCTCCAGAGGATTCAGCTGAGTGGTATCAGGCTCATGGCAGGGCAGCATTATTTGGCGCCACTGTAGAAGTGATGTTTCATCCCTGGCCAGCAACACAAGAGCCCGGGAAACTCATCCCTCAGCTGATTGTGTGTCCCCCCTAGAGATGAGCGGGTTCGGTTTCTCTGAATCCGAACCCGCACGAACTTCATGTTTTTTTTCACGGGTCCGAGCGACTCGGATCTTCCCGCCTTGCTCGGTTAACCCGAGCGCGCCCGAACGTCATCATGACGCTGTCGGATTCTCGCGAGACTCGGATTCTATATAAGGAGCCGCGCGTCGCCGCCATTTTCACATGTGCATTGAGATTGATAGGGAGAGGACGTGGCTGGCGTCCTCTCCATTTAGATTAGAAGAGAGAGAGAGATTGACCTGATTTACTGGAGCTTAGGAGTACTGTAGAACTGTAGAGAGTGCAGAGTTTACTAGTGACTGACCACAGTGACCACCAGACAGTGCAGTTTTATTTAATATATCCGTTCTCTGCCTGAAAAAAACGATACACAGTGACTCAGTCACATACCATATCTGTGTGCACTGCTCAGCCCAGTGTGCTGCATCATCTATGTATATATCTGACTGTGCTCAGCTCACACATCTTATAATTGTGGGGGAGACTGGGGAGCACTGCAGTGCCAGTTATAGGTTATAGCAGGAGCCAGGAGTACATATTATTATTAAAATTAAACAGTGCACACTTTTGCTGCAGGAGTGCCACTGCCAGTGTGACTGACCAGTGACCTGACCACACTGACCACCAGTATAGTTAGTAGTATAGTATACTATATTGTGATTGCCTGAAAAAGTTAAACACTCGTATCTGACTGTGCTCAGCTCACACATCTTATAATTGTGGGGGAGACTGGGGAGCACTGCAGTGCCAGTTATAGGTTATAGCAGGAGCCAGGAGTACATATTATTATTAAAATTAAACAGTGCACACTTTTGCTGCAGGAGTGCCACTGCCAGTGTGACTGACCAGTGACCTGACCACACTGACCACCAGTATAGTTAGTAGTATAGTATACTATATTGTGATTGCCTGAAAAAGTTAAACACTCGTCGTGTGACTTCACTTGTGTGGTGTTTTTTTTTTATTCTATAAAAAACTCATTCTGCTGACAGACAGTGTCCAGCAGGTCCGTCATTATATAATATATACCTGTCCGGCTGCAGTAGTGATATATATATATTTTTTATATCATTATTTATCATCCAGTCGCAGCAGACACAGTATGGTAGTTCACGGCTGTAGCTACCTCTGTGTCGGCACTCGGCAGTCCGTCCATAATTGTATACCACCTACCCGTGGTTTTTTTTTCTTTCTTCTTTATACATACATACTACTACTACATCTCTTTATCAACCAGTCTATATTAGCAGCAGACACAGTACAGTACGGTAGTCCACGGCTGTAGCTACCTCTGTGTCGGCACTCGGCAGTCCGTCCATAATTGTATACCACCTACCCGTGGTTTTTTTTTCTTTCTTCTTTATACATACATACTACTACTACTACATCTCTTTATCAACCAGTCTATATTAGCAGCAGAGACAGTACAGTACGGTAGTCCACGGCTGTAGCTACCTCTGTGTCGGCACTGGGCAGTCCGTCCATAATTGTATACCACCTACCCGTGTTTTTTTTTTCTTTCTTCTTTATACATACATACTACTACTACATCTCTTTATCAACCAGTCTATATTAGCAGCAGACACAGTACAGTACGGTAGTCCACGGCTGTAGCTACCTCTGTGTCGGCACTCGGCAGTCCGTCCATAATTGTATACCACCTACCCGTGGTTTTTTTTTCTTTCTTCTTTATACATACATACTACTACTACTACATCTCTTTATCAACCAGTCTATATTAGCAGCAGACACAGTACAGTACGGTAGTCCACGGCTGTAGCTACCTCTGTGTCGGCACTGGGCAGTCCGTCCATAATTGTATACCACCTACCCGTGTTTTTTTTTTCTTTCTTCTTTATACATACATACTACTACTACATCTCTTTATCAACCAGTCTATATTAGCAGCAGACACAGTACAGTACGGTAGTCCACGGCTGTAGCTACCTCTGTGTCGGCACTCGGCAGTCCATCCATAATTGTATACTAGTATCCATCCATCTCCATTGTTTACCTGAGGTGCCTTTTAGTTGTGCCTATTAAAATATGGAGAACAAAAATGTTGAGGTTCCAAAATTAGGGAAAGATCAAGATCCACTTCCACCTCGTGCTGAAGCTGCTGCCACTAGTCATGGCCGAGACGATGAAATGCCAGCAACGTCGTCTGCCAAGGCCGATGCCCAATGTCATAGTACAGAGCATGTCAAATCCAAAACACCAAATATCAGTAAAAAAAGGACTCCAAAACCTAAAATAAAATTGTCGGAGGAGAAGCGTAAACTTGCCAATATGCCATTTACCACACGGAGTGGCAAGGAACGGCTGAGGCCCTGGCCTATGTTCATGGCTAGTGGTTCAGCTTCACATGAGGATGGAGGCACTCAGCCTCTCGCTAGAAAAATGAAAAGACTCAAGCTGGCAAAAGCAGTAGCACCGCAAAGAACTGTGCGTTCTTCGAAATCCCAAATCCACAAGGAGAGTCCAATTGTGTCGGTTGCGATGCCTGACCTTCCCAACACTGGACGTGAAGAGCATGCGCCTTCCACCATTTGCACGCCCCCTGCAAGTGCTGGAAGGAGCACCCGCAGTCCAGTTCCTGATAGTCAGATTGAAGATGTCAGTGTTGAAGTACACCAGGATGAGGAGGATATGGGTGTTGCTGGCGCTGGGGAGGAAATTGACCAGGAGGATTCTGATGGTGAGGTGGTTTGTTTAAGTCAGGCACCCGGGGAGACACCTGTTGTCCGTGGGAGGAATAGGGCCGTTGACATGCCTGGTGAAAATACCAAAAAAATCAGCTCTTCGGTGTGGAAGTATTTCACCAGAAATGCGGACAACAGGTGTCAAGCCGTGTGTTCCCTTTGTCAAGCTGTAATAAGTAGGGGTAAGGACGTTAACCACCTCGGAACATCCTCCCTTATACGTCACCTGCAGCGCATTCATAATAAGTCAGTGACAAGTTCAAAAACTTGGGCCGACAGCGGAAGCAGTCCACTGACCAGTAAATCCCTTCCTCTTGTAACCAAGCTCACGCAAACCACCCCACCAACTCCCTCAGTGTCAATTTCCTCCTTCCCCAGGAATGCCAATAGTCCTGCAGGCCATGTCACTGGCAATTCTGACGAGTCCTCTCCTGCCTGGGATTCCTCCGATGCATCCTTGCGTGTAACGCCTACTGCTGCTGGCACTGCTGTTGTTGCTGCTGGGAGTCGATGGTCATCCCAGAGGGGAAGTCGTAAGCCCACTTGTACTACTTCCAGTAAGCAATTGACTGTCCAACAGTCCTTTGCGAGGAAGATGAAATATCACAGCAGTCATCCTGTTGCAAAGCGGATAACTGAGTCCTTGACAACTATGTTGGTGTTAGACGTGCGTCCGGTATCCGCCGTTAGTTCACAGGGAACTAGACAATTTATTGAGGCAGTGTGCCCCCGTTACCAAATACCATCTAGGTTCCACTTCTGTAGGCAGGCGATACCGAGAATGTACACGGACGTCAGAAAAAGACTCACCAGTGTCCTAAAAAATGCAGTTGTACCCAATGTCCACTTAACCACGGACATGTGGACAAGTGGAGCAGGGCAGGGTCAGGACTATATGACTGTGACAGCCCACTGGGTAGATGTATGGACTCCCGCCGCAAGAACAGCAGCGGCGGCACCAGTAGCAGCATCTCGCAAACGCCAACTCTTTCCTAGGCAGGCTACGCTTTGTATCACCGCTTTCCAGAATACGCACACAGCTGAAAACCTCTTACGGCAACTGAGGAAGATCATCGCAGAATGGCTTACCCCAATTGGACTCTCCTGTGGATTTGTGGCATCGGACAACGCCAGCAATATTGTGTGTGCATTAAATATGGGCAAATTCCAGCACGTCCCATGTTTTGCACATACCTTGAATTTGGTGGTGCAGAATTTTTTAAAAAACGACAGGGGCGTGCAAGAGATGCTGTCGGTGGCCAGAAGAATTGCGGGACACTTTCGGCGTACAGGCACCACGTACAGAAGACTGGAGCACCACCAAAAACTACTGAACCTGCCCTGCCATCATCTGAAGCAAGAAGTGGTAACGAGGTGGAATTCAACCCTCTATATGCTTCAGAGGTTGGAGGAGCAGCAAAAGGCCATTCAAGCCTATACAATTGAGCACGATATAGGAGGTGGAATGCACCTGTCTCAAGTGCAGTGGAGAATGATTTCAACGTTGTGCAAGGTTCTGATGCCCTTTGAACTTGCCACACGTGAAGTCAGTTCAGACACTGCCAGCCTGAGTCAGGTCATTCCCCTCATCAGGCTTTTGCAGAAGAAGCTGGAGGCATTGAAGAAGGAGCTAAAAGGGAGCGATTCCGCTAGGCATGTGGGACTTGTGGATGCAGCCCTTAATTCGCTTAACAAGGATTCACGGGTGGTCAATCTGTTGAAATCAGAGCACTACATTTTGGCCACCGTGCTCGATCCTAGATTTAAAACCTACCTTGGATCTCTCTTTCCGGCAGACACAAGTCTGCTTGGGTGCAAAGACCTGCTGGTGACAAAATTGTCAAGTCAAGCGGAACGCGACCTGTCAACATCTCCTCCTTCACATTCTCCCGCAACTGGGGGTGCGAGGAAAAGGCTCAGAATTCCGAGCCCACCCGCTGGCGGTGATGCAGGGCAGTCTGGAGCGACTGCTGATGCTGACATCTGGTCCGGACTGAAGGACCTGACAACGATTACGGACATGTCGTCTACTGTCACTGCATATGATTCTCTCAACATTGAAAGAATGGTGGAGGATTATATGAGTGACCGCATCCAAGTAGGCACGTCACACAGTCCGTACTTATACTGGCAGGAAAAAGAGGCAATTTGGAGGCCCTTGCACAAACTGGCTTTATTCTACCTAAGTTGCCCTCCCACAAGTGTGTACTCCGAAAGAGTGTTTAGTGCCGCCGCTCACCTTGTCAGCAATCGGCGTACGAGGTTACATCCAGAAAATGTGGAGAAGATGATGTTCATTAAAATGAATTATAATCAATTCCTCCGCGGAGACATTGACCAGCAGCAATTGCCTCCACAAAGTACACAGGGAGCTGAGATGGTGGATTCCAGTGGGGACGAATTGATAATCTGTGAGGAGGGGGATGTACACGGTGATATATCGGAGGATGATGATGAGGTGGACATCTTGCCTCTGTAGAGCCAGTTTGTGCAAGGAGAGATTAATTGCTTCTTTTTTGGTGGGGGTCCAAACCAACCCGTCATATCAGTCACAGTCGTGTGGCAGACCCTGTCACTGAAATGATGGGTTGGTTAAAGTGTGCATGTCCTGTTTATACAACATAAGGGTGGGTGGGAGGGCCCAAGGACAATTCCATCTTGCACCTCTTTTTTCTTTTCTTTTTCTTTGCGTCATGTGCTGTTTGGGGAGGGTTTTTTGGAAGGGACATCCTGCGTGACACTGCAGTGCCACTCCTAGATGGGCCCGGTGTTTGTGTCGGCCACTAGGGTCGCTAATCTTACTCACACAGCTACCTCATTGCGCCTCTTTTTTTCTTTGCGTCATGTGCTGTTTGGGGAGGGTTTTTTGGAAGGGACATCCTGCGTGACACTGCAGTGCCACTCCTAGATGGGCCAGGTGTTTGTGTCGGGCACTTGGGTCGCTGAGCTTAGTCACACAGCTACCTCATTGCACCTCTTTTTTTCTTTGCGTCATGTGCTGTTTGGGGAGTGTTTTTTGGAAGGGCCATCCTGCGTGACACTGCAGTGCCACTCCTAGATGGGCCAGGTGTTTGTGTCGGCCACTAGGGTCGCTTAGCTTAGTCATCCAGCGACCTCGGTGCAAATTTTAGGACTAAAAATAATATTGTGAGGTGTGAGGTATTCAGAATAGACTGAAAATGAGTGGAAATTATGGTTTTTGAGGTTAATAATAATATGGGATCAAAATGACCCCCAAATTCTATGATTTAAGCTGTTTTTTAGGGTTTTTTGAAAAAAACACCCGAATCCAAAACACACCCGAATCCGACAAAAAAAATTCGGTGAGGTTTTGCCAAAACGCGGTCGAACCCAAAACACGGCCGCGGAACCGAACCCAAAACCAAAACACAAAACCCGAAAAATTTCAGGCGCTCATCTCTAGTCCCCCCCCCCCTCCTCTGAGGTCATAGTGCAGAGTAGCCAGGGGCCTGTTGAGGGTTATTTTGTTTCTGTGCAGGGTAAATACTGGCTGCTTTATTGTTACACTGCAATTTAGATTTTAGTTTGAACACACCCCACCCAAATCTAACTCTCTGCACATGTTAAATCTACCACACCTGCAGTGCACATGGGCCCTCATTCCGAGTTGTTCGCTCGCAAGCTGTTTTTAGCAGCTTTACACACGCTAAGCCGCCACCTACTGGGAGTGAATCTTAGCATCTTAAAATTGCGAACGAAAGATTCTCAAAATTGCGATTACACACCTCTTAGCAGTTTCTGAGTAGCTTCAAACTTACTCGGAATCTGCGATCAGTTCAGTGCTTGTCGTTCCTGGTTTGACGTCACAAACACACCCAGCGTTCAGCCAGACACTCCTCCGTTTCTCCAGCCACTCCCGCGTTTTCCCAGAAACGGTAGCGTTTTTCACACACACCCATAAAACGGGCAGTTTCCGCCCAGAAACACCCACTTCCTGTCAATCACATTACGATCACCAGAACGATGAAAAAACCGTGAGTAAAATTCCTAACTGCATAGCAAATTTACTTGGCGCAGTCGCAGTGCGAACATTGCGCATGCGCACTAAGCGGAAAATCGCTGCGATGCGAAGAAATTTACCGAGCGAACAACTCGGAATGACCCCCAAGGTTTTGCCCAACTGCTAACAAATTTGCTGCTACGATCAGGTCTGAATTAACCCCTTTGTTCTGTAATTCATTGCATAGGGTGTTTTCTTAAGCCGGTGCAATACAAGTACTACATTGACCTGCATGTGCTGAACTTTTTTTTTTCTCAAGCAATTCAATGCATAGGGGCCCTCATTCCGAGTTGATCGCTAGCTGCTTTCATTCGCAGTGCAGCGATCAGGCAAAAAAACAGCAGTTCTGCGCATACTCTTACAACGAACGATGTAGTTTCACACAAGGTCTAGCAAAGCTTTTCAGTCGCACTGCTGGCCGCAGAGTGATTGACAGAAAGTAGGTGTTTCTGGGTGTCAACTGACCGTTTTCAGGGAGTGAGCGGAAAAACGCAGGCGTGCCAGATAAAAATGCAGGCGTGGCTGGGCGAACGCAGGGCGTGTTCGTGACGTCAAAACAGGAACTAAATAGTCTGCAGTGATCGCAAGCTAGGAGTAGGTCTGGAGCTACTCTGCAGCTGCACAAAATTATTTTGTAGCCGCTGTGCGATCCTTTCGTTGGCACTTCTGCTATTAACATACACTCCCAGAGGGCGGTGGCATAGCGTTTGCACAGCTGCTAAAGGCAGCTAGCGAGCGAACAACTCGGAATGAGGGCCAGGGTGTTTTCTTAAGCCGATGCAATACAAGTACTACATTGACCTGCATGTTCTGAACTGTTTTTTCTCTCAAGCAATTCATTGAATAGAGTGTTTCCTTAAGCTGGTGCACTACAAGTACTACATTGACCTGCATGTGCTTAACTGTGTTTTCTCACAAGCTAATTCACTGCATAGACTGTTTGCACTAATTTAAGCTGGTGCACTTCAAATGCTACAGTAGCCAGTGTTGGACTGGGGCATGAAGGGCCCACCTGGGAATGCAGGGGTAGGGGCCTAGTTTTAGGGGTGTGTACAGTTTTCAAAAGGGGTGTGGACAACCACCACATTGGTTTGCCTAACCATTAGAAAGTGCATGGTCTGTGCTCCTTGATAAATATATCTAGTAAATAGTACTAGTGTATGCATGATAATATACCAGATTAATAACAGCAATGCAGTGTAGTAAGTACACCATGGGTCTTCAACCTGCGGCCCTCCAGCTGCTGTGGAACTACACATCTCAGCATGTCCTTCCTCAGTTTTAGCATACCTTAATAGCAAAACTGTGGCAGGGCATCCTGGGATGTATAATTTCACAGCAACTGGATGGCCACAGGTTGAAGACCCATGTAGTAAACCATAGTCCTGTTTCATAGCCACATTAAGGGGGGATGCAGGGCATACTGTACCCCGGGCCCCCCTTTGTCAGGGCCCCCCCGGCCAAAACACACTGATATCACTAGCTTTCCTTCTTTATGTGAGAGCCAGAAGAAGAGCAGGACAGTATGCTGTGCAGACAGAGACACAGGAATATCATGTTTCATGAGCTACCGACAGAGCTTTCTGACCAGAGGAGAGATAGGAGGTTGGAGAGAGCTGTAAGTAACACAGGGATCCCAGCTTCTCCTCCTCACTACCAGGGTGTTTTGAGTCCTGTGTAAACTTTTATGCAACTAAACCATTTGGGTCTAGAGAAAGAGACACACACACAGAGTCCTCCTGAGTCCTGTCCCAGTGTGTAAGTAGTACAGAGGCTGCTGCTATTCTTGCATTTGACAAGATAAATTATTTTATTTTTCTATGTGTATTTTAAGGTAGTATAAGTTTTCTTTGTTCCACTACAAGAAAATGTTATAAAATAGTTGTCTTTCAATTAGGTGGAGTTATAAACAGTACCCAGGCATTAAGCCATTAGTTTAAAACTAATATACACCATTGGTTTAAATTTAATATACACAATCTATACCACCCACCATGATCCATTCCCGGAGGGACAAAATGCTTTCTACCTTGACTTCCTTCTTAATTTATGATTGCAAACACCTGTGTTGAAATTAGAGATGAGCGCCGGAAATTTTTCGGGTTTTGTGTTTTGGTTTTGGGTTCGGTTCCGCGGCCGTGTTTTGGGTTCGACCGCGTTTTGGCAAAACCTCACCGAATTTTTTTTGTCGGATTCGGGTGTGTTTTGGATTCGGGTGTTTTTTTTAAAAAACCCTAAAAAATAGCTTAAATCATAGAATTTGGGGGTCATTTTGATCCCAAAGTATTATTAACCTCAAAAACCATAATTTACACTCATTTTCAGTCTATTCTGAATACCTCACACCTCACAATATTATTTTTAGTCCTAAAATTTGCACCTAGGTCGCTGGATGACTAAGCTAAGCGACCCTAGTGGCCGACACAAACACCGGGCCCATCTAGGAGTGGCACTGCAGTGTCACGCAGGATGTCCCTTCCAAAAAACCCTCCCCAAACAGCACATGACGCAAAGAAAAAAAGAGGCGCAATGAGGTAGCTGTGTGAGTAAGATAAGCGACCCTAGTGGCCGACACAAACACCGGGCCCATCTAGGAGTGGCACTGCAGTGTCACGCAGGATGGCCCTTCCAAAAAACCCTCCCCAAACAGCACATGACGCAAAGAAAAAAAGAGGCGCAATGAGGTAGCTGTGTGAGTAAGATAAGCGACCCTAGTGGCCGACACAAACACCGGGCCCATCTAGGAGTGGCACTGCAGTGTCACGCAGGATGTCCCTTCCAAAAAACCCTCCCCAAACAGCACATGACGCAAAGAAAAAAAGAGGCGCAATGAGGTAGCTGTGTGAGTAAGATAAGCGACCCTAGTGGCCGACACAAACACCGGGCCCATCTAGGAGTGGCACTGCAGTGTCACGCAGGATGTCCCTTCCAAAAAACCCTCCCCAAACAGCACATGACGCAAAGAAAAAAAGAGGCGCAATGAGGTAGCTGTGTGAGTAAGATAAGCGACCCTAGTGGCCGACACAAACACCGGGGCCATCTAGGAGTGGCACTGCAGTGTCACGCAGGATGTCCCTTCCAAAAAACCCTCCCCAAACAGCACATGACGCAAAGAAAAAAAGAGGCGCAATGAGGTAGCTGTGTGAGTAAGATAAGCGACCCTAGTGGCCGACACAAACACCGGGCCCATCTAGGAGTGGCACTGCAGTGTCACGCAGGATGTCCCTTCCAAAAAACCCTCCCCAAACAGCACATGACGCAAAGAAAAAAAGAGGCGCAATGAGGTAGCTGTGTGAGTAAGATAAGCGACCCTAGTGGCCGACACAAACACCGGGCCCATCTAGGAGTGGCACTGCAGTGTCACGCAGGATGTCCCTTCCAAAAAACCCTCCCCAAACAGCACATGACGCAAAGAAAAAAAGAGGCGCAATGAGGTAGCTGTGTGAGTAAGATAAGCGACCCTAGTGGCCGACACAAACACCGGGCCCATCTAGGAGTGGCACTGCAGTGTCACGCAGGATGTCCCTTCCAAAAAACCCTCCCCAAACAGCACATGACGCAAAGAAAAAAAGAGGCGCAATGAGGTAGCTGTGTGAGTAAGATAAGCGACCCTAGTGGCCGACACAAACACCGGGCCCATCTAGGAGTGGCACTGCAGTGTCACGCAGGATGGCCCTTCCAAAAAACCCTCCCCAAACAGCACATGACGCAAAGAAAAAAAGAGGCGCAATGAGGTAGCTGTGTGAGTAAGATAAGCGACCCTAGTGGCCGACACAAACACCGGGCCCATCTAGGAGTGGCACTGCAGTGTCACGCAGGATGTCCCTTCCAAAAAACCCTCCCCAAACAGCACATGACGCAAAGAAAGAAAGAGGCGCAATGAGGTAGCTGTGTGAGTAAGATAAGCGACCCTAGTGGCCGACACAAACACCGGGCCCATCTAGGAGTGGCACTGCAGTGTCACGCAGGATGGCCCTTCCAAAAAACCCTCCCCAAACAGCACATGACGCAAAGAAAAAAAGAGGCGCAATGAGGTAGCTGTGTGAGTAAGATAAGCGACCCTAGTGGCCGACACAAACACCGGGCCCATCTAGGAGTGGCACTGCAGTGTCACGCAGGATGGCCCTTCCAAAAAACCCTCCCCAAACAGCACATGACGCAAAGAAAAAAAGAGGCGCAATGAGGTAGCTGTGTGAGTAAGATAAGCGACCCTAGTGGCCGACACAAACACCGGGCCCATCTAGGAGTGGCACTGCAGTGTCACGCAGGATGTCCCTTCCAAAAAACCCTCCCCAAACAGCACATGACGCAAAGAAAAAAAGAGGCGCAATGAGGTAGCTGTGTGAGTAAGATAAGCGACCCTAGTGGCCGACACAAACACCGGGCCCATCTAGGAGTGGCACTGCAGTGTCACGCAGGATGTCCCTTCCAAAAAACCCTCCCCAAACAGCACATGACGCAAAGAAAAAAAGAGGCGCAATGAGGTAGCTGTGTGAGTAAGATAAGCGACCCTAGTGGCCGACACAAACACCGGGCCCATCTAGGAGTGGCACTGCAGTGTCACGCAGGATGTCCCTTCCAAAAAACCCTCCCCAAACAGCACATGATGCAAAGAAAAAAAGAGGCGCAATGAGGTAGCTGTGTGAGTAAGATAAGCGACCCTAGTGGCCGACACAAACACCGGGCCCATCTAGGAGTGGCACTGCAGTGTCACGCAGGATGGCCCTTCCAAAAAACCCTCCCCAAACAGCACATGACGCAAAGAAAAAAAGAGGCGCAATGAGGTAGCTGTGTGAGTAAGATAAGCGACCCTAGTGGCCGACACAAACACCGGGCCCATCTAGGAGTGGCACTGCAGTGTCACGCAGGATGGCCCTTCCAAAAAACATTCCACAAACAGCACATGACGCAAAGAAAAAAAGAGGCGCAATGAGGTAGCTGTGTGAGTAAGATAAGCGACCCTAGTGGCCGACACAAACACCGGGCCCATCTAGGAGTGGCACTGCAGTGTCACGCAGGATGGCCCTTCCAAAAAACCCTCCCCAAACAGCACATGACGCAAAGAAAAAAAGAGGCGCAATGAGGTAGCTGTGTGAGTAAGATAAGCGACCCTAGTGGCCGACACAAACACCGGGCCCATCTAGGAGTGGCACTGCAGTGTCACGCAGGATGTCCCTTCCAAAAAACCCTCCCCAAACAGCACATGACGCAAAGAAAGAAAGAGGCGCAATGAGGTAGCTGTGTGAGTAAGATAAGCGACCCTAGTGGCCGACACAAACACCGGGCCCATCTAGGAGTGGCACTGCAGTGTCACGCAGGATGGCC
The DNA here is from genome assembly GCF_028390025.1 of Pseudophryne corroboree. Classification (NCBI taxonomy): domain Eukaryota; kingdom Metazoa; phylum Chordata; class Amphibia; order Anura; family Myobatrachidae; genus Pseudophryne; species Pseudophryne corroboree. The sequence goes on from NC_086447.1 coordinate 512,751,291, forward strand.
CTTCCAAAAAACCCTCCCCAAACAGCACATGACGCAAAGAAAAAAAGAGGCGCAATGAGGTAGCTGTGTGAGTAAGATAAGCGACCCTAGTGGCCGACACAAACACCGGGCCCATCTAGGAGTGGCACTGCAGTGTCACGCAGGATGGCCCTTCCAAAAAACCCTCCCCAAACAGCACATGACGCAAAGAAAAAAAGAGGCGCAATGAGGTAGCTGTGTGAGTAAGATAAGCGACCCTAGTGGCCGACACAAACACCGGGCCCATCTAGGAGTGGCACTGCAGTGTCACGCAGGATGTCCCTTCCAAAAAACCCTCCCCAAACAGCACATGACGCAAAGAAAAAAAGAGGCGCAATGAGGTAGCTGTGTGAGTAAGATAAGCGACCCTAGTGGCCGACACAAACACCGGGCCCATCTAGGAGTGGCACTGCAGTGTCACGCAGGATGTCCCTTCCAAAAAACCCTCCCCAAACAGCACATGACGCAAAGAAAAAAAGAGGCGCAATGAGGTAGCTGTGTGAGTAAGATAAGCGACCCTAGTGGCCGACACAAACACCGGGCCCATCTAGGAGTGGCACTGCAGTGTCACGCAGGATGGCCCTTCCAAAAAACCCTCCCCAAACAGCACATGATGCAAAGAAAAAAAGAGGCGCAATGAGGTAGCTGTGTGAGTAAGATAAGCGACCCTAGTGGCCGACACAAACACCGGGCCCATCTAGGAGTGGCACTGCAGTGTCACGCAGGATGGCCCTTCCAAAAAACCCTCCCCAAACAGCACATGACGCAAAGAAAAAAAGAGGCGCAATGAGGTAGCTGTGTGAGTAAGATAAGCGACCCTAGTGGCCGACACAAACACCGGGCCCATCTAGGAGTGGCACTGCAGTGTCACGCAGGATGGCCCCTTCCAAAAAACATTCCACAAACAGCACATGACGCAAAGAAAAAAAGAGGCGCAATGAGGTAGCTGTGTGAGTAAGATAAGCGACCCTAGTGGCCGACACAAACACCGGGCCCATCTAGGAGTGGCACTGCAGTGTCACGCAGGATGGCCCTTCCAAAAACATTCCACAAACAGCACATGACGCAAAGAAAAATTAAAGAAAAAAGAGGTGCAAGATGGAATTGTCCTTGGGCCCTCCCACCCACCCTTATGTTGTATAAACAGGACATGCACACTTTAACCAACCCATCATTTCAGTGACAGGGTCTGCCACACGACTGTGACTGAAATGACGGGTTGGTTTGGACCCCCACCAAAAAAGAAGCAATTAATCTCTCCTTGCACAAACTGGCTCTACAGAGGCAAGATGTCCACCTCATCATCATCCTCCGATATATCACCGTGTACATCCCCCTCCTCACAGATTATCAATTCGTCCCCACTGGAATCCACCATCTCAGCTCCCTGTGTACTTTGTGGAGGCAATTGCTGCTGGTCAATGTCTCCACGGAGGAATTGATTATAATTCATTTTAATGAACATCATCTTCTCCACATTTTCTGGATGTAACCTCGTACGCCGATTGCTGACAAGGTGAGCGGCGGCACTAAACACTCTTTCGGAGTACACACTTGTGGGAGGGCAACTTAGGTAGAATAAAGCCAGTTTGTGCAAGGGCCTCCAAATTGCCTCTTTTTCCTGCCAGTATAAGTACGGACTGTGTGACGTGCCTACTTGGATGCGGTCACTCATATAATCCTCCACCATTCTTTCAATGTTGAGAGAATCATATGCAGTGACAGTAGACGACATGTCCGTAATCGTTGTCAGGTCCTTCAGTCCGGACCAGATGTCAGCATCAGCAGTCGCTCCAGACTGCCCTGCATCACCGCCAGCGGGTGGGCTCGGAATTCTGAGCCTTTTCCTCGCACCCCCAGTTGCGGGAGAATGTGAAGGAGGAGATGTTGACAGGTCGCGTTCCGCTTGACTTGACAATTTTGTCACCAGCAGGTCTTTGCACCCAAGCAGACTTGTGTCTGCCGGAAAGAGAGATCCAAGGTAGGCTTTAAATCTAGGATCGAGCACGGTGGCCAAAATGTAGTGCTCTGATTTCAACAGATTGACCACCCGTGAATCCTTGTTAAGCGAATTAAGGGCTCCATCCACAAGTCCCACATGCCTAGCGGAATCGCTCCGTGTTAGCTCCTCCTTCAATGTCTCCAGCTTCTTCTGCAAAAGCCTGATGAGGGGAATGACCTGACTCAGGCTGGCAGTGTCTGAACTGACTTCACGTGTGGCAAGTTCAAAGGGCATCAGAACCTTGCACAACGTTGAAATCATTCTCCACTGCGCTTGAGACAGGTGCATTCCACCTCCTATATCGTGCTCAATTGTATAGGCTTGAATGGCCTTTTGCTGCTCCTCCAACCTCTGAAGCATATAGAGGGTTGAATTCCACCTCGTTACCACTTCTTGCTTCAGATGATGGCAGGGCAGGTTCAGTAGTTTTTGGTGGTGCTCCAGTCTTCTGTACGTGGTGCCTGTACGCCGAAAGTGTCCCGCAATTCTTCTGGCCACCGACAGCATCTCTTGCACGCCCCTGTCGTTTTTTAAATAATTCTGCACCACCAAATTCAAGGTATGTGCAAAACATGGGACGTGCTGGAATTTGCCCATATTTAATGCACACACAATATTGCTGGCGTTGTCCGATGCCACAAATCCACAGGAGAGTCCAATTGGGGTAAGCCATTCCGCGATGATCTTCCTCAGTTGCCGTAAGAGGTTTTCAGCTGTGTGCATATTCTGGAAAGCGGTGATACAAAGCGTAGCCTGCCTAGGAAAGAGTTGGCGTTTGCGAGATGCTGCTACTGGTGCCGCCGCTGCTGTTCTTGCGGCGGGAGTCCATACATCTACCCAGTGGGCTGTCACAGTCATATAGTCCTGACCCTGCCCTGCTCCACTTGTCCACATGTCCGTGGTTAAGTGGACATTGGGTACAGCTGCATTTTTTAGGACACTGGTGACTCTTTTTCTGAGGTCTGTGTACATTTTCGGTATCGCCTGCCTAGAGAAATGGAACCTAGATGGTATTTGGTACCGGGGACACAGTACCTCCAACAAGTCTCTAGTTGGCTCTGCAGTAATGATGGATACCGGAACCACGTTTCTCACCACCCAGGATGCCAAGGCCTCAGTTATCCGCTTTGCAGTAGGATGACTGCTGTGATATTTCATCTTCCTCGCAAAGGACTGTTGGACAGTCAATTGCTTGGTGGAAGTAGTAAAAGTGGTCTTACGACTTCCCCTCTGGGATGACCATCGACTCCCAGCAGCAACAACAGCAGCGCCAGCAGCAGTAGGCGTTACACGCAAGGATGCATCGGAGGAATCCCAGGCAGGAGAGGAATCGTCAGAATTGCCAGTGACATGGCCTGCAGGACTATTGGCATTCCTGGGGAAGGAGGAAATTGACACTGAGGGAGTTGGTGGGGTGGTTTGCGTGAGCTTGGTTACAAGAGGAAGGGATTTACTGGTCAGTGGACTGCTTCCGCTGTCACCCAAAGTTTTTGAACTTGTCACTGACTTATTATGAATGCGCTGCAGGTGACGTATAAGGGAGGATGTTCCGAGGTGGTTAACGTCCTTACCCCTACTTATTACAGCTTGACAAAGGCAACACACGGCTTGACACCTGTTGTCCGCATTTCTGTTGAAATACTTCCACACCGAAGAGCTGATTTTTTTGGTATTTTCACCAGGCATGTCAGTGGCCATATTCCTCCCACGGACAACAGGTGTCTCCCCGGGTGCCTGACTTAAACAAACCACCTCACCATCAGAATCCTCCTGGTCAATTTCCTCCCCAGCGCCAGCAACACCCATATCCTCCTCATCCTGGTGTACTTCAACACTGACATCTTCAATCTGACTATCAGGAACTGGACTGCGGGTGCTCCTTCCAGCACTTGCAGGGGGCGTGCAAATGGTGGAAGGCGCATGCTCTTCATGTCCAGTGTTGGGAAGGTCAGGCATCGCAACCGACACAATTGGAGTCGGACTCTCCTTGTGGATTTGGGATTTCGAAGAACGCACAGTTCTTTGCGGTGCTACTGCTTTTGCCAGCTTGAGTCTTTTCATTTTTCTAGCGAGAGGCTGAGTGCTTCCATCCTCATGTGAAGCTGAACCACTAGCCATGAACATAGGCCAGGGCCTCAGCCGTTCCTTGCCACTCCGTGTGGTAAATGGCATATTGGCAAGTTTACGCTTCTCCTCCGACAATTTTATTTTAGGTTTTGGAGTCCTTTTTTTACTGATATTTGGTGTTTTGGATTTGACATGCTCTGTACTATGACATTGGGCATCGGCCTTGGCAGACGACGTTGCTGGCATTTCATTCTCTCGGCCATGACTAGTGGCAGCAGCTTCAGCACGAGGTGGAAGTGGATCTTGATCTTTCCCTAATTTTGGAACCTCAACATTTTTGTTCTCCATATTTTAATAGGCACAACTAAAAGGCACCTCAGGTAAACAATGGAGATGGATGGATACTAGTATACTTATGGATGGACTGCCGAGTGCCGACACAGAGGTAGCTACAGCCGTGGATTACCGTACTGTGTCTGCTGCTAATATAGACTGGATGATAATGATATGAAATCAATATATATATGTATGTATATATAATATCACTAGTACTGCAGCCGGACAGGTAGATAATATATTTATTAGGTAATGATGACTGATGACGGACCTGCTGGACACTGTCAGCTCAGCAGCACCGCAGACTGCTACAGTAAGCTACTATACTATAGTAGTATGTACAAAGAAGAAAGAAAAAAAAAAACCACGGGTAGGTGGTATACAATTATGGATGGACTGCCGAGTGCCGACACAGAGGTAGCTACAGCCGTGGACTACCGTACTGTGTCTGCTGCTAATATAGACTGGATGATAATGATATGAAATCAATATATATATGTATGTATATATAATATCACTAGTACTGCAGCCGGACAGGTAGATAATATATTTATTAGGTAATGATGACTGATGACGGACCTGCTGGACACTGTCAGCTCAGCAGCACCGCAGACTGCTACAGTAAGCTACTATACTATAGTAGTATGTACAAAGAAGAAAGAAGAAAAAAAACCACGGGTAGGTGGTATACAATTATGGATGGACTGCCGAGTGCCGACACAGAGGTAGCTACAGCCGTGGACTACCGTACTGTGTCTGCTGCTAATATAGACTGGATGATAATGATATGAAATCAATATATATATGTATGTATATATAATATCACTAGTACTGCAGCCGGACAGGTAGATAATATATTTATTAGGTACTGATGACTGATGACGGACCTGCTGGACACTGTCAGCTCAGCAGCACCGCAGACTGCTACAGTAAGCTACTATACTATAGTAGTATGTACAAAGAAGAAAGAAAAAAAAAACCCACGGGTAGGTGGTATACAATTATGGATGGACTGCCGAGTGCCGACACAGAGGTAGCTACAGCCGTGGACTAACGTACTGTGTCTGCTGCTAATATAGACTGGATGATAATGATATGAAATCAATATATATATGTATGTATATATAATATCACTAGTACTGCAGCCGGACAGGTAGATAATATATTTATTAGGTAATGATGACTGATGACGGACCTGCTGGACACTGTCAGCTCAGCAGCACCGCAGACTGCTACAGTAAGCTACTATACTATAGTAGTATGTACAAAGAAGAAAGAAAAAAAAAAAACCACGGGTAGGTGGTATACAATTATGGATGGACTGCCGAGTGCCGACACAGAGGTAGCTACAGCCATGGACTAACGTACTGTGTCTGCTGCTAATATAGACTGGATGATAATGATATGAAATCAATATATATATGTATGTATATATAATATCACTAGTACTGCAGCCGGACAGGTAGATAATATATTTATTAGGTAATGATGACTGATGACGGACCTGCTGGACACTGTCAGCTCAGCAGCATCGCAGACTGCTACAGTAAGCTACTATACTATAGTAGTATGTACAAAGAAGAAAGAAAAAAAAAACCCACGGGTAGGTGGTATACAATTATGGATGGACTGCCGAGTGCCGACACAGAGGTAGCTACAGCCGTGGACTAACGTACTGTGTCTGCTGCTAATATAGACTGGATGATAATGATATGAAATCAATATATATATGTATGTATATATAATATCTCTAGTACTGCAGCCGGACAGGTAGATAATATATTTATTAGGTAATGATGACTGATGACGGACCTGCTGGACACTGTCAGCTCAGCAGCACCGCAGACTGCTACAGTAAGCTACTATACTATAGTAGTATGTACAAAGAAGAAAGAAAAAAAAAAAACCACGGGTAGGTGGTATACAATTATGGATGGACTGCCGAGTGCCGACACAGAGGTAGCTACAGCCGTGGACTAACGTACTGTGTCTGCTGCTAATATAGACTGGATGATAATGATATGAAATCAATATATATATGTATGTATATATAATATCACTAGTACTGCAGCCGGACAGGTAGATAATATATTTATTAGGTAATGATGACTGATGACGGACCTGCTGGACACTGTCAGCTCAGCAGCACCGCAGACTGCTACAGTAAGCTACTATACTATAGTAGTATGTACAAAGAAGAAAAAAAAAAAAAAAAAACACGGGTAGGTGGTATACAATTATGGATGGACTGCCGAGTGCCGACACAGAGGTAGCTACAGCCGTGGACTAACGTACTGTGTCTGCTGCTAATATAGAGTCTAGACTGGATGATAAATTATTGATAATGAGATGAAATCAATATAATATCACTAGTACTGCAGCCGGACAGGTACTATATATATTTATTATGTAATGACTGATGACGGACCTGCTGGACACTGTCAGGTCAGCAGCACCGCAGACTGCTACAGTAAGCTACTATAGTAGTATGTATAAAGAAGGATGAAAAAAAAAAAAACCACGGGTAGGTGGTATACAATATTATATATATATATATATTATATACAATTATATATATATATATATATATATATATATATTAAACTGGTGGTGATTGATTATTAAACTGGTGGTCAGGTCACTCACGTTGCAACTTGCAACTAGTACTCCGAGTCCTAAGCAGACAATCACAAAATATATTATTATACTGGTGGTCAGTGTGGTCACAACAATGGCAGTGTGGCATTGACTCTGGCAGCAAAAGTGTGCACTGTACGTTATATGTACTCCTGAGTCCTGCTCTCAGACTCTAACTGCTCCCCACTGTCAGTGTCTCCCCCACAAGTCAGATAATACAATACACTTACAGTCACACTATCTAATCTATATCACTTCAGCAAGTAGTATAGTAGTATAGTAGTACTCCTCCTAATAATGCTCCCCAAAATTACTACTACTGTGTCTCTCTCGTCTCTACTGTGTCTCTCTCTTCTCTAAACGGAGAGGACGCCAGCCACGTCCTCTCCCTATGACTCTCAATGCACGTGTGAAAATGGCGGCGACGCGCGGCTCCTTATATAGAATCCGAGTCTCGCGATAGAATCCGAGCCTCGCGAGAATCCGACAGCGGGATGATGACGTTCGGGCGCGCTCGGGTTAACCGAGCAAGGCGGGAAGATCCGAGTCGCTCGGACCCGTGAAAAAAAACATTAAGTTCAGGCGGGTTCGGATTCAGAGGAACCGAACCCGCTCATCTCTAGTTGAAATACCTTTCTTAGCAATTAAATAGTTCAACACAGGTGACATCAATCATATATTAAGAGGGAAGTCCAGGTAGAGAGCATTTTGTCCCTCCTGAAATGGGTCATGCTGGAATGTATGCACAATCTATAATACATCCCCCACCTTCCACCGGGGCCCATCTGTCTTAAGTGCCCCGGGCACCCCCAAGGCTTAATCCGGCCCTGTCCTGTTTAGTATAATGTAACATACGTTTAATGTATAAGTGCACAGTCTGGAACCTGATCTTTAGAGGAGGAGGTGAGGCCCCTGGCAGTAGGGCCCACTGTGGGCCAGTCCAACCCTGACGGTAGCCTATAGGTATTGAACTGTTTATGCACCAAATGCTAATCAGTTGTGTAGGTTGCATTATACAATTGGCTGCCGTTGCATTCTAAGTATTTGATTCTGTTTCAAATTGTAAAAACCTGTCTTCCTGGAGTTGGAAGCTAAATAAATGACTGCTTGCATCAATTCGTCTTCTTTTCCTTTTGAACAAATAAAATAGCTTTGTACTTTCATACCTTGTGATCATTATGTCTGCAAAAGGGGAGTTACACCTACACTTGCCTCTCTGTCATGGTGTGCCTTCACTGGTGGAGTCTTAAGAAGACATTGACTGCCACAAGAGCAAGCACACCTGAGTACCTGGTCTTAACAGATGACATAGTGATTCCACATGAGAGTTGTAGGTGACATTGGAAGGACCTACAAGTCACTGGTAAAAATACTGAAGTTGTAAATATTGGTAGAAGATGCTATTTCTGAGGGAAAAGTGAGATTGAAGACTAGCACAGTTGGGGAAGGTGTGTAAGGGTGCATAAAAGAGCAGTGCAGTGCACCACATGACTTGCGCTGGAGAAGGGGTGGTCACTGTGGGCTGTACGTTTATATTAGCCAGGTACATGCAAGGGGTTATAAGGACAGAGTGGGTGTGTCAGGAAAGCCCATGTCCCGTTCCTACGGATCTTACAGCAGCACACTCCCCGTTCTTCAGCAGCCCTAAGCAACAGCAGGACCCAATACACAGAGACATGAAGGGAGGTGACACCGAACACAGATGCAGTGAGCCAGGTGCTTCTGGTTCGCTGAAGTCAGTGTCGACTGACTCAGCAGAGGGGGGCACGGGACTGGCCAAGTGAAAAGCCTTACCACTGTCCTAGTGGGCTAATTAGCCCCTGCTAGCATGCCCTAGGTCACTTTTCTAAACTTATAAGTATGCAAACATTACCTTCATACCCGTTAAAATGCTTTAACACACACACACACACACACACACACACACACACACACACACACACGCAAGGCACTCTAACACACACACACAAGCTCACATGCAAGACACTCTTAACACACACAAGCTCACATGCAAGGCACTCTTAACACACACAAGCTCACATGCAAGACACTCTTAACACACACAAGCTCACATGCAAGGCACTCTTAACACACACACACACACACACACACACACACACACACACACACACACACGCTCACACGCTCACATGCAAGGCACTCTAACACACACACACACACACACACACACACACACACACACACACACACACACACACACACACACACACACACACAGAAACAGCACATAGGGGTTTATTTACTAAGCCTTAGATGGAGATAAAGTGCACGGAGATAAGGTATCAGCCAACCAGCTCCTAACTGTCATTTATCAAACCCAGCCTTTGACAAGGTAGTTAGGAGCTGATTGTCTGGTACTTTATCTCCGTCCACTTCATCTCCATTCATTCTCTCTTACAGTACCTTATAAACACGGAGCAGTCTCACTGTCTGTGCCTGCCGCCGACTCTGCAGCCACTTCTCCCCTCCCTCTGACAGCAGCAACAGTCCTGAGCCAGAGCCCGTGTAGCCCCGCCCCCTGCTGAGTCCCCCACTGCCTCCCAGTAACCACACTGCAGCCTCTGCAGCTTACGGCTAGCAGCACCTGGAAGTGTATGGCTGACGCCAGCCCTGCCAGCAGTATGAGCCGGCCTGACTGAGCTGTCTATGGGACCGGCTCACTGAAAACTTTCCTGGTACTGCGGTGGTCCAATCTGCCCATGGAAGTGTCTGCCAGAGATACAGTAGGATGTTCATCTTAACTGCTGCAGTGTGGCCCAAAAAAAAAATCAACAAATTATCTCATGCAGACAATTCTGAGTGCATTGAGGCCAGCAATCTCAGAAAGTTGGCTGCATAGAGTTGAGAGTATGATTTGGTCACAAATATACCTAAATACGTCATCTGCGGGGTTGCCACTTAAATGTATAGTTTGCCTGTAAACGGAAGAGGTTTCTATGGGAAATGTGTACATTTAAAATTTCTGCTTTATCCATACTAGTTGGGGGGTAAATGCTTTGGCCGAGATGACCCAATGAAGTGTGTCCCCAGGCTGTGGCATTACCCCTCTGCATTGGTGAGTGTAAAACTAAGGGGTACCCTTACTCATCCCCCCCCCCATAATTTAGAATGAGGGCTGGCTCCAATAGCACAGTGCTGGTTCATTAAATACAGGAGAAGCCCCACAGATTGATTACCATATATTTTGAACCAGGGCCAGCTCAAAGAGCCCAGGGCTGGTTATGCTGGCGGGGGAACACCACAATTTTTTTTCTTTTGATTTTCAACAATTTCTTTACTTTTACACACAAAAGCACTGCACAGATCACAGTAATCTTTGCAGGCTTCTCAATACTCGCTGCACAGGGTGATATCTATATCCAAAGTCACTAAAAAGGAGATGCGGAATGTTTTTTCCACTTTGTATCCCCTTACCTTCTTCATCTCTCTCTCTCTCTCTCTCTCTCATGCTTTCTTTTTCAGGTGTACATCATTTAGGACTGCCCAACAAGTCAAGGTGGCTGTGAAAATAGAAACTAAAAGAAGAATATTTTCTTTTCTTTCATAGTAAACAAGACATGAAGTGTTTTCATAACAAATTTAGGATTATCTATCAAAAAGGTGACTGAAGATAGAATTGATATAATGGGTTTCTGTACTACTGTACGCCTTTTAAAAGATGACTAGTCAACCACGTTACTCAAAATCAAGCCCAAAAAAAGTGTTGTGTGTTCGACAATGTGTTTATATAAAATTTAATGTACAGTGGGGGTAATTCCAAGTTGATCGCAGCAGGAAACTTTTTAGCAGTTGGGCAAAACCATGTGCACTGCAGGGGGTGCAGATATAACACGTGCAGAGAGAGATAGATTTGGGTGTGGTCAGTTCAATCTGCAATCTAAATTGCAATGTGAAAATAAAGCAGCCAGTATTTACCCTGCACAGAAACAATATAACCCACCCAAATCTAACTCTCTCTGCAAATGTTATATCTGCCCCCCCCCCCTGCAGTGCACATGGTTTTGCCCAACTGCTAAAAAAATTCCTGCTGCGATCAATTTGGAATTACCCCCAGTATCTCAACTGTTTACTGTATCCTGAAATGTAACTCTATCCCAAAATGTTACTGTTTCTCAAAAGTTTACTGTATACCGAAAGTGTAAACTTTTGGGATACAGTATTTAGAAGGAATTCATTATATCAACTTAATTTAGGGCAATAAAAAATTTACAAGGTCTTTACTGCAATTTACAACTCAATTGTAAAAAACACGCTCCCCCCACTCAAGACTATGACACATCATTTCTCAACAACCTGACCACTTATCAAAATTATGCAATGTTATTGCACATCTACATTCCACACCCTATCAAATGACACCAGATCCATCAAAATCGGTGTAGTTGCTCTCACAGAAAATTGCTTAGCCAATTAAATATATAGATTCATTTTATAATTAGACAGGGAAATGTAAGGTAAGGTTTGTATTTCATTAAATATACTTGGAAGAGCGGTGTCATTGATGAGGGTCAGAATCACACCATCTGCTTTAAGAGCTATTTTATGGTCTTTGGGTCCAACAGAGACACTGGACATATTGTGGTTTAAACTAATTTCTGCAGCCAACAGCTCCATCACTAGGGCAAACAGGAGAGGATATAAGGGTCAACCCTGATAAGCGCTATCCCTAATGGACAGACGGGAAATTGTTAGCTAGCATGAGGGATTATGATAGAAATTAGTAGCACCCCTATAGAACACTCCCCCATACACAGAAGAGTCTGCCATATAAAATGCCAGGTCACCACCAAGGCTTCATAGTATTGTCGAGAGCCTTTCTATTTGGAATAAAATCTACTTGATCTGGGTGGACCAAGGATTGCAAAACCAGGCTAATTGGTTAGATAAAATCTTTGTAAAAACTTTCAGGTCAACATCTAATACAGAAATTGGCCTGCAGTTAACCAGATCCGAAGGGTCACGGTTTGGTTTTGGGATAATGGCTTTGGTGGTGGCATCAGTGAGCATCTTACCCTTTCACAGTGCATTAAACAGTAGGAGAAACATGGGAAGTAAGGGCACCATGAATATCTTATAATAAAGAGCAGCTGACCACCACAGTTGTTTTTATTGTGGCAGCGGTTACATATTCTGCAGTGGAAGCATTAAGGGAGCACAAGCAGGGGAGAGTTAGTGAGATGACAGGAGAGAAGATATTAACAAATAGATCAGTAGGATATGGATTATCAGCAGGTTTGGCCAGAAGATAATACAAAGCTTCATAAAAGCTTTTTAACTGGTTGGCTATTTCCTGAGGATCATGAGCTGTCCAGACATGTGAGCATTTAAACTAGATGATGCAATTTAGCATACACTTAATGAACTTAACCTGTATAGTAAGTTAACTTAACTTAACCTGTATAGTAAGTTGTCAGCATGATTAGACTACTCATAGAGAAGTAGATGTACTAAGCCTTCAAGAGTGATAAAGTGGAGAAAGTTAAGGTGCAAACCAATTAGCTCCAAACTATGGAGCACTGGCAGTTGACTGGTCTGGATTGCTGAGTAACGGGGCTAACTATCAAGGCCGTGGTCATGGGAAGATAAACAGGCCTGGGTACCGGGTGGCATGCTATTGGCTGTGGACCCAACGGTAAGAAGTGCAGAGGCCCTGAGCATCCTTGGTAGGTGATCAGTGGGTGGAGAGGATGGTAGGGACATTGCAAAGATCAGCAAGAACCGGAGCCACAGAGAAACATGTCTAGCTTCAAAGGGCTTACACATTGTTAAAGCCCTATTTTAAAATACTATATATGATATCTAGTGCATGGAGAAACACACAGACAAAAGTAGCTTCAAAATCGGTCAAGTCACCCCCCAAGGCTTTGTACTTTATATTATTGGCAAATTTTAATGTTGAAGTCTAATTAACCAAGAAGCAGCGACTTGCACTTCTGAAATATACCCCAGTTTCAGGTAGTGAGAAGCTCATGGATAACATGTATATACATTATGGCTACGAGGCCATGCCCTCTGTAGTAATAAACACATTTTAAACTTACTTTTCAAGCTTACATGACACTAAATAAACACGAGCATTGTGATTATTAAATGGATGGCATTAATATGTCTTGTGGGTGAATTTTCTCTGAAGGGATAGTTCATTGTTATTAATCCCGCACTATTGTAGGAAGCCTATAGATGTGAAAGTGTGCCTACTGTATACTGCCTGGCTTTTCTAAGCCTGCAAGACTTGCCTGCATTGTTAAGTACAGTTTTAAAGTAGGTAGCTGTATTGAAAGCAAAACTTAGCAGATACAGTATGCGTGCGGACCCCATATTTTGGTTTTGGTTATGCTAAAACCATCCTCTGTGTTTTGTTTTTGTTGTCCGGTTTTGGTTAAACCACCCTCATGTGTTTTGATTTTTTTTTTTTAAATCCTAGAAATAGCAGAAATTAGGGAATTTGGCAGTGTTTTTGTTCCTACAGTGTTATTAATGTCAATAACATTCATTTCAATTTTGACCACCTCTGAGCTCACAATTTTGTTCACAATTTGGCTACTAAGCATCAGAGCAACGGCACAAACAAACAGCAGTTATTTCTGTTTAAAAATGTGTTGCAAATTAGTAATGTATAAAAGTAATAACCAATTAAAAATGTGTATGCAAAAAAGACCAACACCAATGCCCCCCCCCCCCAAAAAAAAGAAAATTAAATACAAATAAAATAAAAATAAAATTACAGGCCATAATGAAAAGAAAAGTGGTTCAAAATGGAATTGCCACTGTGATCTCCCACCCACTTTTATGTTTCATATTAAAAAGGACATGCTAGGGGTGTAAGTTTATATCAGGTCCCGGGAGGCAAAATGGATGGAGGAGAGGTGCCCCTCCAGTGGCTCCAGTTTGTGCATGTGACGAGTGACAACATTCACCTGCGTATACGCAGTAGCACAGTTAAGGGGGCAAATGAGGAAGTTATGTAATTGCAATTCATTTCTTGCCGATCCGGTTGATTGTTGCATGATGATAAACAGATACTGACCTACAGGTTCCTGGTAGTTGCTGTGACAGGATGTATGGTGAAAATTTCAGCCAGGGAAGGAGAGACAGATTTCCCATCTTTGCATGGACAAGGAGAGAGAGATAATGTTGTGTTGATAGAAAAGCACATTTATTGGGAACATTTACTAAACAGTGATAAGAGCAGAGAAGTGAGCCAGTGGAGAAGTTGCCCCATCGACCAATCAGCAGGTTTATAAAATTTTATAGTATGCAAATTATAGATGTTGCTTCAGTTCTGATTGGTTGCCATGGGCAACTTCTCCACTGGTTCACTTCTCTGCTCTTATCACTGCTTAGTAAATGTGCCCCTTAGTAAAGTACAGGTACTCCTGCCCAGAAAGAGAGAGAGTGGCGATGTCTTCACAGGAAAATCCTAAACAGCCCATAAAAAAATAAAAACATAAAAATGAAGCTGTTATATACACCTGCCTTACCATCACTCTTCCCCAGCAGCAGGACACACACTGCAGACTGCAGCTTCCTGCACCCAAGGTATTAAATACTATGATTCAAACAGTAAGGGGTCAGACTCCATGGGATCCATCCTATTAAGTGACTGTAGAGGAATGGTGTAATTGTTTTCCCATACATGCATTTGGCCCTTGTATGACTCATCTCCCACTGTGTAACCTTCGTAGTGTGCCCAACATGGCTGCCTTATCTGGTGCGCTTGTGGATGGGATGAAAAATACAGGGACCTGATGGTTTTATTGGAACCCTACTCTGAACTTACGGACTCTGCAATCTCCCCATTTTGTAATGTATGCTACGTTTTTCCCCCTTCTTATGCTATGTATTCCCCCTTCATGTTGCTGCTTGGCGATGCATTGTACCACAAAGAATTCCTAGTGTATGTGAGTACACCTGTCCAATAAAGCTGATTCTGATTCTGCTTGTTGGTGGACTATATAACTTAAGTAATATGAGCTGCCTATGTCACTGCTCTAGTCAAGAAAAGCCATTTCAACCACTGATACAGCGTGACATGATCTACAGATTGCATCGTGTCTGCACTGTACTTTGAATTACATGGCCTGCAGTGTATTCAGATTTCATAATTGCCTCCCACGACAGAGTTTGTTAAAGTACTCACCTCCTCATTACAGTGGCAGCAGCTTCAGTCCAGGCTCCGCTTTCTCTTCTCTTAGTGGTCAAGGCTGGATGTCTCATTCCTCATCTAATGTATATGCCGGATAGGACTCGGAGCAGCTGCAGTCAGGGTACAGCAGGGGACCGCCGGTTCCGGGGCCACTGCAAGCATTATCTATTACAGTAAAAGTTCTCCAATTTTTTGGAAGGACTATCTCCGATCATAAATGCTTGATGATAAGGGTGTTGGCAATGGAGATTGCATGTGCTAGTCCAAACAGCTGGTAGCTGATACTGAACTGCTTTTTATTATTTTATAGGTTTTTTTTTACTTCAGATTTTGATAAATACTGTATCATGCATGAACTTGCTGCAACTGATGTAACAGGGAGGAGGTTCCTAGATGGGTTATGTCCCTACCTGTACTTACTTTGGCTTCACATATGGAACAGATGGTTTCACAAATGTTGTCAGGACTTTGGTAAATATAATTCTGCATAGGTGCCTTGAACTTTGTGTCCCCTGGACTACCTTTAGTAGATGTTAACTGTCAGCAGCCGCAGCACTAATACTGGGTTGCTGCTCCTGCTCTTCTGCTGACTGACACATATCCATATTTTTTTTACACACTGCAACTCACAGCGCTTCTAGTAATGGTGATACACTGGCACCTAATGAATGTTATTATTTTACAACATAATGCCTGAACCAGAACAAAACACATTTAACTTTTATTACTTGCACGCTGTTACTCACAGCATTTCTAGTAATGGTGGCAAACTGGCATCTAATGAGGATTATTTTTTGACAGTTTTCTGAATTTTTTTTAACACGGTGCCTGCACTGGACACACAACACAGTGCCTCACAGTGCTGTAGCCCACAGCCCTTCACTGGCAGTCACAGCGGTGATGCAGATCACAGCCCTTCACTGACAGACTGAGGTTTACAGCAAAGATGGACCCCACAGCCCAGTCTGACAGTCACAGTAGTGCTGCAGCCCACAGATATTCACAGTCTGACACTGTCACAGTAGTGCTGCAGCCCACAGCCCTTCACTAACACAGTCACAGTGCTGCAGCCCACATCCCCACACCCTCTCCCTCTGGCGTCCTGTGTGAAATGGTGCCCAAATTACTGAGGGACTTTTATAGAATTCAAAATATGTGAGATCCGATGCTGGGAATATGATTTTTTTTTTAATCAATAGCGGTTATTGATTATAAACATAGTGGGTACAATGTGGGTACAGAAGAGAAAAAGGGGTAACAAAACAGGGGGAAAGGGTCACATCCAAGGATTTAAGTACACATCCAGAGTAGGCACACAAACATCAGAATAATAGGGCACTGGTCAGGAATCATTAAGTCTCAGCGTTAGGTGAGTGTAAAACAATAAGGTCAACTACTTTACTGTAAATGGACGATAGCTATTGCTCCTCCAAATATTCACTCCAGCAAAACCATTTCATATGGGCAGATTAAGCAGAAGAGAAATAATTACAGTTTGCAATTTCAAAAACAAAGCGTTTATGAACCTTAGTCTCTATGGTCACTATCCTGGGTACAGAGGTGGCTTGGTGGCTGTTAAAACATGACTCATGAGATATCTGTTACCCTTGGATAATTTGCCTGGGTAAAACTTGAATAGAGCAGTTAGGGGGTTAATGGGATGGACTCCCCAATTACATTACGGATCAAGACAAATACTGGTCCAAATTGGCTTAATACAGGGACATGACACTAAATCTAGGAAAACTCAACTTCCTAAGGAAACGTCTACAACTAAACTTGCGGTTCAAGGAAGTACTAAACTTAAGTGTATGATTGCAAATGCAAGAAGCCTAACAAGTAAAATGCAGGAATTAGAAACGATTGCACTTAATGACCAATATGATATCATAGGCATTACAGAGACACGGTGGGACGATTCTCACGACTTGGCAGCAAACATGGAGGGGTACACCCTCTTCAGGAGAGATAGGACTAATAACAAAAGAAGGGGTGTTTGTCTTTATGTTAGACCATTTTTAGAACCTTATGTAAAGGAGGTCATTTATGAGGGTACTGGTGATAACGTGGAATCATTATGGGTTGAAATTTCGAGTGGAGGTAAAGATACAAAGAAGCTTTTAACAGGGACATGCTACAAACTGCCAGATATTAGTGTGGCTGACAAATAACATCTCTTGCAGCAATCAAAAAAGCTGCAGGACTGGGGGAGGTCATTATCATAGGGGACTTTAATTATTTGGACATAAATTGGAACACCGAAACAGTAAATACAGCTAGGGGAAACAGGTTCTTAAACATGCTAAAAGATCACTACTTTTCCCAGGTAATGGAGGAACCAACTAGACAAAGGACAATACTGGACCTAGTACTAACTGATAATATGGAGATAGTAACAAATGCTAAAGTAGGGGGGACCTTGGGAAATAGTGATCATAATATGATCACATTTGATATCAGCTTCCAAAAGCAACACTATAAGCGTCTAACTAAGACTTTTAACTTTAGAAAAGCTAATTTCAACTTGCTAAAACAAGCAATGAAGGACATCAATTGGGAAATTTTGTTTCATGGTAAGAATAAAGCTGAAATGTGGGATTTTTTTACAACTGAGCTCAATAAGTACACTCATTTGTTCATTCCCAAGGTTAACAAAAACAGGAGTACTTAATTCAAACCGATGTGGCTTAATAAGAAGGTAAAGGAACATATGGATAAAAAGAGGCAAGCTTTCAAAGCATTTAAGTCTGACGGGAAGGCGGAATCATTCCAGTTCTACATGGAATGTAACAAAATATGCAAAAAAACCCAATCAGAGTAGCCAAAATAGAAAACAAAAAACAAATCGCAAAGGAAAGTAAACGCCCTCCAAAAAAAAATTCTTTAAGTACTATATATAAATGGTAAAAGGTTAAACAATGGAAATATTGGACCACTAAAGGGTGAGTTGGATGTCTTGATTAATGATGATAGGGAAAAAGCAGATTTATTAAATAAATTCTTTTCCTCAGTATTCACGGGAGAGGACCAGTTGACCGGAGTAGTGCACAACATCAACGATAAAAATGACCCGTTGCTAAGTAGTATGGGAGAGACTAAGTAAAATTAAGATAAATAAATCTCCTGGGCCGGATGGACTACACCCCAGGGTTCTTATGGAACTTAACTCAGAGTTATCGAGGCCCCTATATTTGATTTTCAGTGAGTCAATTACATCAGGAATAATACCAAAGGACTGGCATACAGCAGAGGTATTCTTATATTTAAAAAGGGAATTAAAATGCATCCTGGCAACTATAGACCGGTAAGTGTGACATCTATACTGGGGAAAATACTGGAAGGCATATTAAGGGATAGTATACTAGAGTACTTAGTTACCTCCAAGGTTATTAATAGGAGCCAACATGGTTTTGTGAAGTACAGGTCATGTCAAACTAACTTAATAAGCTTCTACTAGAAATTGAGCGAAAATATTGATCATGGTAAAGCAGTAGATGTGGTCTTTTCTGGACTTTGCTAAGGCCTTTGACACAGTGCCACATAACAGACTAATTTTCAAATTCAGAGAGCTTGGGGTGGGTAACACTATTTGTACTTGGGTAAGTAATTGGCTGTACAACAGGGAACAGCGAGTGGTTATTAATGGGAAGTTCTCTGAATGGGCCTCAGTGCTTAGTGGAATACCACAGGGTTCAATACTCGAGCCATTGCTGTTTAACATATTCATTAATGACCAAGGAGTGAGCCTAGAAAGCAGTGTCAATTTTCGCAAATTATACTAAACTGTGTCGAGTAATTAATTCAAACAAGGATGTTGAGTCTATACGGAATGACTTATCCAGACTGGCAGTCTGGGCAGACAAATGGAGAATGAGGTTAAATATAGAAAAATGTAAAGTTATGCACTTTAGGACTAAGAACAATTGGGCAGCCTATAAACTAAATGGCGAAAATGTAGGTATAATGGTAGCTGAAATTTGGGTGTGCTCATCGATAATAGACTTAGTAGCAGTACGCAATGTCAAAATGCAGCAACAAAAGCAAATAAGGTGTTATTAT
Organism: Pseudophryne corroboree; assembly: GCF_028390025.1. NCBI lineage: Eukaryota > Metazoa > Chordata > Amphibia > Anura > Myobatrachidae > Pseudophryne > Pseudophryne corroboree. The sequence goes on from NC_086447.1 coordinate 512,770,577, forward strand.
GCATAAAACAGGAAATGGAGACAAGGGATGAAAGTGTAATCCTGCCACTGTATAAATCATTGGTACAGCTACACCTGGAATATTGTGTACAGTTCTGGGCACCGCACTATAAAAAGGTATCTTGGAACTAGAAAGGGTTCAGAGGCGAGCCACCAAACTGGTTAAGGGGTTAGAGGCACTGAATTATGATGAAAGACTTACAAGGTTAGATATGTTTACACTGGAAAAGAGGAGGCTGAGAGGGGACATTATTAATATTTATAAATACATTAAGGGACAATACAAGGACTTATCAGATGATCTGTTTATCAAAAAAACACTACACAGGACACGAGGACACCCCCTGAGGTTAGAAGAAAGACTATTTCATACACAATGGAGGAAAGGGTTCTTCACAGTGAGAGCAATAAGGATTTGGAATTCTCTACCAGAGGAGGTAGTAATGGTGGACTCACTAAAAAAGTTTAAAAATGGATCAGATAAATTCAGAACTGACAGAAATATCCAAGGCTACAGCATCTAAATGATACAGGTTGAACTCGATGGACATTTTGTCTTTTTTCAACCTCACCAACAACATAACTATGTACCTATGACCAAAATACGTGGAGAATATCTCCAAACCCCCCCTCCCCCATCCCACACACACGCAATTTCTCCAGCAATATTTGGAGATAGATGGCCGTATTTTGCACTGTCTGTCTGCAGTATAATACACCATGTGAAGCAATTTAAAAACATATCTGAGTGGTTTATGCAATGGGAAATTTTAAAGCCTATAGCTTAAAGCATAATGCTTATAATCTCCCACTCCTACTCTGAAAGTGACTTAGGAAAAACCCCTTTCCCACTTGATCGGATATTCCAGCATTTCTGGGGAGAGTTAGGGTTAGGTTGCGGGGGAGGGAGGTCTAGGTTTAGGCTGTAGAGAGGGGAGTTAGATTTAGGCACCACTGGAGGGATGTTAGGGTTAGACACTATGGGGTGAGGTTAGGGTTAGGCTGCGGGAAGCGTGGGTTAGGGTGTGGGGGAGAGGGGAGAATAGGCTCTACTCACCGCTGTGCAAATTGGTTTATTCCCAGTGCAAAACTAGTATAAATGAGTGACAAATGTATAATAAAAGATAATTATTTTAATCCAGAAGAAAAAAGTTCATAAAAGGCATATCATATAATGCATAACATGAATACAAGACTCCCCTATGGTTGTCTATTCAACATAAAACACCATATAGTAGAGACTATATTTAAGAGGGTTATAAATATAAATAAGACACCTATTACCGGTAAACAAAAGACAGACTACATAAAACACATAAGGTGCTGAAGCCCGTATGTCCACGGTCTGTTAACGTGTGCTGAACGTATATATGGGCTCGTGGAACATGTAGGCAGTCAGAGAAAGTGCACTGTTTTGCAGCTTATCCTCTCTGTCTTTATAACACAAAGTTTTTGTAAGGGCAACTCCCAAATGGCAGTGTATAGATGAGAGATGAGAAAAGAGATCACAAGTCCATGCTTAGCTCAGTCAGTCTTATAAATGCCTGTGAGTCCAGATGTGGTCCGAAAAGTTGCGTGCATAACTAGCATCAGTGAATTGAAATTTCCCCAGCATTTCCTGCGGCTAAAGTCCTTATTCGATGGGGTTGGGGTCCAATGGCGTGTTGTCCCCCTATGACGGGTAAAGTCCGGAGTCCACCGGCAGAAATCCTGCGTGAGCCGTTCTCAGCGCTGAGCGACAGTGTGCAGGATCGATTAGATCTGAGATCGACGTGTTTCACCTTCGGTAAGGCTTCCTCAGGATAGCAGATAAATCCACCCGGCATCGTCCCGTCTATTTAAGTAGGTTACACATGACTAAGTTGTGTCGTACTTCCGGTATAACATGCGTTCCTCAGTTGTACCATTTCCTGGATTTGCGTTCCAAAGCTGGTATTTACCTTCCGGTATTGCGTATAATATGAGGACATAAGGTTTTTCCTTCAGTTAACATTCCAATAGTGATAAAAAATTGTATACCCGATTATATTGTCTTTTCTGCAGGTATTGCCATTGGGTTCTTTAAACACAAAGGACAAAACAACATGTATGACAAACGTTACAGAGTATGTGGTACTCATCCATAGTTCGTATTAATATTGCTAATGCAATTGGTATATGGTGTAATTTTATTAGGAAAACTAAGGAAAATGTTTTTTATAAATGTTATGATATGGTTTTTCCACATATTCTTATGTAAAAAGATATAATAAAAATGTATATCATAAAAGGATAAACATATTTTGACTGGTATCTATTGAATGGATCATTTAAAGGATTAGTCTAAGAGAAAAATAATTCAGAAGATCTTATTTACTGTGTTATTTTATTTTATGTTAAAAAAGGGTTAAGGTCAAAATCAATGTTTAAACCTTTGGGTATTAATGTCCCCATGTGTTAAATTAATTTAGTTTCTTCTTTTATGAGGTGTTCTTCTAATTTACCTCCCCTCCAAGATGTGGTGATTTTCTTCAGACCTATAAATTGTAACACATGTGGATTCGCATTACGTTTCTCCTGAAAATGTATAGGGATGCTGTGGTCCTTCTTTTTATTTTTTATATTACAGAGATGCTCCTGAATTCTAATGTGAAGTTTGCGTTTCGTCTGGCCTATGTACTGTAGGCCACAGGGACAACAAAGTAAGTATACAACTCCAGTGCTGGCACAGCTTATTCGTTCCTTGATCTTAAATTCGATACCATTTGAGAATGAGGTGACAGATTCAACTATTCTGATGGAATTGGATCTTGTTTTCCTACAGGCTGTGCAAGTACCGCACCTCGAAAAGCCTTTTCTCATTTCGTCTTTCTTGCTGGTTGTTTTTTGGTGGCTATTTACCAGGATGGACATCAAAGTTGGTGCTCTTTTATATACAAAACGTGGTCTTGGTGGTAATACTACTTTGAGGATCTCATCTGATAGTAATGTGTGCCAATGTTTCCGGATACTATATTCAAGTTACTTATTTTGAGATGAAAAGGTGGAAATGAAAAGGGCATCTTCCATTTGGCTAGTTTTTTTCTGTTTGTATTTAAGGAGTTCTGTACGCGGTTCTTCCTTGATGTTATGTTTCGCCTCCTGTAAGGCTTCCTCATTATAATTCTTCTCTTCAAAATTCTTAATGAGATCTTCGACTTGGGCATTGAAATCAGTTTCCTTGGAGCAGTTCCTTTTTAACCGTCTCATCTCTCCTCCCAGGATGTTGCGTATCCAGTTTCTATGATGATTACTTTTTGCATTTAGATATCCGTTGCAATCAGTCGGTTTTATGTAAGTTTTAGTTTCTAATTTGTTGTTTTACACGTATATTGTTAAGTCCAGAAAATGAATGGATTCTTCGCTGATGGTACTTGTAAATTCTAGGTTAACTGTATTTATATTGATTTCCTTGATGAACCGTTCCAATTCACTCCTCTCGCCTTTCCATATTATAATAACATTGTCGATGTATCTCGCCCAAAGGTGTAATTTCTCTATCCATTTGTTGTTCTGCCATATATTTCTTGTCTCCCATTCCGCCAAAAATAAATTCGCATATGAGGGTGCGAATTTGGTGCCCATCGCTGTTCCAGTGCGTTGGACATAAAAGGTGTCTTTGTACCAGAAAAAATTGTGGTGAAGAATAAAAGCAATAGACTCCATAATGAATTTGATTTGTTCTCGTCTCAGGGTGTTCGTTTCCATCAATTTATTTTTTACATACTCGCATCCAATATCGTGGTGGATGCACGTGTACAGTGATTTAATGTCACACGTGGCTAATAATAAGCCATTCTCCCATTGTATGTCATTCAAAATGTTAATGACTTGGGTTGTGTCCTTTATGTACCCTTTTTGTTGTGTCACTATTGGTTGTAAGAATTTATCTATGTACCCTGAAAGATTCGCCGTTAGAGATCCAACTCCCGCTACAATGGGACGTCCCGGGGGATTTTCTCTGTCTTTGTGTATCTTCGGGAGCAGATAGAAGACTGGGATAATCGGATTCTTGTTGTTCAGATATGCATACTCTTGTGCATTCAAAATGCCTGCACTTTTTCCTCTACCCAATAAGAGGCTAAGTTCTTCCAGAAGATACACAAAGACAGAGAAAATCCCCCAGGACATCCCATTGTAGCGGGAGTTGGATCTCTAATGGCGTATTCTTACAACCAATAGTGACACAACAAAAAGGGTACATAAAGGACACAACCCAAGTCATTAACATTTTGAATGACATACAATGGGAGAATGGCTTATTAGCCACGTGTGGCATTAAATCACTGTACACGTGCATCTACCACGATATTGGATGCGAGTATGTAAAAAATAAATTGATGGAAACGAACACCCTGAGACGAGAACAAATCGAATTCATTATGGAGTCTATTGCTTTTATTCTTCACCACAATTTTTTCTGGTACAAAGACACCTTTTATGTCCAACGCACTGGAACGGCGATGGGCACCAAATTCGCACCCTCATATGCGAATTTATTTTTGGCAGAATGGGAGACAAGAAATATATGGCAGAACAACAAATACATAGAGAAATTACACCTTTGGGCGAGATACATCGACGATGCTATTATAATATGGAAAGGCGAGAGGAGTGAATTGGAACGGTTCATCAAGGAAATCAATATAAATACAGTTAACATAGAATTTACAAGTACCATCAGCGAAGAATCCATTCATTTTCTGGACTTAACAATATACGTGGAAAACAACAAATTAGAAACTAAAACTTACATAAAACTGACTGATTGCAACGGATATCTAAATGCAAAAAGTAATCATCATAGAAACTGGATACGCAACATCCCGGGAGGAGAGATGAGACGGTTAAAAAGGAACTGCTCCAAGGAAACTGATTTCAATGCCCAAGTCGAAGATCTCATTAAGAATTTTGAAGAGAAGAATTATAATGAGGAAGCCTTACAGGAGGCGAAACATAACATCAAGGAAGAACCGCGTACAGAACTCCTTAAATACAAACAGAAAAAAACTAGCCAAATGGAAGATGCCCTTTTCATTTCCACCTTTTCATCTCAAAATAAGGCACTTGAATATAGTATCCGGAAACATTGGCACATATTACTATCAGATGAGATCCTCAAAGAAGTATTACCACCAAGACCACATTTTGTATATAAAAGAGCACCAACTTTGAAGTCCATCCTGGTAAATAGCCACCAAAAAACAACCAGAAAGAAAGACGAAATGAGAAAAGGCTTTTCGAGGTGCGGTACTTGCACAGCCTGTAGGAAAACAAGATCCAATTCCATCAGAATAGTTGAATCTGTCACCTCATTCTCAAATGGTATCGAATTTAAGATCAAGGAACGAATAAGCTGTGCCAGCACTGGAGTTGTATACTTACTTTGTTGTCCCTGTGGCCTACAGTACATAGGCCAGACGAAATGCAAACTTCACATTAGAATTCAGGAGCATCTCTGTAATATAAAAAATAAAAAGAAGGACCACAGCATCCCTATACATTTTCAGGAGAAACATAATGCGAATCCACATGTGTTACAATTTATAGGTCTGAAGAAAATCACCACATCTTGGAGGGGAGATAAATTAGAAGAACACCTCATAAAAGAAGAAACTAAATTAATTTACCACATGGGGACATTAATACCCAAAGGTTTAAACATTGATTTTGACCTTAACCCTTTTTTAACATAAAATAAAATAACACAGTAAATAAGATCTTCTGAATTATTTTGCTCTTAGACGTATCCTTTAAATGATCCATTCAATAGATACCAGTCGAAATATGTTTATCCATTTATGATATACATTTTTATTATATCTTTTTACATAAGAATATGTGGAAAAACCATATCATAACATTTATAAAAAAAAGTTTCCTTAATTTTCCTAATAAAAGTACACCTTTAATACGAACTATGGATGAGTACCACATACTCTGTAACATTTGTCATACATGTTGTTTTGTCCTTTGTTTTTAAAGAACCCAATGGCAATACCTGCAGAAAAGACAATATAATCGGGTATACAATTTTTTATCATTATTGGAATGTTAACTGAAGGAAAAACCTTATGTCCTTATATTATACACAATACCGGAAGGTAAATACCAGCTTTGGAACGCAAATCCAGGAAATGTACAACTGTGGAACGCATGTTATACCGGAAGTACGACACAACTTCGTCATGTGTAACCTCCTTAAATAGACGGGACGATGCCGGGTGGATTTATCTGCTATCCTGAGGAAGCCTTACCGAAGGCGAAACGCATCGATCTCAGATCTAATCGATCCTGCACACTGCCGCTCAGCGCTGAGAACGGCTCACGCAGGATTTCCACCGGCGGACTCCGGACTTTACCCGTCATAGGGGGACAACGCGCCATTGGACCCCAACCCCATCGAATAAGGACTTTAGCCGCAGGAAATGCTGAGGTAATTATAATTCACTGATGCTAGTTATGCACGCAACTTTTCGGACCACATCTGGACTCACAGGCAATTATAAGACTGACTGAGCTAAGCATGGACTTGTGATCTCTTTTCTCATCTCTCATCTATACACTGCCATTTGGGAGTTGCCCTTACAAAAACTTTGTGTTATAAAGACAGAGAGGATAAGCCGCTAAACAGTGCACTTTCTCTGACTGCCCACATGTTCCACTAGCCCATATATACGTTCAGCACATGTTAACAGACCGTGGACATACGGGCTTCAGCACCTTATGTGTTTTATGTAGTCTGTCTTTTGTTTACCGGTAATAGGTGTCTTATTTATATTTATAACCCTCTTAAATATAGTCTCTACTATATGGTGTTTTATGTTGAATAGACAACCGTAGGGGAGTCTTGCATTCATGTTATGCATTACATGATATGCCTTTTATGAACTTTTTTCTTCTGGATTAAAATAATTATCTTTTATTATACATTTGTCACTCATTTATACTAGTTTTGTGCTGGGAATAAACCAATTTGCACTTCCCATTTGAATAGCGGAATTGGGTAGTGATTCCGCATTTTTTCCCATAGCAGCATTTATAGTAAAGTGAGTGCACCTTTCTGTTAGCGCAGTGCCATTACTTTTTGTTTCTACTCACCCCTGTTGGTATTTCATTAATTGGGATTCCGTCATCGGTATTATGACCGCCGGCATCCCAAATGCTGGCAAATTATACTGAACCCGGGTCAACAGCACTGAAGCCAATGCCCTAATTGCAAATATTTCTAAAACTCATGTTACGGCACAGCATATGTTGTTTGAAGGTGGGTGAAAAAGATTAAACTCTCATCAGAAAAGATATCACCCAAAGAAGGGAGACTGCCTCTAAACGATGAGTCTAGCTTTAAATCAGGAAATTAGCTACACCTCTTAATAATAACAGTGGGGAAGGTAGTGAAATTTCATCTGAGAGGGACACCATGCTATGCCAAGATGACAACATGGTTAGAATAGCCTTAGCAAGAGTGGACCCCAAAGGTTTAACAGAGTTTGGAAACCATAGGAGATTGGAGAGGGCGAAGGTGTGGACAACCAATACCACCTGAGCAAGGGGCATGCCCAGAAGCAGTGGTAGAGGTTGGCATCCCACTGTCCACATTTTGGGCAAGAGGGTTCAACTAGAAGGCCCATTAAGAATCCTCTGTGGGGAAAAATATAAGCACGGTGGAAAATATTTAGGTACATTTCTTTGTACTTGGCCACAGGGAAAGTAGTAATCGAAAATTTTTATATTTTAAGTAAAGCATCTACAGTGAGAGTTGTAAAGTGTTCTAACCTTTGAGCTATTCAAGTTTTAAAGGAAGAATGGTCCACTAATAATCTAAGACATGTATAGTATGAGAAAATAGCACCTTTAGATAAAGATTTTTGTAAAAGCATCTTGTCCAGGTGGTTGTCCAAATCACTAGCTGGTATTAATTTGGATACTGTGCTCACGTATTGTTGAGCCTGAAGAAAGGCTATGCCCTTAGGCCCAATAAATGTATAGTTGGCCACAGTCTCCGTAGAGTGGTTTGTGGGATTCATTAATTGACCTATACTACGAAGCCCTTCTGAATGCCATGTAGAAAATAGGTGTGTGGCTTCCCCCTGTTGAAAGTTTGGATTCTGTAGAATAGGTAGGTGAATGGAGAAACATTGGTGTAATTTATATTTGTGTCGCAACAACAACCATACTTTTCTAGTAGTTACAAGAAGAGGGAGTTGGTAAGCAAATTTTGAGGTATTTCTGCATCTGTCATGAAAAGCTATCGATAGCTGAGGTATAAAATTATGTTCAAGGGGTGTATTGATATAGATTTGATTGTTAGATAACCGATCCTTTATGTAACGGACATGAGCGGAATAACTATATGTCAGAATGTCAGGAAAGTTAATTCCCCCATTAAGTTTAGGTTGGCAGAATTTAAACAAACCATTTCTTGTGGTTTTATTATGCCACATACATTTTCAGAATAAAGAGGTTATCTGTAAATAGTCCTGTCGGGACAGTAGGATAGGGAGAACCTGGAGCGGATATAAAAGTTTTGGAAAATAAACCATGCAAAGAAGATTGACTCTTCCCAGAAAAGAAAGTTGGAGACAGCCCCCCCAAATCCGCTGTCATCTGCGAAATTATTTTTCTAATATTAATATAATATAATTTTGTGATCATTTAGCGGAGAAAAATACCCAGGTATGGATGCCTTTGTTTCGTCCAATTCAAGGACAACTGTGTAGCCCAAGTAGGATGACAAAATCCTCTTTTTAAAAAAAATATATTTATTGAAGCAATGCATATATCAACAGACATAATACAATTATTAAGGAAGTTGTACATGTCATCCATTTATCACAATAAACTTTAACCGTTGACACCTTTCAGTTCACTGTGTTTGTGGAGTCTGAGTCCAAGGATAAGTAATTACAGACACTACAGATATCGGATAGAATCTCCGTAGCACATTGGAGTGTCAACATAATAGTACAGCAAAAACAGTTTTTTAAAGATGACTAAATTGTTCAATACCTACAACAATCCCAAAAAAAAAAAGTAAAAAAAAAAAAGGAGATAAAAATCAATAAAAATAGCGTTCGCACCGGTCTCTCCACTCCCCAGGCCAGAAAAGAGAGGGTGCTACAAGGCAAGGGGAGGGCCCCCCCCCACTACCATGGTCATATACCACAGAGTATTCTTTAAGGATTAATGGAGTTGCGATTTCAGAGGGGTAGATAAAGTGGCCACGTAACTTTCTCAAACATCAAAAAACTTTTCCGCTTTATCATCCTTTTCTAATGTCATCCCCACCCACTCCATCCTAAAAAGGTAAAATAACTTAGTTTTGAATAAAGTTAGGGACGGGGGTTCAGGGTGAATCCACACCTGCAGAATGGATTTCAAAGCAGCCGCGCTAACAGCTAACAACAACTTCTTGCTGCCTTTGGACAGTCGTTGATTGTCTGGGAAGATACCAAAAAGTGCCCATTCTGGCATTAATTGCACATAGTTTGCCTGGTGGTCCACTACATATCTACGGATTTGTACCCAAAACCCCTTAATCAATGGGCAAAGCCATAGGCAGTGGTAAAGATCTGCTTGGGCCCCACCACGTTTCCAACATTCATGAGAGGGAGAAAGACCAATCAGGAATCTCCTATGGGGGGCAAGATATGTCCTATGTAGAATGTTAAGAAACATTTCCTTGTATCTTGCTGAAGAAAGGGTTGCGCATGCCGTTGTGTAGGGCTATGTGAGGGAAATAAGTTCTCCAGGCCGCTAAGCCTTCTGACTGCGTTGAGAAATCCACAACCAGTCTAAGGTGTTTATAGGCAGTCGAAATGCCCGTCTTAGTCATAGGGGCCTGTTGGGGCAGGGCATCAACCGGGTTGTGCCAGTCCACTGGGGAGAAATGTCTAACCATGTCCCCTACATAGTGTTGAGCTAGCAAGAAAGCAATTGGGTACGGCTCTACCACTGGAAACTTAGCAGCTGCCTCCTGGAACGTCAAGGTCCTCTCCCCCCGGGCGTCAACCAGACAGCCAATACCAAGAATTCCTCCCGCTCTCCAAATGTTATACGGGAAATACGCGTGTCCGCTCTGAAAGTCAGGGTTGTCTATGAATGGAAGGAATAGGGATTTGTACGTATTCACATTATACTGACGTCTCAAGACCACCCATAATTTTCTGACATACCACCGAAGCGTGTTCTCTTTGACTTGGGCTGAGACTTCTCGGTCCTGCGTATGTAGGAAGCTAACTAGGTCCCGGCCCTGCAAAAATTCCCTTCCCAAATCTGTGTTAGCATAATCTTCCTGGTTATGTAACCAATCACCGAGGTATCTCATCTGAGTTGCCTGGGAGTACCAAATCGTGGGGGTAATTCCAAGTTGATCGCAGCAGGAATTTAGTTAGCAATTGGGCAAAACCATGTGCACTGCAGGGGAGGCAGATTTAACATGTGCAGAGAGAGTTAGATTTGGGTGGGTTATTTTTTTTCTGTGCAGGGTAAATACTGGCTGCTTTATTTTTACACTGCAAATTAGATTACAGATTGAACACACCCCACCCAAATCTAACTCTCTCTGCACATGTTATATCTGCCTCCCCTGCAGTGCACATGGTTTTGCCAAATTGCTAACTAAATTCCTGCTGCGATCAACTTGGAATTACCCCCAATGTTAGGGAAGTTCAAACCTCCATTACTAGTCGGTTGTTGTAGTTTAAGCAAACTAATTCGTGGGTTTTTCCCTTGCCATATAAACTTTTTAAACAGGAAATATACAGGTACTGTATTGTTTTAATAAAGTCTGGATGGAAATTCCTACGGCGTAGCACCGAAAACAAGTGAGGCCACAGCACTGTGTCAAAGGCCTTCGTTGTGTCAAGACTCCGCAAAACATTTTTGGATAGGTGCGAGTGCGCTGAAGCAACGCTGGCTGCCACCGCCGCTCGCACCGAAACCTAGTTGATGAGGGGTCAAAGCGTGAGGCAAAATCGTTTGTAATCTGCCTGAAAGTATATTGGCGTACAATTTAATGTCAGTGTTTAGTAAAGTAATAGGCCTATAGGAGTTCACTGATTGGGAATCCTGAGCCGGCTTAGGGATCAAAATAGTATGGGCAGTATTAAAATGGTGAAACGGGGTGTGATGTTGCATAATATCGTTGAATAATTCAAGTAGTGTGGGGGCAATATGAGGATGAAGAATTTTATAGAATTCATTGGACAGGCCGTCAGGCACCGGGGACTTATGCAGATGAAGATTCGATATTGCCGCGTATATCTCTAAGGTTGTGATAGGCGCAATCAATGCCTCAGCCTGGGTTTGTGACAACCGAGGCAAATCTGCCCGTCTCAGCAATCCGTCATGTGCCTCACTATAAAAAGGAAGACTGGAGTACAGGTTTGTAAAGTATGATTCAAAGTGATCTACAATCGCCTTCGTGCTTGTGAGTAATTGGCCGGACTGTCTGTCCCTGATAGCCGTTATGTAATGGGTAGGGAGCCGTTTTTTGGACATAGTAGCCAAAAGACGTCCCGTCTTGTTTCCCCACTGGTAGTACTTGTATCGAGAAAATACTATATCTTTCTTGGCCTGGGACAATAAAAAGTCTTTCAATAACTGCTTAGCTTGAGTGTATTTATATAGTGAGTCCTCCGTTGACATAAGGAAGTGGTCATGGAGGGCTTCAGACATGGATGTATGTAATGAACGGTAAGTAGCAGTGGATTTCCTTTTATGTCTAACTACATATTCAGTTATTTGGCCTCTGAGAACAGCTTTGGCCGCGCCCCAGAGAATATGTGGTCTGTCCCAGTAATCTAAGTTGTCATCCAAATAATTCAACCAATTGTTTGTAAGAAATTTCCGAAAGTCATCTGACTTATACAAATAACTAGGAAATCGCCAGAATCTAGTGCCATTAGAGTGCGCCGTTCTCTCTAAAGTTAAGGATACGGGAGCGTGGTCAGATATTAAGATATTGTGAAAATCAGTGTTTTTTACGCACGTCACCAAAGAATCCCCTATTAAAATGGCATCTATTCTGGACCATGAGTGGTGCACATTAGAGTAAAATGTGTACGACTTGTCTGTGGGATTCAGTAGCCGCCATATGTCTGTGAGCTGGAGGGTGGTCCTCATCAACAACAGCTGTTTCCATAAGGGGGAAGCCAAATTTCTTGGGGGAGGCCGTTTGTCTAGAGTAGGGTCACCTACCGAGTAAAAATCCCCTCCTATTACCAAAGCAAAATTGTCCCTTTGTGAGAGTAGACCGGTCAGTTCCTGTATAAAATCTACGGTCCCCACATTAGGCCCATATACGTTCACCAAGGTGTAGTTCGTCCCCCATATTTCTATGTCCAATATCAAATATCTACCATCCCTATCGCGAATTGAATTTAGAATGGTATAATTCAGGTCTTTATGGAATAGGATGGCAACCCCCCTCGCTTTTCTATGATAATCAGCTGAAATACAGCCGTCTATCCATGGAGCCCTAAGAGAAGAATCCGCACCATCCAGCCAATGCGTTTACTGCAAAAACACAACGTGAGGACGGAATCTCTTTAAGTGTGTGACAATGTCTATAATATTTGTCCTATTAAAAACACGTTAAAGGTTAAAGAACACAGTACGCCATTGGCGCAAAAAGTACCTCAAGGGTACTCCCTTAACTATACCTTAAGGAATGTACTTATACTGTAAACATTTGTGCAGTGACAATGTGTAGATGTAATGCAGTGTAACCTTGTTAGCTTAAAAGCTGTATGTGCGACTATGACGCTCTGAGAAACCTTTATGCATTTATAATAACCAATCAAATACCGGTCTAAGGTTCTAACGCCTTTAGTGAGAGAATGAACGTTCAAAAAGAATAATACAATACAAGCTATGCACTACCAAAATAACATAGAATATCTAACCAAGTTACTACACATAAAATACAATAAAGACACAATTACTTTTAAACGGGGAAGGAGAGAGAGAATGGCTTATAACATTAAATAAGAGACAATATGGTTGCAGATAAAACTACACATGTGAGGAACAATCGCTGCGCAGTTAGTCAATGCTGAGAATCTTTGTGGAGAAAATACTTGACCTTACCCATACTGGCTGTCCCTATATACACAACCCTACAATACCGCATGGGACAGAAGCTAGACTCCATTTTGGGAAAACTCCCATGATTCCAAAGACTGCACCACATGGTTGAAAGGGGGAGGAGAAAATACCCGGCAGCAGCCATTTTAGATTTGCAGGTCCAAACACATGGCACTCTCTGCTACACCACAATCACATAGCAGAAGACACAAGACTCCATTTTATTCCAAAATGTCCAAGCCTCAAAACAATGCATATGTTCTGATTTTACAATTCCAAACCATCTAAATCACCTTTCACAATTTCAATCCAACTTCCTAGAACCATCTTATTCAATTTCACATTCCAAACAACTTCAGTATCTCAATAACCAGAGCATATTCATCACAAGACCAGATCACAATGTAACCACACATATCAGCCTGCCATTGCTACCAGCACATATTCCCAGATCTATCACACAAACAAGTTACAATATCCTATTTAAACCAGCACCATTGACCTTAAAGCAATCTGTAACATTTCCTTATCTAGCCATGTGAATTCAATACTTAGCCTTTAGTTTGGAGGTCAGTCCTGGGGATGTAGCCGCCATGCTGCTGGGTGCCAGGTAGCTGTGTGAGTAGCTACAGTATATCTGTCCTCAGAGGCCCCAAGCAAACTGAAACTGACTTCTTTTCTAGCCATGCCTGTTTTCCTAGTTCCTGGGGGAGGGGTCGCTCTTGCTTTGTATATGCTAATCAGGTTCAGCCCTGAAATCTTAGTAAAGGGTTGGCTTGATCATTCATTGTTCTAACAAAATGATCTTAGCTTTTATACATATAATCATATCTATCCGCTGCAATGTCCCGCAACTTCACAACAAGCCTCAAACTAACCCACACATCAATCTGTTTGCTTCAATACCAAACATGACGGGCGCATCTGGTTCTGTTCAAATAATACACATTCATGACATCAATTCATCAGCCAATTCTAAATCTCCATGATGTCTGGTGCCCGACATTATTATAACCATGTACTGTATGAAACAAGCGCCGAATCCATCTACGTGCCATGTCCGAGCAAATGCGTGTGTTACCATATATTGCTGTGCTCGCTGCGCATATTTGCAAGTATAGCAACTTAAATGTGTGTAGTTTGTATGTTCTCTCTATGTAATATTTTTGACTTTGACAGTCCACCCTTTGGCAGTCACCAATAACTGCCACTTCCTAAAACATTTCAAAAAGAGAATATATGTCATATGTAAATACATTTCTATGATTGGGTAAGGGAGGAGAGAAGAAGGTGGGAAAGAGGTATGACCTAGTGAGATAGCAGAAGCATGTGTGTATGAATCCATGTTTGGGGGGTCATGTATCATCGTGCCGTACGTGTTTTAAATCAAGCTTCGAGGTATTGCGAAGTATACATTTGAATTCCTTCTTATCCCGTGGTACGGGTCTGTGGATGGGCTGTCAAACTTTACCGAGCTCTTTTCGGCTGTGGTTGTAACAAATGGGGAGCACATTTTAGTTGATGATACATGAATGGGGGAATATGTGATTGCTGATATCTGTGCCTGTATTCCCTATCGACTATGTGTGTAATTACCTGAAGGTTGTAGAGATGAAGAAAAGACATAATTACGGTAAATGCAGTGGTATTCTATGTCAGGTAAATGAACATTTGTCGGTTGAAGTCTTGTTCGGTGTCTGTTGAATGCAGTCTTCTTTGTGCTTTTGCCAAAAAGGCGTGTGGGCAAAAAGCTTTGTCAATGTCCATAGATTTACAAAAGTGTTGGGCTAGCGTAATTTTAAAATTTCTAGGGAAACTGGGGATCTATGGCAAAGTTCATCAAATATCTGTGTATAAGGTTGTCAAAACTTCTTCTTTAATCCATCAGTTGTCTGTATACAGGATCATCAAATTCCTCGTCCAAGTGGGTCTTTTTACCTTGGAGAAAACGGAAAAACAGGTGAAAGAAACGGACCGTATAATCGCATTTTCATCACATCATTGTTTCTACAGTTGGGTCATAAATCAAATCTATTGGAATTACAATTTCCTCACTCCTTAGACTCATTACCTCAGGTAGTACTTTTCCAATATAACACAATCCTTCAGAGTTTGGGGCAAGCCACTTTATACGCCTTCCTCCCGCATATGAAATATGCATCATCGGGGAGAACATATGGGACGGAGTAGGACATTACCATATTACACATCTTCCATGTGAACTCTCCTAACCCTAATTCTCCCATCTGTTTAGTACACCTATCAGTTTGTACGATCTGTGCACTGTATCCTAGTGATACCTCTCCAACTCTCGTGATCCTATTTCCTAGGGTATACCTATATCGGAAAGATTTTCCTCTACTGGCTATGTGGCGTATAAGCTCTGTATCTGTCGGCATTCTATCTGCTCTATATGAAAAGGTCATGGTTTGGTTACTCCATGACACTTCCCAATTTCCCGGCCTTCGGGGATTGGAAATGTTAAAACATATTAGGGACCTATCCACATGATATTGGTGGAGCTTCAAACTAGGAGGACTGGAGATATTAAACCTCTTGTCCACCGGTCTCCCACCACTTAACTCAAGTACCTCCCCTACCGTTAAAGGGAATGGTACTAGTCCTGATTTGCTATGACCTTGAGGTACTTGAGAGCATACCCAACAATCTGTTTGATTTAGCACACTACCCACTAAGGAGTGATAGTCACTCAAGGGATGCCGGTCCATGTGGATATTAAAACTGGATTGGCATTTCTTGATGCATCCATCCTCAACTACATTGTCACAGAGCCTACAGATACAGTTTTCTTCAGCTAACAATCAAAAAAAAATATGTTTACAAATAATATGGCTGTTAGATTGTTTCCGGTACTCGCCTTTGTTCGGTGCTTGTGTTGCTATTGGAAACTTACACCTCCGTCTTAGTCATTGGAACCTTTCTGGTGTCAAAACTTCTTTCTCGACCTCACTGGTACTCTCACCGAAACAGACTGCTCTGGTCAACATCAGGGTCAACAGGAAAATCCATATCACAGTCTCTTGTGGCAAGTCCATCTTACAGGAGGAGAAAAGAAGAAATTTGTAATGGGGTACAGAAAAACAGTTTGAGGGGGAGAGAAACTTGTTACGATAATTAAGTTCTCTAGTCTTTGTCGTTCTTCCTGTTCTGTCGTCATCTCAAAGGTGCTGTCTCTCAGTCTTCCAACCGAACATTCCGGTGATGCAATATTCCTTCCAAACCAGCGATTTCTCTGTAAGGAGCAAAAATCTTGCATTACCATTTGTCTAACTGATGTGTGACATACCATCTTTAAAACATGAAAACATGAGAAAGAAGAGAGAAAACAAAAAAAAAAACAAAAGAGAGAGAGAACAATTCATATATGTATATATCACATAAATCAACAGAGAACAACAACAGGAAAAAAATTTTTTTCAAACATTTTAAAACATTGTCAGATCATCAGGCTGTCATATCTACATGTCCAATGGTTTCCTTGCGCAGTCCCTCCCACCAGCACCTCCATACTCCACCCTCTGTATCTGGCCAGAATACATTGATGCGGATAGGTCATGCTGGGGTTTGGTAGACTTCTGCAAAGACCAAGTAGATATGCAATGTTTGAGTCCTATCAATAATCGTCAGAGATGGGGAGAGAGAGAGAAAAAAAAAACATTTTTCACAAATACATTTACAACGTTTCACCTTGTCATTCCTGTGTCTTCAGTGAATGACCTCCCAATTTATTAACCGTTACCTCAGGCTTACCATCAGTCCTAATGATCACCTTTCCTGACTACATATCATGGGTGTGGCCCAAAATTCTTCCTAAAAGATCCCTGATTATAATTGTGTGTGTTATAATTTTGCTCATTTCTTGGTCTAGGGGGTCTGACTTTATGTGGGTTATTACAGTTGCTGGCATAATGCCCTTCTCTTCTACAATGATAACAAATCCTTGGCTTTCTCCATGTGCTAGGGGCCTGGGGTTCCGGTCGACTTGATGCCTCCTCTAGTGCTTGGATGCTCAGTACCATCAACCGCTCTCCCTGTGCTTCCCTGGTTCTTTGGATATTTTGGTCATGCTCGATAGCGGACTCTCTTAATGCAGCCACCGAGATACCTCTCCAATGAGGTATAGAGGTTTGTACCCGAATTTTTAGTGTGTCTTTTAAGCTGTCCATTAATACAGACACAGCTACCTCTCTGTGGTGTACGTTAGTTTCAATGTCATCTATACCAGTGTACCTAGCCATATCCTGCAGAGCCCGGTGAAAATACTCTGATGCGGATTCACCTTCTTTTTGTTTTATTGTAAAGATTTTATTCCACTTTACTACTGTAGGAAAATATACTCCTAACTGTAGATTGATTCTTTTTACATTATCTTGGTTATACTTGTCTGTTAGTGGTACTTCCTCATCTAGCTTACAATCAGCGATAAATTTCAATGAATCAACATCGGGGGGTAAACATGCCCTCAAAACTGTCCTCCAATCTTTGTTATTTGGCTCTGCAGTGTTTCCTAGCACTCTAATGTATTTTTTGACAAGCAACTAAGTCTTTCCTGGGATCAGGAAATTCAGACAGAATTGTTCTTAATTCTGTTCGGGAAAAGGGGCAGTACATGGCGATGTTCCTGACAGGAGTGACTCCTGAAGAGTCAGTTTTCCCATTTGGTACTGCAATTACCCTGACAGGATTAAGTCCAGTAACGTCATTCTGAATTGATTCCACGATATGAGGTACATTTGTTTGTGCGTGATGTATAATACCATACGTACCTGTGGACACGACCTCACCTGACCCTCCGTTAGGGGGTTTGATTACAGTCTTTACCGATTTGGTCGCGTCCACCTGGATGTCTTGTGTGATGGCTGCTGGAAAAGGCTCCGACATTGTGCTGGGCTCACTTTCTTGTTGGTGTTCCTGAGGAAAGTTTAACAAGGGGTGCGACTTGCATGGGTTAATAGTTGTACATTTAACACTTTCATTTTTATAAACCTTATTACGTTTGTTACATTCATTCTTAATATAGTTACTAAGTGCACTTTTATCGCACCCCATCGTGCCTTTCTCCGCAACCATAATCCTCTCCATTGCCATGTCTCTCCTCTCAGGATGAAAGTTAGGTATGTAAGTTACATTTCTTTGCATGTCACTTTCCTGTAGCCATATCTGTAAACAATCATTATGTTTAACTCGTTGTTTCCAGGATTTTACGAGACAGATCCTTCGCCTTAAATTATGCAATACCTCTAAGTCAAAACTACCTATCCCGGGAAATGGTACCTTATCCCCCGCAGTCATTCGTGTCCATTCATCACAAAAGGTCTCAGTGTGGGGACCATACCTCCTCCACATTACTAACCGAGCAGACCCTCGGGGTCTGCAAGCCTCTGCAGTCTGAACCCTGACTGCTGAACGTCCCTGTGTTGTGCACTTGGCTTCCATTGTGGACCTTTTTTAACACAGAAAAACTTCCTAAAATGCACCAAACACAGAAGTCTACGGTGGAAATCCTTAAAGCTCTTCCACTGAACTCCTTCTGCTCCGAGTACAACAAATCCGCCCCTTTTAGCAGACACGTGTAACCGTTACAGGCCCTATCTCTAGAGATTTTCCTGAGAGACCAGTGAAAATTCCCTTCTTTACACAAATCACGCTTGCATGTGCTCCCTACAACACGTATGAGGGCAAGATTTACGCATGGATATACTACCTCATATCACGTTGCGTTATTGGTCACACATACAACCGTGCGGTCCAATCGTACCACTTATAGACACTTGTTGCCCATAAATGGTAGGATCATTGGAGTCTCCCTACTGTGCTTCAAAACAGCCAGAGCGTAATACAACGAAAACTTTATCACACTCTGTTGCACGTTTTCACTCAGACCGTGCTCATCACGTTCCACCAAAGATCACCCAGATCACTCAGTTCACAAAGCGGGATTCAATACACTCATACCGTTTTCAACCCACTATCATTCTTATAGTTTTCTGATCAGAAAAATCATTTCCCGTAGTCTGATAGCTGTCCCCAGAGGCATTACAGTAAAGTAAGGTATTTAAACTAAGTTTTGGAAAAACTGAAATCAATTTGTGCTATTATCACGTGGCTATGCTATACCGCCCCCACTAAAACAATGCTATTGTGCGATTTGAGTTTCGGTGGGCGTACCCAGACGCTCCGTTGCGTAATATACGCTGCGTGCGTCGGCCTTTGGGTTGTGTTCGCGAGTCTCAGCCTTTTGTTAGAGACACGTGTACGCTGGCCACAAAATACAATTAGCACGTTTATTAATGTAGATGATTCTTTTAACTGTAATCATCTACCAAGCCCCACACAGGTCTTTCTTGTATCTCAGGTAAAGCTGTGTGTGTTCTATACCTTAATGTATTACTTTTATACTTTAACTATTTAAATAGCGACAAATCTCTTTTAGCACGTTATCAATGCAAATGGCAAACAGGAAGGTGAGATATGTGAAAGTACACAGATGAAAATGCAATTCTAAATTTAATTTAATAACATACATTGATGTAAGCACACGCATATAGATTTTACATATAAGTACCAATCACTATTACTTATGATTGACTATGATATGGACTAAACAAATGCATAAAAAAAAACTCATTAAATGATGATTTCTTTTTGACAATGGATGGCTGATTATTTCCTGAGTCAACTGAAAATCAGCCGTTCAAATTTTTTTTTTTTACCTTCCCAAAATGGCCGCTGCTCCTCCCCCATCCATGAGGTTTACACAAAATGGGGGACAGATTTTTGTCACAAAGAAAAATCATCATGCCAGCCCCTTTTAGTTATCACGCTATGCAGAGCGATTAAAAATAATTTTAAACCTATTTAAACAGACAAACCATCCAATTTGCGTGTACAGTTGGCACCAAATCGAAATAAAAACCAGATTTACAAAGACAATAACGTACTGTTCTTACCTTCCAGTTCCCGAATTCCCTCAGCACTCCTTACCAAGTGAAGCAGGCGCTTATCTGGTCAGCACTGCAGTATCCCCGACCTCCAAACGGTTTAACGAGGGATACTACCTTCCACTCTTTGCTGACCGATAATGTCTGCTGAAGTTACCTAGTGCAGATATGTGAAGACCGGAGGAGCTCCCCAATTGACAATGTCTATAATATTTGTCCTATTAAAAACACGTTAAAGGTTAAAGAACACAGTACGCGATTGGCGCAAAAAGTACCGCAAGGGTACTCCCTTAACTATACCTTAAGGAATGTACTTATACTGTAAACATTTGTGCAGTGACAATGTGTAGATGTAATGCAGTGTAACCTTGTTAGCTTAAAAGCTGTATGTGCGACTATGACGCTCTGAGAAACCTTTATGCATTTATAATAACCAATCAAATACCGGTCTAAGGTTCTAACGCCTTTAGTGAGAGAATGAACGTTCAAAAAGAATAATACAATACAAGCTATGCACTACCAAAATAACATAGAATATCTAACCAAGTTACTACACATAAAATACAATAAAGACACAATTACTTTTAAAAGGGGAAGGAGAGAGAGAATGGCTTATAACATTAAATAAGAGACAATATGGTTGCAGATAAAACTACACATGTGAGGAACAATCGCTGCGCAGTTAGTCAATGCTGAGAATCTTTGTGGAGAAAATACTTGACCTTACCCATACTGGCTGTCCCTATATACACAACCCTACAATACCGCATGGGACAGAAGCTAGACTCCATTTTGGGAAAACTCCCATGATTCCAAAGACTGCACCACATGGTTGAAAGGGGGAGGAGAAAATACCCGGCAGCAGCCATTTTAGATTTGCAGGTCCAAACACATGGCACTCTCTGCTACACCACAATCACATAGCAGAAGACACAAGACTCCATTTTATTCCAAAATGTCCAAGCCTCAAAACAATGCATATGTTCTGATTTTACAATTCCAAACCATCTAAATCACCTTTCACAATTTCAATCCAACTTCCTAGAACCATCTTATTCAATTTCACATTCCAAACAACTTCAGTATCTCAATAACCAGAGCATATTCATCACAAGACCAGATCACAATGTAACCACACATATCAGCCTGCCATTGCTACCAGCACATATTCCCAGATCTATCACACAAACAAGTTACAATATCCTATTTAAACCAGCACCATTGACCTTAAAGCAATCTGTAACATTTCCTTATCTAGCCATGTGAATTCAATACTTAGCCTTTAGTTTGGAGGTCAGTCCTGGGGATGTAGCCGCCATGCTGCTGGGTGCCAGGTAGCTGTGTGAGTAGCTACAGTATATCTGTCCTCAGAGGCCCCAAGCAAACTGAAACTGACTTCTTTTCTAGCCATGCCTGTTTTCCTAGTTCCTGGGGGAGGGGTCGCTCTTGCTTTGTATATGCTAATCAGGTTCAGCCCTGAAATCTTAGTAAAGGGTTGGCTTGATCATTCATTGTTCTAACAAAATGATCTTAGCTTTTATACATATAATCATATCTATCCGCTGCAATGTCCCACAACTTCACAACAAGCCTCAAACTAACCCACACATCAATCTGTTTGCTTCAATACCAAACATGACGGGCGCATCTGGTTCTGTTCAAATAATACACATTCATGACATCAATTCATCAGCCAATTCTAAATCTCCATGATGTCTGGTGCCCGACATTATTATAACCATGTACTGTATGAAACAAGCGCCGAATCCATCTACGTGCCATGTCCGAGCAAATGCGTGTGTTACCATATATTGCTGTGCTCGCTGCGCATATTTGCAAGTATAGCAACTTAAATGTGTGTAGTTTGTATGTTCTCTCTATGTAATATTTTTGACTTTGACATGTGTTACCACCCGCTTCCGCTTAACAGGGGAGTTAAGTCCCCCGACGTTCCAAGAAACTATCTTAACACTAGAACCAATGGGAGTCATAGGGTGAGAGTGAGGATCCTGAGTGGAATTAGCCAATACCTACACGTGGGTGCATGATTAAGTCAGATACCAGAATGTCAGTTATCCACTCCCTGTCCCAGCAAGCAGGGAGCTGCGGATAGATAATACAGAGCATGCGCAGGTAGCCTATGCCATGGGGGGGGGGGGGGGGGAGAGACCAGGTGCAAACAAAAAAAACGCATATCCAAAAAACAATACATTGCTTCAAACATTTTCTAACTATTTTTCCAAACCACATTAACCTGACAAGCGCCCTCAACATGAGTGACACTTGTGTTGAACGTAAGAGCATAAAATAAATGTAAAATCAAATCGGCCAGGTAGCTCTAATATGTGCGTATAACCACTTTATACAAAGCGGGGTGATTAAGGTAAAATACTCATGTGCAAATTAAGGATTATCTGGGCTTCTGGGGTCAAGCATTCTAGTAACATAAGATTTGGCTTCACTCGGGTCTGAAAAGAAGAATGTGCGCCCATTATCATGGATACGCAGCTTGGCCGGGTACATCAATACAAACCTTGTGTTGTTGTCATGGAGCAGTCTGCAGACATTAGAAAACTCCCGTCGTTTCTGTGCCACAGAGGCAGAAAAATCCTGAAAAATGAGGACGGTCCTGTCCTTCACCTTCAGTTGGGAAACATTGCGATAGTAATGGAGAACCTGTTCCTTCATACGAAAATCAATAAATTTAGCGATAACCGGTCTAGGTCTCGAGTCCACATCAGATCTAGTCGGACCAATTCTATGAGCTCTCTCTATATGAGGCAGAAACGACCCCCCAGGAATCTCCAGCGCAGTGAAGACTTCCTGAGACAGAAACTCTGAGAGTTGCGATTCACGGACTGATTCCGGGATACCCACAAATCTCAGGTTCGACTTCCTATCCCTATTTTCCAAGTCATCTATCTTGGCTTGCATAGCTGCAACAACTGTAGAGTGAGAATCTGAGGCCTGCTGCAGTGACTGCACCCGATCCTCAGTATCGCTCACCCTCTGCTCCACTGAAGTGAGTCTAGAGGAATTCGTCTCCAGGTTAGCCAGTGTGGTGTCTAGCGCCGTCTGGATCTGTTCAAGTTTCCGATCAATGAATTGTATGTTTTCAAGTTTGCTATCTATCTGAGGCATCTGGAATTTAGATAGCTCTTGAGCCATTCTGGAAAGGGATGTCTGGTCTAATAACATATCCATGTTCGTCACCCCGTCCGGGTGGCTAACCCCCCAGGAGGGCGAGGGAGGGTGCGATTTCCCTTGATTCTGCTTGTTCTTACTCATTCTAGTGTTTATAGTTGGTTGGGACGATCTGCCAGACGAGGTCCTATGGACGTATTTGTCCATAACACACCATCCACCTCACTGCAAAATTATGGTGGCTGTGGAGCCACTTATTCCAATATAACAACCAAAGAGGATGCCTGCACAGTTATATGTCTATAATACTAGTACAATCTGCAGAGGAGCAACAGAGCTATCTGGTCAAATATACATCACTACTACATAATATCAGTTATGATGAACAAAGAACATACGCTCAGTAGCATAGACCATTAACTGATAGAACCCAAAATTCCTATCTGGTCTATGCTTTGAAACCATAAAGTTGTTCAATCTAACCTAGCGAATACCAGTGTACGTGTATAAGTGAATTTAAACATAGAAAAAGGCTGCAATTAGTTAACACTACCACCAGATGGCAGACCTAACAATTAAATGGCCCAGTAGTAGAAAATCTGAGCTGACATGAATCAATGTTATGAGCCCAGGCAACAGCAGGACACCTAATAATCCCTGCAATATTTAACAAACTCAATCTGGGGCAGAGACATAATTATGTGCAGGCACTGTATATACTATATTGCAGCAGTAAGCCTTTCCACAGGTAACCTAAACTAAACCTCTACATCTCAAGGTATATGATAAAGAATAGGGACTTGGTGGCAGTCAAGCAGCTTCAGCTAAACCTTAACACAGGGGTGGACACTCTAGGGACCAGTTCGGTTCACCCAGCTAGATCGCTCCAGAATTTATAGCAGAGAAAGGAAAAAAAAGGGAATAAAAAAGGGAGGTTTTGAAGGGGAGAGACACGAGCGGCGCGCGCGGGGGGGGGGGGGGGGAGTACAGTGAGGATGAGGGGACCCTGTTAGGTGGCGTTAAAGGACGAAGCAGGGGGTGAGAAATAAATTGAGCGTTAAAGTACTTAAACAGAAGAGTCAGTGGCCCAGGTACAACAACAGCCGATTCACATGTCAGCTGCAGCTTGCCTTGGAACCAAATCGATCCGTGCTGAGATGAGCTGGGGGCAGTTCAAGCACCAGCAGGGCTGAGCTGTCTTCAGAGCAACAACGCGCCGGGCTCCTCCTCCAGAAAGAGCATCTCCCAACACCAGCTGGATTATAGTCAAGAGACCCTACCGCCAGGCAGCCCAGGGTCAGCCCGTCCCTCCGGTCCGTCCCACGGCACACGCTGTAAGTAGAGCCGGAGCAACAAGCCGCGGGCAAGCGCCGCCAATAATGGAAAGAGGCAATCTTCACCCGCACTGCTGTGAGGGCTCCCGCGGGTCACAGCCCCTCGATGTCCACGGTCGGCAAGCCCCAGATGGGAAAAGGCACCGCGCCACGAAAGGACCGTCCAGAGAAGCTCCCGCAGGTCACCACCGCCGGAGGTCTGCAGTCCACAGCCGCCGAAGGTCCGCTGTCCACAGCTGCCGAGGGTCAGCAATTCACAGCCGCCGGAGGTCCGTGCGCAGCAAGTCCTGGGTGGGGAAAGGCACTCTTCTGGAAAGGCAGAATCTCGGGAGGCTGAGCAGACACCACTCCATGCCGCGCCCGCGCCTACGAGTATCACGAGCCGCCCCACAGCAAACGGGTGAGTCCAAGCCGCCAGCCACTCTCCGAGTCACCCAGCAGTGGGCTCAGCGGGAATTAGTCCACCTTCTCCTACTCGGCTATATCGCGGCAGTTATCCAAGGTTAGGCAGTATATTTCAGCTGCTGGTGTAGAGCAGGCATACAGGTTTCGACTCGTTCCTGCCTATCCACGAGGCAGTCATGGAGACCTTCAGAGTCGATGGCCAGACACCGGGGAAATTTGAAGTGCCAATCCTAATAGAGGTATCCCTCGACTCCCTGGATGTGGCTGAGTAGAAGTACTCACAAGCTGGTCTGTGATACTCGGGAGGAGAGGAGGATGGCTAGAGATTCTTTGCTCTCAGTGCAGAGCCTGGTTAAAACGCAGCCATGCTGGATGGCCTGCCCACCGGAAGTCCCGACAAAATCCTCTTTTTAAATAGAAAGCTTGTAATTTCTTAAAATTAACTAAGAATCCGGAGACTGACCCCACCCTGTCAACCAAGTCCAATAACAGTTTTAAAGAGTGTTTGGGGTTTGATAAGCAAATGAGGACGTCATCTGCAAATGCCGTAATTTTCACTTCAGTAGTCCCAATACGTCTACCACGTAGGATGGTCCAAGACGCAATTATTCGAAGCAGGGGATCCAGGGATAAATTAAATAATAATGGGGAAAGAGGACAGCCCTGGTGAGTACCTTGGGTCATGTTGATCATATCACTCTTCGTCCCGTTTATCAAAAGAAAGGCAGTGGGGGAGTTGTAAATATTTTTTACAAGGTGATGTCCAAAATCTCGGGCTGAAAGCACATTAAATAAAAAAGGCCAGGACACAGTGTCAAAGGCTTTTTGAGCGTCAAGGCTCCAAAGCATATTGGGGGTAGTGGGGGTATTATTTGCTGCCGCTATAGATGCATTGGCCATCCGAATTCCTTTAACTGATTGTCTTCCACGAATAAATCTTAATTGATGTGGTGAGAACAAAGGAAGAAAAAGACTGTAATCTGTTAGAAATAATCTTTGAAAGGATTTTAAAATGTACGTTTAATAAGGTAATAGGATGATAGGATCCGAGTAATTTAAGGTCTCGGTCCGTTTTCTGGATTAGAGTGGTGAAAGCCCAGCACAGGGCAAGGTCGCCCAGCATGTGTAACGTGCCGCCTCCTGATGCATCGAATTAAGGTTGACCCCTGTCAATGCTATTTTTTTAATCAGAGCGGCTGTGTGTGACATCATGCAGCTGCCCCCTGAATCCGCTCCCGGCCTGCTACTGTTTGGCCCACCACACCCGCGAAACAGTGCCCCTCCCCCCGAACGTTCACCGCATTCAATCATCTTGGGGCTGCACCCAGGAAGAAGGGTGGTGTACGTGCACTGTGGCCAGTGCGCGTGTGCAGACCAGAGGAATGCGGCCGCTGCATATAGATGAGCAGCTGCATCCATCTCTGAATCAGCCCCTATATTCACAGAAATAGCCAGTGTGAGTTTGACCAACACTGCACAGATGATGATATGGTGGTGATGACCTGGTGTGGTGGTAATGCTAAAGATGTGCGGTGGGCACTTTTTGTGTTTTGTGTTTTGGTTTTGGATCTGGATCCTCGCTTGTGTTTTGGATCTGGATTGGTTTTGTGAAAATCACCCTTTCGGGTGTTGCTTTTGGTTTTGGATCTGGATGATTTTTGGGGAAAAAAACACAAAAATAGCTAAAATCATAGAATTTGGGGGTCATTTTAATCCTACAGTATTATTAACCTCAATAACATTCATTTCCACTCTTTTCCAGTCTATTCTGAACACCTCACATCTCACAATCTTGTTTTTAGGCCAAAAATTTGCACCGAGGTAGCTGGATGACTTTGCTAAGCGACACAAGTGTGCGGCACAAACACCTGGCCCATCTAGGAGTGGCACTGCAGTGGCAGACAGGATGGTACTTTTAAAAACTAGGCCCCAAACAGCTCATCGTGTAAAGAAGAAAAAGAGGTGCAATGAGGTAGCTGGATGACTTTGCTAAGCGACACAAGTGTGCGGCACAAACACCTGGCCCATCTAGAAATGGCACTGTAGTGTCAAACAGGATGGCACTTTTAAAAATATAGGCCCCAAACAGCTCATCATGCAAAGAAGATAAAGATGTGCAATGAGGTAGCTGGATGACTAAGCTAAGCAACACAAGTGTGTGGCACAAACACCTGGCCCATCTAGGAGTGGCACACAGTAGCTGAATGTCGAAAGTGGCCCACAGTTTTTCAGGCCACCAACAGCATCTCCCACACGCCCCTGTAATTTAAAAAAAAATTCTGCACCCCCAAATGAATTTTATGTGCAAAACATGGGATGTGCTGGAATTTGCCCAGATGTGATGCACGCACAATATTGGTGGACTTATACGGTAGTACCCCTGGACTTATACGGCAGTACCCCTGGACTTACACAGCAGTACCCCTGGACTTATATGGCAGTATCCCTGAACTTATATGGCTGCACCACTGGACTGGACTTATATGGCAGTATCCATGGACTTATATGGCTGC
This sequence comes from Pseudophryne corroboree, assembly GCF_028390025.1. Classification (NCBI taxonomy): domain Eukaryota; kingdom Metazoa; phylum Chordata; class Amphibia; order Anura; family Myobatrachidae; genus Pseudophryne; species Pseudophryne corroboree. The sequence continues at coordinate 512,798,044 of NC_086447.1, forward strand.
ACCACTGGACTGGACTTATACAGCAGTACCCCTGGACTTATACGGCAGTACTCCTGGACTTATATGGTTGCACCACTGGACTGGACTTATATGGCAGTACCCCTGGACTTATACAGCAGTAACCATGGACTTATATGGCTGCACCACTGGACTGGACTTATACAGCAGTATCCCTGGACATATACGGCAGTACACCTGAACTTATATGGCTGCACCACTGGACTGGACTTATATGGCAGTACCCCTGCACTTATACAGCAGTAACCATGGGCTTATACGGCTGCACCACTGGACTGGACTTATACGTCAGTACCCCTAGACTTATACGGCAGTACCCCTGGACTTACACGGCAGTACCCCATGACTTATACGGCTGCACCACTGGACTTATATGGCAGTATCCCTGAACTTATATGGCTGCACCACTGGACTGGACTTACATGGCAGTACCCCATGACTTATACGGCAGTACTCCTGAACTTATATTGCTGCACCACTGGACTGGACTTATATGGCAGTACCCTTGGACTTATACAGCAGTACCCATGGACTTATATGGCTGCACCACTGGACTGGACTTATACAGCAGTACCCCTGGACTTATATGGCAGTACTCCTGGACTTATATGGCTACACCACTGGGCTGGACTTATATGGCAGTACCCCTGGACTTACATGGATGCACCACTGGACTGGACTTATACAGCAGTACCCCAGGACTTATATGTTAGTACCCCTGGACTTATATGGCTGCACCACTGGACTGGACTTATACAGAAGTACCCCCGGACTTTTACGGCAGTACCCCTAAACTTATACGTCTGTACTACTGGACTGGACTTATATGGCAATACCCCTGGACTTATACGGCAGTACCCTAGAACTTATACGGCTGTACTACTGGACTGGACTTATATGGCAGTACCCCTGGACTTATACGGCAGTACTCCTGGACTTATATGGCAGTACCCCTGGACTTCTATGGCAGTACCCCTGGACTTATATGGCTGCACCACTGGAGTGGACTTATATGGCAGTACCCCTGGACTTATACAGCATCACCAGTGGACTGGATTTATACGGCAGTACCCCTGGACTTATACGGCAGTACCCCTGGACTTATACGGCAGTACCACTGGACTTATACATCCATACCCCTGGATTTATACGGCAGTACCACCGGACTTATACGGCAGTACCCCTGGAGTTATACGGCAGTACCCCTGGAGTTATATGGCTGCACCACTGGACTGGACTTATACGGCAGTACCCCTGGAATTATGGCAGCACAGGACACCACCACAGAACTTATGGAAGCACAGGACACCACCACTGGACTAATTCAGCACAACACAGCCTCACTGGACTGGACATATACAGCAGCAGCACTGGACTTATGGCAGCACAGGACACCACCACTGGACTTAGGGCAGCACAGGACACCACCACTGGACTGATGCAGCACAACACAGCACCACTGGACTGGACTTATACAGCAACACTGGACTTATGGCAGCACAGGACACCACCACTGGACTGATGCAGCACAACACAGCACCACTGGACTGGACTTATACAGCAACACTGGACTTATGGCAGCACAGGACACCACCACTGTGACTGGATTGATGCAGCACAAGACACCACCACTGGACTGATGCAGCACAACACAGCACTGGAATGACACAAAAGAGCAGGTCACTACCCCACATGGCACACCACTTTCCCGCACAGACACGTCCTCTCGCTACACTCTCCAGGACTGGAGTGAAAATGGTGGCAATGCTTGGCTCCTTATGTGGAATCCAAAACCCACGAGAATCCGACAGTAGGATGTTGATGTTTCGCCGTGTTCTGGTTTCCGAGTCTGGCGGGAAGTCCCGAGCCATGTTCGGATCCGGGCTCAGGATGTGATGTTCTGGGGTTTCGGTTCTCAGGGAACCGAACCCGCTCATCCCTAGGTAATACTAATGTAGTTTATTAATGAATGTTTCTGTATCTCACATTCACAACAGACTGTGGCCAATTATTTTGTGTACTACTAACTACTTATTATTGCTTTCCTGAGCTGGTATAATGCACAGTGACATCATTCTTTCTCCTCCTCTGAATCCCTCTTCGCTCTGTGTGTCTGTGACATTTGCTGTGTGAGTGACTGCTGCTGCTGCAGGGTGAGGGCTGTGCTCTGATTGGCTCCCCGAGTCAGTGAGAGCCAATCACAGCTAGAAGTGTGCCCTGCTGCCTAGCAGCAACCTAGAGAGGGGAGGGAGTGACATACCCTCCAACATTTTACACAAAAAAATCGGTACAAATTCGAAAAGGGGCATGGCTTCGGGCAAAGGGGGTGTGGCTACTCCCCTTTCTATACTTTCAATGGAAGTTTGGAGAGCCAAAAATCGGTACAGACCTTAAAAAATGGTATTGTCCTGCCAAAAAGGTACAGTTGGAGGGTATGGAGTGAGGGACTGAGCAGGCTCATGTCTGTAGCAGAGAGAGAGTCAGCTTCCAACGAACCTAGGAAGTTTCTTTGTTACAAACACAGCAGCTAGGCTAGTTATAGCTGTTAGGAAGTAGAAAAACCAAGCAACCATCAGAACACCATCAAATGATTACCATTCGATGGTGACAAACATCAGAAGGTCACCATTGAATGCCAAAAACACTACCATCGAAAGAAAAACATTGATGGTTCTGAAACATCGGTTATCAATGTCCATCCCTAATCACGGGCACAGTCAAATTAGTATTACAACACATAATAGAAGACCTTGGTAAAGGGACAATGAAACATTGTACAGGAAAATGTCCATAAAAAAACTGGAGTAACAGTAGAACTGTCTGACCTTAAACTTAAAATAAATAAAATCTCTTAAAGACCTCATCAAAATACAACTAACAGTGACAAAACATTAAAGAATGAGGAGGCAATAAACCTGCAGAGGGAAAGTATGTGGTTAAGTATAAAGTAGAGCATCCACACTATTAAATGGAGGAGAAACCCAAGCTTAGGAGGATGAGCCCATGATGGACCAGTTCATCTGAACTCCATGGTCAGGAGAAGATCTTGGAGATGTCCCAATAATGTTCCACTCTGTGAGAGTGTTCATAACCTCCTCCAGAGTGGTGATAGAAATGATGGAGCCATTACATGAGATGAGCAATTTGGTTTGGAAACCCCAGCATTAGAGCACTGGTAACTGGGTAGAAGGACCGTCATTTAGCCAGGTTGGCCTGGGAAAGGTCACCAAATAGTTTTTAGTTTCATCTGGCATGAAAATCTCACTCAGGGGCGGATCTTGGTGCAAGCAAGCAGGGAAATGGCCTGCACCACTGCAACCTGAGGGCATGGCCGCAGACACCCTGCCATCGCCAGCGTGCCACCAGCCAGCCTGCCTGCCACCCTCCACCCACCACCAGTGCCCAGTGATATATTGATTTTAAATATGGTGCTGGCCATCAGTCAATCAGAGCTCATGGCCTGGCAGCTGCAGCTCCTGGTTGGCTGCTGAACTGCAAGCTTTGATTGGCTCGCGAGCCGGCACCATATTTAAAATAGCCACCATATACTGGACTCAGCGATAGGGAAGGAGCAGTGTGTGCTAGGTTTTCCTTCCCCCTGACAGAGACTGTCAGCAGCCCAGCAGCAGTGTGACAGAGGAGGAGGCCCAGGGTGGTAAGCTCTGCTGGGAAGGAGCAGTAGGGCAGTATGTGTATCTGGCACTATACAGGGGGCAGTATGTGTAACTAGCACTATAGAGGGGGCCTTATGTGTAACTGGAACTATACTGTGGGCAGTATATGCATCTGGCACTATACAGGGGGCAGTATGTGTAACTGGCACTATACTGGGGGCAGTATCTATCTGGTACAATAAAGGGGGCAGTATGTGTAACTAGCACTGTAGAGGGGGCATTATGTGTAACTAGCACTATATGGGGCATTATGTGGAACTAGCACTATACTATGGGCAGTATATGTTTCTGGCACTATACAGGGGGCAGTATATGTATCTGGTACTATACACTGGCAGTATGTGTAACTGGCACTATACTGGGGGCAGTATGTTTATCTGGCACTACGGTGTGTGCCATAACATGTAATGGGCATTACGGTCTGTGGAATAATGTGTAATGAGTGTTACGGTGTGTGACATAATATGTAATGGGCATTATGGTGTGTAGCATAAGCTGTAATATGCGTTACAGTGTGTGGCATAATGTGTAATGCGCGTTACGGAGTTTGGCATAATGAGGAATGGGTATTACGGTGTGTAACATATACATATATATATGTTTTATCTAATTTGCATAGCTTCCTCTCCATCCACCTTTGGGACTTCCATCAATTGAAGAAGTACTTTAAAGCCAAGCCTGTTTTGAAAAAAAAAAAAGTAGAACAAAAATTTAATATATACTATATATATATATATATATATATATATATATATATACATACTGTGCATTGATAGTCCGGCACTTCACTTAATGGAATAATAGCTGCCCCGGTGATTCAGTACAAGAGCCATACATACACAAACAATGCTGCGGCACTCGAGGACTTATAGTGAAAAAAAGTATATTTCCAAAAAATGTCACATGAAGACACCAATGTCCACACCTTGACAAAGTGGCTTAGGGCCCTGAAATGTTGGTATCTTCATCATGTTACAGTGATAAAGAGTACATTTACAAAAAATGTAAGTCCTCGAGTGCCGCAGCATCCTTACTATAGGAGGAGGACACGGGGGTGTGACGTGGGCGGTGAAGGCAGCGGTGGGTTCCCATGGCAACGGACTCACAGTGGTAAGTGCTGATTTTGAATTGGGGATCATTACAACAGGTGCACACACTTAGGATTGATTAGTAGCACATAAAAGAAGCATTAGTAGGCTACAGATGGTTGATAGTCCCCTGATGACGGCATGGTCCGAAACGGCTGTTGGGAGCTGTAGCTGGTCTGGTCTAAGGACCCCAGAGGAATCGTGAGATACATGTTATTGCTGAATTGCCAATCATGCTCAAATTGCACATTGTCACTTTTAAAGCATTAAATAACTCATCAGTTAAAGGAGTGCTGGTCTGGTCTACTACTTAAGCCCCTATTGGAGCCTCATGGTGTGGACTGTTGGATATACAATTGTTTGACCTGGCACCCGACATTTTGGGACTTGGTGGAGTGCGGTTTTCATCACTGCTCTCTCTCTCTTTCTCTCTCTCTCTCTCTCTCTCTCTCTCTCTATATATATATATATATAGTGTGTGTGTGCTGTCGGACCGGCACTCGCTCCCTGATATAGGCCCTCATTCCGAGTTGATCACTCGCTACTTTTAGCAGCCGTGCCAACGCATAGACGCCGCCCATGGGGGAGTGTATTTTTGCTTTGCAGGAGTGCGAACGCCTGTGCAGCAGAGCGCCTGCAAACACATTTTGTGCAAAACAAGACCAGCCCTGTAGTTACTTTTTCTGTGCGATGATTGCTGAGATGAGTGACACGGTAATGACGTCAGATACCCGCCCAGCATACGCCCGGCCATGCCTGCGTTTTTCCAAATACTCCCAGAAAATGGTCCGTTGACACCCAGAAACTCCCACTTCCTGTCAATCTTCTTGCGACCGCCAGTGCGACTGAAAGCGTTGCTAGAACCTGTGCAAAACCACGATGCTCGTTGTACCCGTACGTCGCGTGTGCGCATTGCGGTGCATATGCATGGGCAGATTTGCAGTTTTTTTTACCTGATCGCTATGCAGCGAACAATGGCAGCTAGCGATAAACTCGGAATGAGGGCCATTGTTACATAGCTCTGGTGCTCTCTGGAACCTCTGTATATATCCCCATAGAAACAAACAGCGGCACTCAGAGACTTTAAAATGGTGAAAGTGTTTTCACATCCATCACACTGAATCCCAACGTTTCCTGTGTATAGCCTTGACAAAGGGGCAGACGAGCCCCGGAACGTTGGGCTTCAGTGTGATGTGAATGGCAAAATGAGAGAGTAAATAAAACTATATTAGTTAAATAAAAATAGTTATAAACAATCACTTCAAGTATATCAGAGGTTTGACTTACTGCTGAATTTCAGACTGAATGGTAATGACTTTCCCATAGTTTCAACTGTAAACATAAAAATGATCCACACTAGAAACATTGGCTTTTTGCTTGACTGACCTCAGCAAGCAATTAACTAGCAAACTCAAGCCAAATAAGTGCGCACCCTAATATATTTCAGGATCTACAGTGTTACTGTATTTCAGTATTATATTTTAGAATTATGCAGTCTTGGCACTGGGTGGCAGCAAAGAACTTTCAAATAATAGTTTTATGGTCATCGGTAGTTTAAATAACGTTATTATACACAGATTTAATAACTGTAAAATGTAATATATGAGAACAGTAATAGCCTGCTTGCTTTATTTAGTACAGGCAATAAACAGATTATTAATTGACCAAACAATTGGTTAATTGCATCTCTTTTCACTGTTGTGCCACAGGCAATGGCACATGTAACCCTTTATTTAGTAAAAACATTTTTTTTATATTTGTTTGCAGAAAAACTGCTATTATTTCAACCACAGTTGGAAAGGGCAGATTGCCAAATCCTGCTGTACGGTTTGCCCTCTGTAGTGAAGACGTGTGAAGGGGTTCTCTGTACAGACTGTTGTAATCATCCTATGCTGCTATGTCATTGCAAGACACTTAGGAAACATGCTACATATTTGTAAACAAGATATTTTGCTTGGCACTGTTAACGGAAATAAACGCCAACAGCAGAATGTCTAAATCCTACAAATCTTACAATATAATCCAAAGCATAGTATAGAATTAGAAAATGCTTTAAATAAATGTATTTAGAATATTTAACTATTACATAAAATATGTTCAATAATTTATACTATTATAAATAAAAATAATAATTGTTTTTAGAAATAAAAAAATCATAATGTGAAAATCAAAAGAAAACATCTCTGCACACAAATATCAATAAACTCTTTAGTAACATACCAGAGCAAGCTTTGGGCTGCTTGGTGTGCGGACTGGTGAGGCTGAATGACTGTGAGTCATAATAAGAAAGATAAAATAAATAAATACAATAATATAATACTTTATAAACTGTGGGCACCTATAATAGTAAACATGTAGTGCTGGTAAATAAGTGTTTTTTTCCATACATTTGATAAAGGTGGTATATGTTAAAAACAACCCAGTAAGAAATCAAATGACCAGTTGTTCTAAAATATATTATTTTATCTTTCTTAACTTTGAATTCTTATCTTTATTACTTTGTAGCCTGCATTTGTTACTGAATCTGCATCCTTTTATTAAGTAATTAACTCTTACTAGCAGTGCGACAGTTAATTTGTGCACAGTCTACTCATACTGCAAGGTCTGTAGTAACCTTTTCAGGTGATACCAGTGGCACAGAAACAAGGCATAGAAAAATAAAGCAAAATGACACATGGAAGGGGGTAGCAGTTGATTTACAAAATACCAACGGTTATAATCCTGACAGCCACTGACCGACAGTCAAAATACTGACACTGTCAAAATACCGATAGTCATTATGCAGACGTGTTCAAAATGCTGACCTGTGGCAGGCTACAGTGTTGGTCTGGGGCTGATCAGAATACCGACATTTGAAATGCCGACATGTCAAAATGCTGACATGCATTTTTAAAGGAATTTTTAGCCCCAAAACAGACTTGTTCATACATCCCAGTGGACCTGGAGTGGGAATATAATAGTGTGCCGAGTGCAGTGAGCCATGCTAGGGGACGCAGTACACTTACACTGTGTCCATGTTGACCTATGTCCACATTGACACTAAAAACCCCCCAGAAAAACTCATGTCAGTATTTTGAAATGTTGGCATTTCAAATGACGGTATTCTGACTATGTCGGCATTTTAAACATGTCGGCATAATCCATGTCAGTATTTTGATCATGTCGGTATTTTGACTGTCGGTCAATGGCTGTCGGGATTATTGCCGTTGGTTTTGTGTCCGTCGGTAATTCATACTGAACTCATGGAAGGGACCTTTACTAATTCTGGTGCACAGTAAACTGTGCAAAGAAAATGCTGCAACCATAGTGAACAGAGATGTTCACTTTCATTACAGAGATGGTAAAATAAAAATGGAAAGCATTAAATGGACTACAGCATCTTTACTTAGTCTATAGTTGTCATTAATCCCCCTATGTGCTTTCCCTTCGGTCATGCAATCTTGGTGCTGCAAACACTGTTGGACTACACTTTTTCACACATCTAAAATCACTCAGTTCTAATAAATGTACTAATTTAGTAAAATTAATCATATTGAATGTAACATTCCAATTAAATACATACACCATAGTGTGACACCAGCTCCAAGGGATATAGCAAGTGGATTGGTTTCTGAGCAGCTTGTCACAGAAATACATTCAACCACTGTGAGAACTGCATAGACAAGTGCTCCTAAAGAGCTTTAATGAAGTCAGTGTTCTATTTCTAAAATTACACATACGATTAAAAAATGTCTGAATAATATGATCCTGGAAATAACAGCATCCATTAATGTGCAAGTAGTAGAACAACAGTAATGACATAATATACTGCTTCACATAGTTAGATTATTATTTTCATTATCACACAGACCTGTAATGATCAATAAGGGATATCGGATCTGTGGAAAGCAGTGCACTTCTGCTTCCACTCAAAGATACATGAATGTGTCCTAATAAACTTTGATCTACGAATTAACATAATGCAAATATCATGGGCACAAAGCATGTCTACCTCCCAAAAGACCTGATTTTGGAAAAGGGGGGAGGGGGGGGGAGGGGTGACTTCAAATACATTTAGGCATGGTTTGGCAGATAAGAAAGGGGTTTAATGTATTACTTCTGGTTTATTTTGTCCTAATGAAGCACTGTTAATATTTTGAGGTGAAGCAAGATGTGATAATAGATTAACAAGTCATTTACTTTAATAATGTCTTTTTTAAAGACTTGTTTTATTTTTGGTTCCCAAAAGCAAATAATACTTTTAATGTTTGGAGCCATTAGAAGAACCTTCAAAGAGAGAAACAGCAGAGAGGTCTTGGGAGACAGTGGGCTAGATGCACCATCGCTTGGAAAGTGATAAAATGAAGAGAGAAAAAGTACCAGCCAATCAGCTCCTAACTACCATGTCACAGACTGTATTTGAAAACTGGCAGTTAGGAGGTGATTGGCTGGTACTTTTTCACTCTCCATTTTATCACTTTCCAAGCGATGGTGCATCTGGCCCACTATCTACAACTAACCTGTGGCAGGCTACAGTGTTGGTCTGGGACATAAAGGGCCCATTAGGGGAATGTAGTGGTAGGAGCCCATGCTTTGGGGTGTCTCCAGAGGGGGTATGGCTAACCATTAGAGAGTGCATGGTCTGGGTCCCTTGATAACTATATATAGCAAATACTGATATATACATGATAATGTAGCAGATTAATAACAGGAATGCACTGTACAAAATTCACCATAGTCCTGTGCAGTATAATGTAACATATGTATAATGTATGATTAAATCGCACAGTCTAGAACCTGATCCCTAGAGGAGGAAGTGGGTCCTCAAGCAGTAGGGCCCACTGGGGGTTTCCCCTGTACCCCCGTAGGCCAGTACGACCCTGGCAGGCTATTGTCTATTTTGTCACACATGTACCTGCACACATCATAAAAGTGGATATCAATACAGGTTGAGTATTCCTTATCCAAAATTCACAATCCCACATTTTTGGGCTCCATACTGAGATAATGACATATATATGATATATATTATATGTATAAATATATGTAGATAGATAGATATAAAATCTATCTATCTATCTATCTATCTATCTATCTATCTATCTATCTATCTATCTATCTATCTATCTATCTATCTATCTATCTATATAATACCTGTATTCGCTTTAACCCAGGCGTGATAATGCCTCTATGTCTAGAGAGATTCAACATACTGAATATTACACTGCAAGATGAAAGCATGTGTTACAGTTTGTTTGAGCAAGACATTGTATTGGGGTTCAGTATGGATTACCGGCGGGTGGGATGCAGGCTGTCAAAATCCTGACACCGGCATTCCCTCTGCCAGAACCCGACAGAACCGATTTTAGAATACCGAATATTACCGAGTCTTGACATGTTTTTCCATGCCAAAACTGGACTTTGTAATGAGGCAAATGCTATATTCACGGAAATCTGGGATCTCACATTTGTTCTATTGCATAATCTGCTCAATTCCAAGGTAATCCAGGTTAAATGTAATTTTCCTATAATTATTTGAATTTCCTGTTGTTTTATATATAAAGGCAATGCAATGATGCTCCTCTGTCATTTTCCACATGTGGGTATGGCCAAAGCACCGCTGTTGATGGAGACACAACACAGGCAGATTTACATATTCAGGGACAGACAGAGGACCTGACTCAGAGAAGTATGCTAATGTATTCACAGCTGTGATGCCATACGCAGCGTATGTGCAATCATATTGTAATTGTAATGCTGTAACCTCCTGGAAATGTAACGCCGACTGATGGATTTGCAGATTACAAATAGGCAACAGTGACCACAGATCCTTCTATAATCTAATCCCGGAGTAATCCTATAGTGGTGCCGAATGGCCGCAGCAACTGAGGTGCTGGCACAATATTTTGTGCATACGGGATTGCAGTTATATGCTGAGACATGGCCCAAAAATGGATGTGACATGCCTGCGTTTTGGCTGCCAGTCCCTAGCTGTCAATGACTTTGCCAAGAAATCCTAACTCTGAGAGGTATCACATAGTACCATGGCACATACGCAGTGCGACCATGAAGCTGATAATCGCTCATCTCCATAAATAACGATATTGAATACATCTCTGATTCAGGCCCAGAGTGAGAGAGTCAGTCTAAGAAAGTGACAGGCTGAGAGACCTAATCAACCTTTCCTCCAATGAATACTAAAAACACTACAGTACACTTGTTTGTGGCTTTGCCTGCGTGTGGAGTACACTCATGTGATTTAGATGCATTTGCAACTTCAATGGTATCACAGCTGGGCGATTATTGGCAGACTATGCATGCATCGTGACTGCAGTGCGCCCACACCAAGGTACCTTTGCAATGCCGCTGGCAGTGAGGAATCAGTCGCAGAGTGAGTGACAAGAAGAAGCAGTTTAGTGGGAAGTAACAGGGAGTGTCTGCAAAAGCACAGGCATGTTGTGACCTTTTCGGGAATCTACCGGCATGCGACTGCAAACCTTTATGCATAAAACGTGGAGCCAGCATCGTAGCTTCCATGTTTCAGGGAATAGATGCTCCTCACAGCTGCATCGTGGTTGCCAGTGCTGTAACTAGACATTTTAGTGCTGTGTGCAAGAAACAACATCGGCACCCCTGCAACAAAAATATAGGGGTGTGGCTTATTGGAGAAGGGGCATGGCCACAAAATAATATTACGCTTCACAGTAGACTCCATTATTCAAATCACGCCACACAGTAGTGCCACTTACACACATTACACTATGTAGAGCCTCTTTTACACATTACAGCAGGTAGAGTCCCCTTTTTATACATTACGGCAGGTAGAGTCCCCTTTTACACATTACGCCAGGTAGAGTCCCTTTTTTTACACATTACTGTAGGTAGAGTCCTGTTTTACACATTACAGCAGGTAGAGTCCCCTTTTCACGCAATATGGCAGGCAGAGTCCCCCTTTTACACATTACAGCAGGTAGAGCCCCCATCACCTCGGTGCTGAGCACGCAGCAGGGCAGGCACAGGTCATCTACTCAGGTGGAGATCCGGGATTCCGGGCTCAGGTGGTGGGTACTGTGCAGCACGAAGCAGTGACCTCTGGGGAGAGATGGTGGGGCTTATAGTCCGGTGCTGGAAGACACTACATATGTTTGGGTGCAGGGGAGTGACAGGACCTGGAAGCAGCCTAGGCCCCATAGCAGCCTGTCGGACTGCACTGTAAACTCTGTGTGTGTGTGTGTGTGGGGGGGGGGGGCGCTCGGAAGCTCAGGCTGCATGGTAAGAGCCGGTGGTGAAATTGGGCATTACTGCCAGCGTCGAATCATTGTGACCTCCGTTAGGGGCGGGGGAGTTTTGCTTCAGGGCCAGGCTACACTGTAAGCACCGGCTGCTGGGGTGGAGGGGCTCACTGTAACCTCCTCTCAGGAGGAGGAGGGAGGGGGTAGTCAGGCAGTAGAGGGAAGGCATGGAAAGAGGAGCTCAGAGTGCAACCGCCATATAGTGCTGCCCAGCTGTACCCCGCGGACACATATTGTGGCGTAGAACTACGGTGTTGCCGGCGGTACTGCACCCACAGTGTATATGTGCTGTGTGCCAGGCACCGCTGGCACACACCTAGTTACGGCCCTGGTGGTTGCGACAGATAGCCTAATTCAGACCTGATCGCTCCTCTGTGAATTCACAGAGGTTTGCGATTGGATAGTTACCGCCCAGACAGAAAATCCATGCAAAAAGTTTTGCAAACACCGGTCAGCTGCAAATCCATTAGCAACTCACTCACCATCTAATATTTTTTTACAGTCTGTGCAGTCTGTACGTAGCCCAGGACTTATTCCGACAGTGTGATAGAAACAGACTGTTCGGGCCTGAGCTGACATCACATACCCTCCATGAAAACGCTTGGGAACACCTGTGTTTTTCTTGACACTCACAGAAAATGGCCAGTTACCACCCCCAAACATCCGATTCCTGTCAATCAACCTGCGTACTCCTAGCAATCGTTATATAAATTACTGGTCACACTGGTTTGTATATATTAGAAATTGAACCCCCATTCTAGTAATAGCTCTAAAAATTCTGTATTCATATCAGGGGGAAAAAAAGGGCACAACAAAGTGACCCCCTGGCGCTGATTGGCAATTTACAGTTAATGCATATATATGTCTTATAGTGTTTTTTTGTTTCCAATTAGTTTTTTTTATATATATATATGAGTAATCTAGAAGCAGCTCACTGTAGATATGGGAGCTTCTCTCTCCCCTTCCTACATTACTCTAAAACAAGAAAAAAGAACAGAAAGCGCTACTAGTTTACTTATTAAATTTTTTTTTAGTTTATTTATTATTTTTATTCTTAATTGTATTTTGCTTTTTTAATTAATAATATATTGCTCCTTATATTACCTATATATCAGAATACACATTACAGAGTTTCCCTTTATACAATATTATAAAAAATCTGGCCAGTTTAAAAAACAATAATAACACATTTACAAGATAGATACTCTGCTCAGTACAATAAAATAAACAATTCGATACAAATGGATCCCGCTGTTTCCTTTCAATGTTACAAGGTAACCACGTTCCTGATTGAAGCTTAGGCTTTTCAGGTTTTTGCAGCTGTGTTTAGAGGTAATTTTGTCACAGTTTCCCATGCAAAGTGTAGAGTAGTAAATACAAGTCCACACACTTATGGATTCAATGATGTTTAACTTTCAAACAAATTGAACCAAACAGCAATTTCAGTGGCTGTTCCTTTTCATTTAGAAGGTATAGATGATTTAATATACAACAGCAAAAATTTGAATACTTGTAATATTAACGTGTATAAGCCGAGATATAACCTTCATTGAAAGAGAAGGATATTTTTACAAATTAGCTGATGGTTATAAGCTGATTAGATGTATAGCATAAGTCACTTGATTGCTTTTAGATTAGCAGCTGAACATGTGATCTTTTTACTCCAAGCGGACATGGATACTTTTTCTACACCTCAGCTGGTATTATAACATGGCCATGTTGTGTGAGGATAATTACCACATAACCTCCTGGGTTCAGATCCTTTTCGCTCCCGGCTCTGACTGAGGAAGCCGCCGAGCGTTGTAGGTGGAGAAACGCGTCTCACTCTGTTCCTATTTACCTACGAGGACTACACCACAGATCTACCTCATTGCGCTGGGCAAACATCCAAGGACCTCCGGATAAGGCTCGTATACAGGCATTTGGGCACCAGAGCCGGGAGCGAAAAGGATCTGAACCCAGGAGGTTATGTGGTAATTATCCTCACACAACATGGCCATGTTATAATACCAGCTGAGGTGTAGAAAAAGTATCCATGTCCGCTTGGAGTAAAAAGATCACATTTTCTCAACGCAGGCCGCCTGTCTCCCTAACGCTGACTGTCAATCAGGCAGAGGAATTCACTTCCCTGCGATGCAATGGCAGAATTCATTCTAATATGAGCAGAGCGAGTCCTGCGGGTACGCAGTTCCTGACCATCTGCGAACTGCAATAAGGATCGCATAAGCGATCCTTACTGAATTAGGCCCAAAGTACAGTATACAGTTACTGAGCATGTTGTGTTGGCTTCGCCAGATGTCTCTGATCACTTGTGGGCAGTTCCGACACTACAAAGTTCCAACACTAAAAATATTGCATTGGCATTGTGATCGCATCTGAATAATACTAAGTTAACAGGATATGGGGAAGAATAGCAAATTGCAATATAAAAAAAGTAATTTCTCTGTAATTTAATTAGTTTGCAATTTTGCGATTGGATAGTCGCCACCCAGAAAAGCTTTTGCAAAGTCCTGTCAGCTGCAAATCCGTTCACAACTCACTCACCATCAAATTATTTTTTCCAGTCTGTGCATAACCCAGGACCTACTCCTATAGTAAAAAGAAACAGGCTGATTGGGCTGGAGCTGACGTCACACATCCTCCCTGAAAACGCTTGGGAACGCCTGCGTTTTTCCTGACACTCCCAGAAAATAGCCAGTTACCACCCTCAAATGTCCGCTTCCTGTCAATCAACCTGCGTTTGCCTGGTGCGCATTACAATCCATACGCATGCGCAATTGTTCAATAATTGGCCACCTTGCGATTTCGCACAACAGCGATCAGGCCTGAAGTAGGCCCAAAATGTAATGGCCTCCAAGTTGCTGGAGGTACGGGACTTTCTGCAAGTTTCCCATTTTTTTTACGTGATTGCCACTTTAAAAAACAGTCCCACACTTCCAGCAATGGTAGATTTTAGTAAATGTAAAAGATGGAGTCAGCTGTAAAGAATTTATTCAGTAAGGTGAAATACTGTAGTACATTTCTGTAAAAAATAATAATTGGACATTTATTCATATATGTAGGAAATAGTAAAATGAGTGTTTGTTAGCATAGGAGGATTAAAGGAGAAGTGACTCTCTTGAATAAACATGACCTATGCACTACATCATCATTATTCCTCAAGTACACAAGACCTCTTCCTAGGAATATTCAGGCTATTAACATTGATTAGAATAGGAGATAATTTGGCTAGGCTTCACAGAGTCATTTGTATAGATCCTCTGAAGTGAAAATGAGGAGGGATTATGAAGTGAAATGGTTTACAAAGCAAATCATTGGGTTTAGTGGTTATGTTACTACAGTGGAAGATGCAAATAGAAAAAAAGCTGCTTCATGTAGAATAATTGAATAATATAACTATATAGTCAATTTTAGCATACTAGGGAACCGGCACAAGATCATTGAAAGGTGCAGGTGAAGTCACAATGAGCTGATGTAGCCTATGGAAAGGATTGTTGCTCAGTGAACATTTTGACTCTCTCTCTCTCTATGGATTTCTTAAAGCTGGTACTTGTATATTCAGCAGAGGCTGTTAAACAGAAGCAAAGGTATTGTCATACTCAACCACAGAGTTTGGGTTGGCAGCTTGATAGCAAGTTGGTTAGCAGTGTAGTCTTACCTGTCTGGAATCCTGGATTTCATTTCACCCCAGGCCCTATCTTTTGTGGAGTGTATGTTCTCCCTGTGTATGCATGGGTCCTTATCTGTGTGCTCCTTTTGGCTCCCTCACATTAGAGACATACTTGGAAGTTAAGTGATCTTGTCTTGATAGGATAGAGCACATCTGTTGATTAAGCTGATATAAGTATGTAAAGTTCAACTTATTGACAATATTGTGAACAGGGCATCACCTCCACTAATTCTGTAATGTGCTAAGGTCACACATAACAGCATTGATGTCCTGCTCTTTATCTTGCAGTACTGTATATTGGATTGACATCTGACACTACAGTCCTGATCAGCGTTGGACTGGCCCACAGGGGCACAGAGGAAACCCCCGGTGGTCCCCACTTGCTGGGCCCCCACCACCTCCTCTAAGGATCAAGTACCAGAGTGTGCACTTGAATTATACATATATTACATTATACTGCACAGCACTATGGTGTATTTTCCACAGTGCAATGCCATTATTAATAGGGTACATTATCATGCATGCACTAGCAGTATATACTGTATATATTTATCTAAAGGCCCAGACCATGCACTCTCTAATGGTTAGGCAATCCTCTGTGGTGACTGGCCACAACCATAAACAAGGGCCCCTTTCACTTAGTTCCCCCAGTCTGACCCTGGTCCTGATCCTTCCAGAGAATTACTAAAATGTGTTATCTGGATAACAGTGTCGGATCTGGCGTGAAGGGCCCATTGGGATAATGCAGTGGTAGGGGCCAATGCTTAAGGGGTGTAACCAGCCACCAGAATGGGTTGGCCGGCCACCACAGAGGCTTGTCTAACCTTTAGAGACTGCATGGTTTGGGGCCCTTTATAAATAAATAAATAAATAAATAAATAGAGTAAATATGAATAGCGCCTGTATGATAATGTATCAGATTACGTTGTAGTGACTACACCATAGTCAAGGGAATGCAGTATAGTGTATCTTATGGATAATAATTAAGCACATGATGGCAATCCTGTCTATATACAGTATACCAAATGAATGCACTATACATGTGATAGTTGCCCCAGTTCTGATCGGCCAGTCTAAGGCTCAATGAAGAACTACTTTAGGCAGGGGCGTTTCTACAGAGGAGGGGGCCCGTGTGCACCTCTGGGTGGGCCCCCTCCTCTGAACGGCGCTGTAGACTCTGGCAATGTTCCGGAGTCTACTTTGCATGCGCAGGTCTCCGGAAACATGGTGCCCACCATGATCCGGAGACCAATTTGGCTACTGCGCATGCAGCGATTACCGCCACGGACGCTGCGCACTCTGCTGTACTCTGGTAAGGTAAGGATTTAAATGGGTGCAATGTGTGCGGTGTGGGCCCCCCCTGGACCCAGGGGCCCGTGCGCACCGCACAGGGGAGTGTCGTGACCGCATACTGTGAGTGATAAGAGGGTGAATCTAAGTGTAGTTTCTATAGAAGATAACAAAATATCAGTAGTCCTTCTCCGCCAGGTAACTGGCCTTCTGGTAGAGTAACTATGTATAATGTGAGTGCACAGTCTAGAACCTGACCCATAGAGGAGAGGGTGGGCCCTTAGGCATGGGTCCCCGTAGGGATTTTACCTATACCTATATATTGGCCAGTCTAACCCTGGTAAATGCTTTTTGCCAATAGTTTGAAGTTGGGGAAAACAGAACATTTATATATAATTGATTTGTCTAAAAAAGGAAGAAGTACAGAATAAGGATTTGTAATGCTTATTGTTAGAATCTTTTCTAACAGGTGCATATTACTGTATGTCCATTTGATGTACGAAGTTCATATATCTGTTATGCTTGTCTCCAATGGGGTCAACAGATTTTAAACGTCAATTTAATATAATATATTGTGATCAATGTGTTGCATGGCTTTGCAGTGGAACACTGGCATAGATCTTTAGGTTCTCCCAATAAGATGTATTATTTAGTGTCTTATACTACCATATGAAATCCTAGCACTGTCTGTATTATTTAAATAAGATAATGTACAAAAAGATTTTGGTGGCAGAAAATGACAGGTTGCTGTTTAGGGATTACACTGTAGTGGCTTCCTATCTCTCTCTCTCTCTCTCTCTCTCTCTCTCTCTCTCTGTAACATTAAGAAGCAGTATGCCAAAGATCACAGCAAGTAGTTCTTTAATAAAGGTTGTGTTCTATTTAGTGCCTAAGATTGTAAGCTGATTCATCATATAATCCCTCCACGAAGTCTGATGCAACTTAAGACGTCCTGTGCCATTAAAGCTGTGTTTGGCATATTGAGAGGCTTATGTAAGACCGTTATTACAATAATTGCTTGTGTATAAATCACGCTTACAAAACCCAGACTAAGGGTGCATGGGGTTAAGCAACAAATAGATTTAAATGAATGTGAAATGGCCACCCTAACAGACAAAGCTGTGTGTCAGATAAGAGAGCTGCAAATTCTCACAGACCAGAAAAGAACTAGTGAAAAAAGTCTGACAGCATTCATTGATCTTTCATACATGACTCCGACTGCGTTTTAGAAACTAGTGTTTTTTCCAAAGTGTTCCTTGAGTTGCCAAGACGATAAAGTTAGGGAATGAGATAAGAACGTTAGAGGATATTACTAATTTTTAATAACGAAAGTATAGTTAATTGTACATGCCATTTATTTTTTGCATACTAATGTCACTCAGCTAATTCATGTTTATTGGTTAGTTTATATGTAGGGAACACTGTGTACTGCATGAGATACAACATTTTTCAAAGGAATAGTTTGTGTGACGGGAATCCAAAAGACGTAGAATACATTCAATACATATTAAATACAAATATTGTTGCCAACGTTTTCAGGATGTAGGAGCTTAATGAAACCAACAGAATACCTATCTTTTTAGGTGAGCATTGCATGGATGACAAGCTTGTTCTAGTTTAAAAAGTATATCCATTAAAACTGATCATATAGGAGATTATTTATTTATGGCATCAGCTGGTACTTGCAATATTAAGGGGTATATTTACTAAAGTGCAGGTTTACAAAACTTAGAAGTTGCCCATAGCAACTAATC
This sequence comes from Pseudophryne corroboree, assembly GCF_028390025.1. Taxonomy (NCBI): domain Eukaryota; kingdom Metazoa; phylum Chordata; class Amphibia; order Anura; family Myobatrachidae; genus Pseudophryne; species Pseudophryne corroboree. The sequence goes on from NC_086447.1 coordinate 512,816,809, forward strand.
GATTCTACTTTTCATTGTTCTATAACATTCTAGACGATAAAAGCTAGAATGGGCAACTATAGTCAATGTCTCCATTTTTTTAGACCCGCACTTAAGCAAATATAGCCCTAAGATTCACGCCGCCACTTGTTATACTATACAACACAACTTACCACCATGTTATACAGCTCATTGACCAATACAGTAAGTTATGTAATAATAGTGAGCAGCATATTACACAGACACATATTAAACTAAACCCAAATATTTAATGAATGGGAACCTTTAAGTGCAATGCCGGTGTTACATATAGGAATACAGTAGTACTGAACTTTATTGGTGATAGTAGGGACAGCAACTATAGATCTGGCATATGCTGACAGGAAACTCTCACCTACACCCTGGCTATTGAGAGTTACATGCAGCTCTGGCAGGGAGCAGAGAGCTTGTACTGCAAGCAGCTATTAGGGGAGTGTTGACATTGGAGCAGCCATCTTAAGTGAGAGGATGGAGAAGGGAGTGGCGATACAGTTCCTTCCCTGAAGGCGGGCAGTGAGCAGCACATGGAAAAGCAGGCTCTACCCTACATAATTAGCAGCCTTCCCAGGAGACAGTAAAACATAGGTAACCTCAGGAGCAGTAATTTCTACAGGACAGCTAAGCAGTACACAGGAAGATGTCTGTAGAAACACTAGTTTGCAGGAATCTATGACCTGCAAACTCTCTTTGTTCTAGGGAATAGGATTGCCACCTAGCAACAGCTGGTGGGTTAGGTGCAAGCCTCCCTGACGATCGCTGGAAAGGTATAGTGAAAGAAAACTTTCACTTACCTTTCCACAGCCTGGGGAGCGGGGACAGAGCCGCGGGTAGCGGCCGCTGCGGGAGCCGTTCGCGCGCGTCACGGGAGCGAGCACGCACCGCCATGCACGCGCGCGCACCCTATAAGGCACTAGGCCCCGCCCCCAAAGTTAGATTTTACGGAAGCTTACAGATGGCAATCCCAACTAGAACAAGAGAGTAAATTTTTTAAGGGGTAAGATCACCCTAGCTCCTGTAACCTAGTAACAAAGGACACGGGAGACCATATATATGCAGAAATGAAATGTGTTTACTAGAAACCCTTCAACAGTAATACGGGTGATAAGAAAAACAACTGGCGATGGCCAAGAAGGAACTGTTATGTTGTTGTGAAATTAGCATATAAGCAAAACTTCTGCAACTTGCAGAGCTTATCAAAGATATTATAATATAATAGCCTTTATGAGTGCCATTTTGGAAGCTACCAGGGAATCTAGGGAGCCCCCTGAGACGCCTTCTTTTTCTGCTTTGTCAAGGACAAATAATAAAGGACCGGCGGCATCTGAAACCTTAAATTGAATTTCTTAGCAATTCATCCATAGTGTCACTCTGGACTTTTCCCCCCACAAGTGAAGTTAAGGCCGGATCTATGTCTGGGGCAAATAGGGCCGGAATATTTGGGATGCCAGTGTGGTTACGAAGAACCATATCATCCTCCTTAACGAGTGCCATTTTAAAGGCTAACTGGGCGAAATTGTATACTTGAGAGCGCTCGATCAAAGCCCAGTAGGCTGTATACATTTTAGAAGGTGGCATTCTACCCGCTAAGGCTACACGTGCCATCTGCAAGTCACTATATTCACCTTTGCGAGAGGATGCGCTAGTCCTGGTTACTTCCTCTGACTCCCAATCTACTGGAGGGTAACCAGCTTCCCTAAATGCGTGGGAAAGGGGGGTTGTATGACTATGACTAGTCCCCTTATGAGCATGGTCCTGTGCATATTGCCGATCAGTGACAGGGAATGTATGTCGGCTGTGGGCAGGAGAGGGGGGTCTGCTATGGCCCTTAGAGGTATTCCAAGCACTGGCAATACCTGGGAAAGAGATATTTTTACCTGAACAGGCATCTCTAGAAGAAACATGGTCAGTGTGTTTCTTTTTACTTGCGCACTTTCTCACCACTCTGTGAGAATATGCAGGAGGAGAAGGAGTCTCAGCATTCTGAATGACTTCTCCCTCCTCAGAGCTGTCCCTGTTGTCATCCGACCTGACAGGGTTAATAATTTTTCTTCTTTTAAATATAATATCTTCATCTGAGGAAGTTGTTGTATCAGCAGCTTTTTCTAGGCTCTTCCTAGAAGGCTGCCTTCCTCTTTTGCTGCGCTGTGGGGACACTATCAGGGTGTCTGTGGCTGATACAGACGCTGTGTCCTCCATTCTGAGCGCTGAGGTAAAATCTAACTTTGGGGGCGGGGCCTAGTGCCTTACAGGGTGCGATCGCACGCGAACGGGTCCTGGAGCGACCGCTACCCGCGGCTCTGTCCCCGCTCCCCAGGCTGTGGAAAGGTAAGTCAAAGTTTTCTTTCACTATACCTTTCCAGCGATCGTCAGGGAGGCTTGCACCTAACCCACCAGCTGTTGCTAGGTGGCAAGCCTCCCGACGAACAAAATCCACCGGCACAATCTCACATCTCAGTCACGCATTGCAGCAGCAGCAATAATGAACACCTCAGTCTCAGAGAACAGTGAGAATTATAATTTTATCAAGTACAGAGACGTTGGCTGATCCATGCACATAGGGTGAGAGACTTCTGCATTGCCTTACAGATTGTATGCAGCAGCCAGGAGCAGCATATACACTTTGAGCTGCTTAAGTACTATATAACAGTAGTTTAGATTAGCAGTCATTTTCTCCAAATAGACAACTCATCCAAGCGCACACAGCTTCTGCATGAAGGGGGCAGATCTTACATCCAACAGGATAACCTTTAGCTGGCATCCCACTGAACTGTGACATTATTCTGAGATTAATCTGAAAATACACAACGTTACTAAAGGTTATTGATGATAAAGTTATTGAAAGGAGAGAATTATAAAACGTAGACAGGACCAGCTACAGTCTTATTTTATAGTCCTCCGATGTTTAAGTTCACCTTAGACTGAATGACTGTTTCAGGAGATAAACTTTAGGAAGAAGTGCACAATAAAGGATAAAAGTTTATTGGAGCTCCAATTGCATAAATGTTTTAGTGTGTTAAGTTGTAAAATGATGAAATGTATTCTTATGCTATGTAGACATGCATGCATTATTCTCAGTTACTATTGAATGTAATTTTATCAAGCTCATGGCAAAGAGAGCTTTATCAATGTGTTCACATTTTAATACATTCCTGCAAAGATATTGTAACATTATTGTCTGTGCGTAATCTAACCTAAATGCAGTTTGTTGTGAGTTTGCTGTTGAAACTTAGGGGGTAATTCCAAGTTGATTGCAGCAGGATTTTTGATAGCAATTGGGCAAAACCATGGGGGTAATTCCAAGTTGATCGCAGCAGGAAATTTTTTAGCAGTTGGGCAAAACCATGTGCACTGCAGGGGGGGGGGGGGGCAGATATAACATTTGCAGAGAGAGTTAGATTTGGGTGGGTTATTTTATTTCTGTGCAGGGTAAATACTGGCTGCTTTATTTTTACACTGCAAATTAGATTGCAGATTGAACACACCACACCCAAATCTATCTCTCTATGCACATGTTATATCTGCCTCCCCTGCAGTGCACATGGTTTTGCCTAATTGCTAACAGAATTCCTGCTACAATCAATTTGGAATTACCCCCCATGTGCACTGCAGGGGAGGCAGATATAACATGTGCAGAGAGAGTTAGATTTGGGTGGGTTATATTGTTTCTGTGCAGGGTAAATACTGGCTGCTTTATTTTTACACTGCAATTTAGATTGCAGATTGAACACACCACACCCAAATCTAACTCTCTCTGCACATGTTATATCTGCCTCCCCTGCAGTGCACATGGTTTTGCCCAATTGCTAACAAAAATCCTGCTGCGATCAACTTGGAATTACCCCCTGAGTCTCATAGGTTTTTGTGATACTTACCTCAGCGGGTGTCACACATGTGCCCCACAAATGCTGACAGCTTTATTATTACACTCCAATTTAGATTTAAGATTGGTATCACCCCACTCAAATCTAAATCTCTGCATATATTAGCAAGGTGCAAAATTACTTACTGATTTCACTTTGCTCCAAACTCAGAATCAGGGCCGGTTCTTGCCCTTGTGGCACCCCGGGCAAAAATATAGGGGTGTGGCTTCATATGGAGGCGTGGTCAGTTATGCCCCCATTTTCCCTCTTGAAGCGCCGCTGAAAAAAAAAAAAAAAGAAACATTTATATGATTCCAGACCGCAGCAGACCTCTGTGCCGGCGCCGCTCTTTTCCTCTCCTCTCCTCCGATCTATGGGAGAGACATCAGTCATGACGTCTCTCCCATAGCACAGCATAGACACTAGAGGTCAATTATGACCCCTAGCGTCTGTGCCACAATGCTGTGCGGTGCGCGATGATATCATCGCGCACCGCACAGCAAAGGTCCTCTCCACGAAGGGAAACTAGACGCATAGCATCTGGTTCCCTTTGCAGTGGGGGACCAGCGGGGGGGGGGGGCAGAGCGGGGGGCACAGTGGTGCATCTTGCCATGGTGTGGCGCCTTCCGGACGGCGCCGGCGCCCTCCGGAAGGCGGCGCCCCAGCCAAAAGTCCTGCTTGTTCCGCTACTGCTCAGAATCAGCCTCAGAATGAGTTACAGCAGAGAGGTAGAGAGGGAGTGAATGTTGGGAAAGATATGTGTGCAGGTATTGATATTGCAGCGGTATATAGGCACACACCAGATTTATTTATTATTTATTTATTAACAGTTTCTTATATAGCGCAGCAAATTCTGTTGCGCTTTACAATTGGAAATAACAATGATATAACAAAACTGGGTAATAACAAACAGTCATAGAGGTAGGAAGGCCCTGCTCGCAAGCTTACAATCTATAGGAAAATAGGCATGGATACACAAGGATAGGTGTTATCTATTTAATAGTTGTCCACCAGATTGCAAAGGTTCTTGGTGGGCTGTATGATATGGTCACACAGCAATGATGAACCGGGGTCGGGAGGAAGGGTGAGAAGACATGTGAGGATGTGTGTGGACTGTGCAGAGTGGATGCAATTTGATAGGATGGTTTATGAAAATTATGTGAGCAGTTCTGGAATTTGATACACTTTCCTGAAGAGGTGAGTTTTCAGGGAACGCTTGAAGGTTTGGTGACTAGAGGAGAGTCTTATTGTGCGTGGTAGGGCATTCCACAGGGTGGGTGCAGCCAGATGAAAGTCCTGCAATCGTGAGTGGGAGCGAGTAATGAGTGTGGATGAGAGAAGCAGATCTTGTGAAGAGCAAAGAGGTTGGGTTGGGAGATATTTTGAGATGAGCGAAGAGATGTACTTTGGTGTAGTTTGGTTAATGGCCTTGTGTGTAAGTAAAAGTATTTTATATTGAATATGGTAGAATACAGGTAACCAATGGAGGGACCAACAGAGTGGATCTGTAGACGATGAACGTCTAGTAAGGAAGATTAGCCTCACAGCTGCATTCAGAATGGATTGCTATGGTGAGAGTCTTGTTTTTGGGAAGACCAGTTAGGAGACTATTGCAATAATCAATGCGGGAGATAATGAGAGCATGGATTAGAGTTTTAGCAGTGTCTTGTGTAATGTATGGTTGTATTTTGGATATGTTTTTTAGATGCATGTAACATGATTTTGAGACAGATTGAAAGTGGGGAACAAAGGACAGCTCAGAGTCAAGGATGACACCTAGGCAGCAAGCTTGTGGGGTAGGGTTGATTGTCGAGTTTTCAACAGTGATAGAGATATCAGGTTGGTACCTACTATTGGCCGGTGGAAATATAATTAACTCTGTCTTTGAAATATTCAGTTTGAGATGGCAAGATGTCATCCAGGATGAAATGGCAGAAAGGCATTCAGTGACACGGTCCAGTACAGATAGGGACAAGTCAGGGGAGGATAGGTAGATTTGAGTATCAACTGCGTACAGATGATACTGAAATCCAAAAGAGCTGATTAGTTTACCAAGAGATGAGGTATAGATAGAGAAAAGCAGAGGACCCAAGACTGAGCCTTGCGGTACTCTGTTTTTGAAATACTGTATATAGCAATAGTTGCAGACTGTTGCCCGGGATAGTTTGTATGGGAAACAATGGCTCTCACTATAATCTTTTGCTCTGCAGTTATCACTTGCTGAGGTCCTTTATGAGACCCAAATGTAATTCCTCTTTAAACTGATACTTTGTTAGTCCACTGGGGGAACTAACAATTAAGTAAAGATGTTACCCTTCATGCAGGTACTGATTACATGTGTAATTCCTTTTTTTACTGCCTGTCCACTTGTTTAGGGACATACAACTATAGAGGAATTCATACTGCTAAGTGTTTAATGAGCACAAGAAGCAAATAGTTGCTATAGTTTTACCAGACTGACTGAGTCTCTTTCTGCTTGAAGCGATGAGGGAACTGATTAATTAACTAAGGAGCAGACACTGTTTTTTTAGACTTTGTCCAATTGTTAGTCCTCATGAGAAGGCTAAAACTGGATATGATGTCTGTCTTGCTTATGCAGACATGAGTCCTTTAGTAGAAAGTTCCTGGTAGCTACTGTTTTGTGTAATTGTGCAGCTATCACTGAATACAATAGGGCACTACAATAGATAGGCTGAATTATTCACTGGAATTGGAGCTAGCTTTCACCCTACTGAGCCAGTCACATCTACAGTTTGCGGGTACCAGCTGAAGTGTCGTTTTTAAGTGACTGGCTGTGCTTAACAGACCTCTCTGGATGCTTGCTATGGAAGTCTGTCAGTGATAATTCTCCTCCCTCAACCAGCTGCTCCCCTCAGAAGGAATGTCCCACATTTGCCTGTTTCCTTGCTGCTGCCAACAGTCTGTCTGATGGGTACTCCTCAGGCTCTACCCTTGTCTGGGAAACCATGCCTCTGACCTGCTTCTTTCCACTCCAGGGCACCAAAGGAGGCTGGTGTTTGTCTCTCAGCTCAGTCCAAATTATGCCTCTGGTTCCACCGCACAGAGCAGCTGTACACTATTATACTGTATGACTCACATGAACAGCCCGTCATTAATCCCTCCAACACATCCAGTCTCCCCAGTGCTTACCTCAGGACTCTGCTTGGTCAACTGCCACTCATTTCAAGCGGTCACTTGCTGTACCACCTGTCATTGCTCATGTACTGTACCTGCTCCTGACCTCTTGAGCAGCTGCAGAGGTTGCTGGGAATTGTTGTCTGCCTGTGCTATGGCATATACTATAGCATGATGCACCGTGTCAGACATAATACCTCACATAGCAAGGAACTCAACAAATTGGGTAAGCGACTCATTGTCTCCAGTCCACACGGAAAATAAATCATTGATGTATCTCACATGAAACACAATATTTCTGTAATAAATAGGATTAGCCATGATGTGTGTGCACTCAAAATCATACATAAATAGGTTCACATATGTTGGGGCCACATTGGACCCCATCACGGTACCTTTCAGCTGTAAATAAAAATAATTATTAAACAGAAAATAGGTCTTATTCAAAATGACTTTGGATGTATCCATCAAGTAACATGGAGTGCTCTGTACTGTGGGCTGTAGAAAATAATCCACAAATTGTGAAAGTGTCTGGCTTAGTGACTCTTCAGATGAAAATATGGGTATCCTAGGAGGAGAAAGCAATGTTTTGTGGACTTTTGGCAATATGTATAATAATGGAGACCTAGGAAATTACTGTATGAAAAATGTTACCATATGCTCGTCAATCCATCTGTTGGATAAACCAACACCAATGATGGCATTTCACTTTTATCTTTCTCATTAGGATCAATAATGAATCTATGTTAGCAGGAGGAGTCTGACAATTGTCACATCTCTTCATTGATTCAATTTACAATACCCCTGCCTTTGTCTGCAGGGGTGTATTGTAATTTCAGTATTGTCATATATTAATGTATAGCCCCAATCTCATTGTCACTGAGATGGGAAAAATATGTTAATATATTCTTGTATTACTCTGAAAGTAGGGTAACACATCCTGCTTGACCAAATGGAAAAAAAAACATGTCAATACAGAGGCATTAGTACTTGGTGAGTCAAAGGAAATCTTCACCATGAAGGGTGAGGTTGGTACACCAGTATTATCTTGTTTGATGAAAAATTATTTCAGATGTAATTGTCTGTGAAATATAATAATTCAGTTTTACAATCAAGGGGTTTCTGTATAAATGTTTGAACAAATTACAACCCTTTAGAAATGACTGCCATCTCATGAGTGAAGTGATCTGAGTCACTTTGTGATGTGTGTGAGTCAATAGCTGTAAAACTATGGTCAAATCTTATGCAATTTCCCTGTGCTTGTGTTTTGACTTAAAAGCCAAGGGTATACTCTCATGTCTCTCTAATGATCTTAAACTTTCTTATATTTAGAATTCTTAAAAGCCAATAGCTCTGTCTTAACATTGCCAATAGCATCAAGTTTGGTCAACCAGTCACTGTCATTGCCTGATTTCAATATCTTAAGACCATTTAACTCACAATCAGCAATTTCCCTTTATAGGATTTCAGTATTAGAATTCACCTGCTTGTCATGTTACCCGGTTATCATGTTTTGTACTAATATTTGGGTTAAGATGATTTACTGTTTGTATATTCGTTAGACAATAATGTGACCATTATTCACTTTTTGCATTTTTTGGTTTTTGGTTGACCTTGTGGTGTAAAGGTATTAGTTATGTTTTGTTATTTTTAATTTTTATTTATTTTTATTATTTCATATTTGTGATGTGTTGCAGTAGCTAACTTCAGCACAATGTTATGGTTTCAGGATGATTCTCCTTTTGCACAGTGGGTGAGCTATTATAGATATAAGACATACACATATTTAATCATTGAGTGTCCTTATATGTGGATGTAACCTGATATAGTTTATCTCTAGGTGTGGCTCACTACTGTGGCTTATTTATTTAGTTTTATTTTGGCATTGTGTTTATAATTTTGTTTTGATAAATTACATACAGTATTCTTGGTATGGAGGTGGCTTCACCCTGCTGGTGTGTAATGTACTGGTGGATGTGTGACTGCTTCACTTCCGGGACAGTGGAACCTTTGTCTCTTCCCCATTGTGTGGAGTGTTACATTTGGTTTCTACTGCCGGTGCCTGATGGCCTGCTGACGTGATTTGATGTGCAAGTTTTCTTTACACCATAGGAGAGCTGGATATTTTATTCATTTTCTTGTTATTTAAGCCAATTATATTCATTAAGTTATATTCATTAAGTCCTTGACAAAGGTGTTAGCTCACCAAAATGACCACTGAACACTCTGGACACTATGTGAGCATGGGCAATATACCCTGTTTGCTGCTTTGACAATGATTTATTGCATTAAATGGATTGAAGATTTTTTTCATTAAGTTGATGTTCTGATCCTTCCATTATTACTGAGCCACTGGTGGAGTTGTGATATTGGTAGCTGTTTGCTAGATATGGAGATGGCCCCTCTTTTACAGCTATAAAAGCCTCCACTCTTCTTGGAAGTCTTTCCACAATTTGTGCCCATTCATTCTGTAGAGCATTCATGAGGTCAGGCTCTGATGTTAGATGAGTAGGCCTGGCACTCAATCTCTGTTCCAATTCATCCCAAAGGTGCTTAATTGGGTTGAGGTCAGAGTTCTGTGTGGGCAGTCAAGTTTTGCACACTGAATTCATCGAACCATGTCTTTATAGTCCTTGCTTTGTGCACTGGGTCACAGTCATGTTGGAAGAGAATAGGGCCTTCCCCAAACTGTTGCCACAAAGTTGGAAACATAGCATTGTCCAAAATGTCTTGCTATGCTGAAGCATCAAGATTCACTGGAGATTAGGGGCCTAGCCCAAACCCTGAAAAACAGCCCAATATCATTATCCCTCCTCCACCAAACTTGACAGTTGGCATAATGTAGTCAGGCAGGTAACGTTCACCTAGTTTCCGCCAAACCAAGATTAGCCAATCTGACTGTCAAAGAAGTGTGATTTGTCACTCCAGAGAACATGTTTCCACAGCTCCACAGTCCACTGTCAGTGTGCTTTACACCACTCTATCCATTGCTTGGCATTGGACTGGTTGGTTGGATTGGTAATGTGAGGCTTGCATGCAGTTGCTAGGCCATGGTAACCCATTCCATTAAGCTCCCGCAAAGGGACATTTTTAGGGCCGGGCAAGAGATGTGATCACATGGGGTGCTTGAGGCCAGTGTTTGCATAGTATGTCATGAGTTCTAGCTGTCTGCATGAAATGCTATTGAAAATGTCCTTCCCAAAATGGCCACCACTACGGAGGAGACAGTTTTCAAGGATGCTAGAGGTGGCAGTGGCCATTTTGGGAGGGACATTTACTAGTGACATCACTCCCCTGAAGTGCTGGGACCGGGGGGCGTCTGCAGGCAGCTAGAGGAAGATGGCGGCAGTGAAAGCAGTATGTAACCCCTGACAATGAACAGGTAGTATGGCAGGCATTATTATGTGAGGCTGGCAATGGTGCAAGGTTAATTTACTGTGTGTGACATATGGGGCAAGGGGTATTACTGTGTGAGGCATATGGTGCAAGGGGCATTACTGTGAGAGGCATATGGTGCAAGGGGCATAATATGGTGCAAGAGGCTTTACAGTGTGGGGCATAATAAGGTGCAAGAAGCATTTACTGTGTGGGGCATATGGTGCAAAGGGCATTTAATGTGTAGGGTATATGGTGCAATGGGTACTTGCTGTGTAGGGCATACGCTGCAAGGGGCATTACTGTGTGGGGCATAATATGGTGGAATTACATTTTTCCCGTCTTTGCCAATGTCTGGGGGTGCAGGGTCAAAAACTGGAGTGTAAGGTAGCCTTTTCATGCGAGAACACACCCATTATAGTGAGGCCATGGCCTTTTTTGGGGCGCTTGCTAGTATTTACATCTTAGAATGTCTATGGGGGGGGGGGGGTGCATGTTTCTGCTTTTTGCACTGAGAGCCAAATCGTCTAGATACAGCCCTGCTTCTGCTGCACAGTAATGCTAGTGGAAGTTCTGAACTATTCAGCTATGGAATAAGCAGAGAGTTGGTGACTTATATGCACCATGCGCCTTAGCAGTCAATGACACTGTGATTTTACGTATATGGTATGTGATTATATATATATATATATATATATATATATATAGAGAGAGAGAGAGAGAGAGATTTATTGAAAAAGACCCGTGAGTGCCGCCTGGACATTCGACTGTGTGTGTGTGTGTGTATATATATATATATATATATATATATATATGCACTGCTCAAAAAAATAAAAGGAACACTTAAACAACACAATGTAACTCCAAGTCAGTCACACTTCTGTGAAATCAAACTGTCCACTTAGGAATCAACTTCACATGCTGTTGCTCTATTGGTAGCATGAGACGGAGTCTACAACCCACACAAGTGGCTCAGGTGGTGCAGCTCATCCAGGATGGCACATCAATGCGAGCTGTGGCAAGAAGGTTTGCTGTGCCTGTCAGCGTAGTGTCCAGAGCATGGAGGCGCTACCAGGTGACAGGCCAGTACATCAGGAGACGTGGAGGAGGCCATAGGAGGGCAACAACCCAGCAGCAGGACCGCTACCTCCGCCGTTTGTGCAAGGAGGAACAGGAGGAGCACTGCCAGAGCCCTGCAAAATGACCTCCAGCAAGCCACAAATGTGCATGTGTCTACTCAAATGATCAGAAACAGACTCCATGAGGGTGGTATGAGGGCCTGACTTCCACAGGTGGGGCTTGTGCTTACAGCTCAACACCGTGCAGGACGTTTGGCATTTGCCAGAGAACACCAAGATTGGCAAATTCGCCACTGGCACCCTGTGCTCTTCACAGATGAAAGCAGGTTCTCACTGAGCACATGTGACAGACGTGACAGAGTCTGGAGACGCCAAGGAGAATGTTCTGCTGCCTGCAACATCCTCCAGCATGACCGGTTTGGCAGTGGGTCAGTAATGGTGTGGGGTGGCATTTCTTTGGGGGGCCGCACAGCCCTCCATGTGCTCGCCAGAGGTAGCCTGACTGCCATTAGGTACCGAGATGAGATCCTCAGACCCCTTGTGAGACCATATGCTGGTGCGGTTGGCCCTGGGTTCCTCCTAATGCAAGACAATGCTAGACCTCATGTGGCTGGAGTGTGTCAGCAGTTCCTGCAAGACGAAGGCATTGATGCTATGGACTGGCCCGCTTATTCCCCAGACCTGAATCCAATTGAGCACATCTGGGACATCATGTCTCGCTCCATCCACCAACGCCACGTTGCACCACAGACTGTCCAGGAGTTGGCGGATGCTTTAGTACAGGTCTGGGAGGAGATCCCTCAGGAGACCATCCGCCACCTCATCAGGAGCATGCCCAGGCATTGTAGGGAGGTCATACAGGCACGTGGAGGCCACACACACTACTGAGCCTCATTTTGACTTGTTTTAAGGACATTACATCCAAGTTGGATCAGCCTGTAGTGTGTTTTTCCACTTTAATTTTGAGTGTGACTCCAAATCCAGACCTCCATAGGTTAATAAATTTGATTTCCATTGATAATTTTTGTGTGATTTTGTTGTCAGCACATTCAACTATGTAAAGAACAAAGTATTTAATAAGAATATTTCATTCATTCAGATCTAGGATGTGTTATTTTAGTGTTCCCTGTATTTCTTTGAGCAGTGTATATATATATATATATGTAAATAAAATCATTTGTTTTTCATATAATCTTTATTCCCCCCCACCCCCTTCCCCAACGAGTCTTTTGCCTGATTAACAGACCCATTATATACAAGCCAGTGAGGAGGGGAGAAATGTCAAGAGGCAGGATGGTGAAGAACGAAAACTGGGAGGAGACTGCAGTGTGGGATAGAGAAGGGATGAGGGTGAGAGACACAAGAGGAGGGACCAGCCTGGAGAGAAGGTCAGCTTATTTGTGGCTGGCCCAGGGTAGAGCTGCTTGCCTGCCTCCCCAACCCTTCCCCACATAGGGAACAATTGAATATGTTCCTCTGTGGCAATCCTGCCGTGGCCAATTCCGGTAACCAGTCCTCCCATCTCGGAGCCGATGTTGTTAACCAAACCTTCTACTCCATTCAGATCTACAGCATCCTCCACCCACTGAACTACCCCCTCTCTAGTGGACCAGAAAGCCACTGAAGGTAAGAAGATGCAGCAGGGAGAGATTTTTCAGATCCCTTTGCCGCACAAGTTGCCCTTTAAATGCTGTACACCATCTGAGTATCACGCATAAATTCTGACATTCCCCCCCCCCCCCCAGAACTTAATGAATTGCATGATATCTACGTCCCTATACTAAAGTACAGTGGGTGTTTAAATTATCGGGTCACAATAGAAGCTAGGAGATATCTGTGATATCTCCTATGTTTAATGGATGATTAAATAGTCTGACAATTTATTCAAAAGTAGGTGAACATTTTAATGTTCACCCAGTGTTAATTTTGTCGACTAAATTTTGACTAAAAGTACTTTATTTGTTGACTACAGTTTAAAATTAGATTAACATTACAGTAAAATGAAAACAGAGATCTACTAATTAAATCTTAATTAAAACAAAGCAAAAAAAAAAAAAAGACTAAAACCAAATTTAAAATCCTTGTTAAAATTTAAGCTGGAAGAAGGGTTTTACATTTTTAAAGAACAATTATGTAGTCTAAAGATTTGCAGAAAAGGAATATGACCCACTGCAATGGAAATTGGATTGTGTATTGCACTTGTTTGTTCTAACAAACTTAAGGTATTCATTTGTACATTTCATATGATATATGGGAGCTTTATGGTAAGTCAGACTCAGTATGTAACTATTCCCAGCCCATGGAGCCTAGATTACTAAACACAAAGCTAAAGTTATGCAAACTTCTCAAGGGAATTTTAGAAAATTTGTTCTCCATTACAGTATCATTCAACTGTTTACAAAAGGTATAACTACAACTTTGACTAATTAGACTAAAATGAAAATTAAGATGTACTAACTAAATATTGACTAAAATGAAGCAAAGAAAAAGACTAAAATGTGATTTTAAACCTAATACAATTTTAAGTAGGCGACTAAAACTAAGACCAAATTGAATCCCCTTGTCAAAAATAACAGTGTTCACCTGCTTTAGTAGAAAATAAGTGATGATGAATGGACCATAAAAAGAGAGAAGTTTCCCATCAGCCACAGCTGCAGCCCATCACAGCCCTAATGCCAGCACTACAGTAGTGGCATTGATATGAGGTACTTACTTGTTTTGGATCTGGATGATTTTAAAAAAAACCCCATAAAAACAGCTAAAAATAACAGAATTTGGGGGTAATTTTGCTCCTATTATTAACCTCAATAACATTCATTTACACTCATTTTTAGTCTATTCTGAATACCTCGCAATATTGTTTTTAGGCCAGAAGGTTGCACCGAGGTGGCTGTATGACTAAGCGAAGTGACACAAGTGTGCGGCACAAACACCTGGCCCATCTAGAAGTGGCACTGCAATGGCAGACAGGATGGCACTTAAAAATCATGCTTCTGAGGAAGGACTTGTGTAGTCCGAAACGCGTTAAGCTGGTGGCGTTCGATGGTGAAGGGCTCTAGCTGTTTGACCTGGACTGTCGTTTTCTCCTGATGTGCTGTGGATTCCGGAGTTTCCAGTACCTTTTGGGAGGGTAATTTGAGTACCAGATGCCAGCTAGCCCCATCCACTTTACATGTGGTTACATGCTCGTTTTAACTGTCAAATTGTGAGTGCTTAGTGTGAATAAATCTGTTGTCTTTTGTCAAACTGGTCTGTTCTATGATTTGTCTCTTCATACCGAGATAAAAACCATACCTTGAGAAGACATACAGAGAGAATTCACTTCAGACCCACTAAGCCCTTGCTGTCGGACTAAGAGAGAATCCTTCAGTCCATCGTTTTCTTATATGTAAGATTATATAGTGTTGCGCCCACCACTTTCCATTTTTCTTTGTATGTAGAGGCAATTGCTGGTCAAGGTCTTCCCGGAGGAATTTATAATTAATCTTGATGAACATCATCTTCTCCACATTTTGTGGAAGTAACCTCCTACGCCGATCGCTGACAAGGTTACCGGCTGCACTAAACATCTAAACATTCTTTCGGAGTACACACTGGAGGGGGGGGGGGGGCAACTTAGGTAAAATAAAGCCAGTTTGTGCAAGAGCATCCAAATTGCCTCTTTTTCCTGCCAGTATCCATACGGACAGTCTGACATGCCTACTTGGATGCTGTCACTCATATAATCCCCCACCATTCTCTCAATGGTGACAGAATCATATGCAGTGACAGTAGACATGTCAGTAATCGTTGGCAGGTCCTTCAGTCTGGACCAGATGTCAGCACTCGCTCCTGACTGCTCTGCATCACCGCCAGTGGGTGGGCTAGGAAATTTTATCCTTTGCCTCGCAGCCCCAGTTGCAGGAGAAAGTGAAGGAAGAGCTGTTGATGGGTCACGTTCCGCTTGAGTTGACAATTTTCTCACCAGCAGGTCTTTGAACTAGAGATGAGCGGGTTCGGTTTTACTCGGTTTTACTCGGTTCTCAAAACGGCATCTAATTGGCTCACGGATGTCACGTGTTTTGGATAGCCAATAAGATTCGGTTTTGAGAACCGAGTAAAACCGAGTAAAACCGAATCCGCTCATCTCTACTTTGAACCTCTGCAGACTTGTGTCTGCCAGAAAGAGAGATACAACATAGGCTTTAAACCCAGGATAGAGCATGGTGGCCAAAATGTAGTGCTCTGATTTCAACAGATTGACCACCCTTGAATCCTGGCAAAGCGAATGAAGGGCCCCTATCCACAAGTCCCACATACTTTGCGGAATCGCTCCGTCTTAGCTCCTCCTTCAATTACTCCAGCTGGTTCTGCAAAAGCCTGATGAAGGGAATGACCTGACACAATCTGGCAGTGTCTGAACTGACTTCACATGTGGCAAGTTCGAAGGGTTGGAGAACCTTGCACAAGACGGAAATCATTCCCACTGCGCTTGAGTCAGGTGCATTCTCCCTCCTTTGCTCATATCGTAGGGGGATGTATAGGCTTGAATGGCCTTATTCTGCTCCTCCATCCTCTGAAGCATGTAGAGTATTGAATTCCACCTCATTACCACCTCTTGCTTCAGGTGATGACAGGGCAGGTTTAGGTGTGTTTGATGTCGCTTCAGTCTTCGGCACATGTTGGCTGAATGCTAAAAAGTGGGCAGCGTTTTTTCGGGCCACCGAAAGCATCTCCTGCACGCCCCTGTAATTTTTCAAAAAATGCTGCACCACCAAATTAATTGTATGTGCAAAACATGGGACGTGCTGGAATTTGCCCAGATGTAATGCACCCACAATATTGGTGGCGTTGTCCAATATCACAAATCCCGAGGAGACTCTATTTGGGGTAAGCCATTGTGCAAGGCCTCAGTTATCCGCTTTGCAAAAGGATGACTACTGCCATATTTCATCTTCCTCACAAAGGACTGTTGGACAGTCAATTGCTTAGTTGAAGTAGTACAAGTGGTCTTCCGACTTCCCCTCTGGGTGGATGATCGACTCCCATCAGCAACAACAGGTGCTGCAGCAACAGCAGGTGTACCACTCAAGGATCCTACAGAGGAATCCCGGTTAGGAGAGGACTCCTCAATCTAGCCAGTGAAATGGCCTGCAGGACTACTGATGTTCCTGACTAAGGAGGAAGTTGACGTTGAGGGAGTTGGTGGTGTGGCTTGCAGGAGCTTCGGTACAAGAGGAAGAAGGGATTTAGGTGTCAGTGGACTGCTTACGCTCTTACCCAAAGTTTCACAACTTGACACTGACTTCTAATGAATGCACTGCAGATGACGTATAAAGGGAGGATGTTCCTAGATGGTTAACGTCCTTAACCCTACTTATTACAGATTGACAGAGGCAACACACGGCTTGACACCTGCAGTCCGGATTTGTGGAGAAATAATTCCACACGGAAGAGGTGGCTTTTTTGGTATTTTGACCTGGCATCACAATGGGCTTCTTAATCCCACAGACAACAGGTGTCTCCCCCGGTGCCTAAATTAAACAAACCACATCACCATCAGAATTCTCATCGTCAACTTCTTCCTCAGTGCCAGCAACACCCATATCTTCATCCTTGTGTACTTCAACAGTGACATCTTCAATTTGAATATCAGAAACTGGACTGTGGGTGCTCTTCCAGCACTTGCAGAGGGCATGCAAATGGTGGAAGGAGCCACCTCTTCCCGTCCAGTGTTGGGAAGGTCAGCCATCGCAACCACCGACACACTTGGAATCTTCTTGGGGATTTGTGATACCATCTTAGAACGCACAGTTCTTTGCTTTGCTATTTCCAGCTTAACTCTTATCATTTTTCTAGTAGGAGGATGAGGGCTTCCATCGTCATGTGAACCTGAACCACTAGTCATGAACATAGGCCACGGCCTTAGCCATTCCTTGCCACTCCGTGTCGTAAATGGCATATTGCCAAGTTTATGTTTCTCCTCAGACCATTTCAATTCATTTTTTGGTTCTTTTTACTGAACTTTGGCTTTTTGGATTTTACATGTCCTCTACTATCACACTGGGCATCGGCCTTGGCAGCTCACGTTGATGGCATTTCATCATGTCATGACTAGTGGCAGCAGCTTCAGCACTAGGAGGAAGTGGTTCTTGATCTTTCCTTATTTTATCCTCCAAATTTCTCTGACGTCCTAGTGGATGCTGGGAACTCCGTAAGGACCATGGGGAATAGACGGCTCCGCAGGAGACTGGGCACATCTAAAGAAAGATTTAGGACTATCTGGTGTGCACTGGCTCCTCCCCCTATGACCCTCCTCCAAGCCTCAGTTAGATTTCTGTGCCCGGCTGAGCTGGATGCACACTAGGGGCTCTCCTGAGCTCCTAGAAGAAAGTATAGTTTAGGTTTTTTATTTTACAGTGAGACCTGCTGGCAACAGGCTCACTGCAGCGAGGGACTAAGGGGAGAAGAAGCGAACCTACCTAACTGGTGGTAGCTTGGGCTTCTTAGGCTACTGGACATCATTAGCTCCAGAGGGATCGAACACAGGACCCGACCTCGTCGTCCGTTCCCGGTGCCGCGCCGCCGTCCCCCTTACAGAGCCAGAAGCAAGGTGGTCCGGAAAATCGGCGGCTGAAGACTTCTATCTTCTCGAAGGTAGCGCACAGCACTGCAGCTGTGCGCCATTGCTCCTCATGCACACCACACACTGCGGTCACTGATGGGTGCAGGGCGCTGGGGGGGGCGCCCTGAGCAGCAATATTAACACCTTGGCTGGCAAAACTAACACCATATATAGCCTCAGGGGCTATATAGGTGTATATTAACCCCTGCCAGAAACGATAAAATAGCGGGAGAAAGCCCGCCGAAAAAGGGGCGGATCCATCTCCCTCAGCACACTGGCGCCATTTTTCCCTCACAGCTCCGCTGGAAGGAAGCTCCCTGGCTCTCCCCTGCAGTCCTGCACTACAGAAAGGGTAAAAAAGAGAGGGGGGGCACAATTTAGGCGCAGTATATATATTATATAGGCAGCTATAAGGGAAAACACTCTGTATAGTGATATCCCTGTGTTATATAGCGCCCTGGTGTGTGCTGGCATACTCTCCCTCTGTCTCCCCAAAGGGCTTTGTGGGGTCCTGTCCTCTGTAAGAGCATTCCCTGTATGTCTGCTGGGTGTCGGTACTGCTGTGTCGACATGTATGATAAGGATAATGATGTGGAGGCGGAGCAAATGCCTGTGAATGTGATGTCACCCCCTGCGGGGTCGACACCAGTGTGGATGGACTTATGGAAGGAATTACGTGACAGTGTCGGCTCCTTACATAAAAGGTTTGACGACATAGGACAGCCGGCTACTCAGCTTGTGCCTGTCCAAGCGTCTCAAATGTCATCAGGGGCTATAAAACGCCCGCTACCTCAGATGACAGATACAGATGTCGACACGGATACCGACTCCAGTGTCGACGATGATGAGACGAGTGTACCCTCCAATAGATCCACCCGTTACATGATTGAGGCAATGAAAAATGTTTTACACATTTCTGATGATACCCCTGGTACCACAAAAAAGGGTATTATGTTTGGTGAGAAAAAACTACCAGTAGTTTTTCCTGCATAGGACGAATTAAATGAGGTGTGTGAGGAAGCGTGGACTTCCCCAGATAAGAAATTGATAATTTCTAAACGGTTAATGGCTGCGTACCCTTTCCCGCCAGAGGATAGGTCACGCTGGGAAACACCCCCTAGGGTAGATAAAGCGCTGACACGCTTATCAAAGAAGGTGGCACTACCATCTCCGGATACGGCCGCCCTAAATGAACCTGCTGATAGAAAGCAGGAAAGTACCCTTAAAGCTATATACACACACACTGGCATTATATTGAGAACCGCTATTGCATCAGCTTGGATGTGCAGTGCTGCAGCTGCGTGGTCAGACTCCCTGTCGGAAAACATTGATACCATGGATAGGGACAATATTTTGCTAACGATTGACCATATAAAAGACGCGGTCTTATACATGCGTGATGCACAGAGGGATATCTGCCGGCTGGCATCAAAAATAAGCGCTATGTCCATTGCCGCCAGACGGGGGTTATGGACTAGGCAATGGTCAGGTGATGCCGACTCCACACGGCACATGGAAGTTTTACCCTATATAGGGGTGGAACTTTTTGGGGTAGGTCTTTCAGACCTCGTTTCCACAGCTACTGCTGGGAAATCGACTTTTTTGCCACAGGCTACCCCACAGCAAAAGAAAGCACCGTATTATCAGGTACAGTCCTTTCGGCCCCAGAAAAATAAGAGGGCTAGAGGCTCATCCTTTCTGCCGAGGGGCAGAGGAAGGGGGAAAAAGCTGCAGCACACAGCTAGTTCCCAGGAGCAGAAGTCCTCCCCTGCGTCCGGTAAGTCCACAGCATGACGCTGGGGCTGCTCAGGCGGAACCGGGAACGGTGGGGGCACGTCTCAGGTTTTTCAGCACACAGTGGGCTCTCTCACAAGTGGATCCCTGGGTCCTTCAAGTAGTATCTTAGGGGTACAGGCTGGAATTCGAGACGTCTCCCCCCCGCCGTTTCCTAAAATCTGCCTTGCCGGCAACTCCCTCTGCCAGGGAGGCAGTGTTGGTGGCTATTCAAAAACTGTATTCACAGAAAGTGATTGTCAAGGTACCCCTCCTTCAGCAAGGAAAGGGTTACTACTCCACAATGTTTGTGGTACCGAAACCGGACGGTTCGGTGAGACCCATCTTAAATTTAAAAGACTTGAACACTTATATCAAAAGGTTCAAGTTCAAGATGGAATCGCTCAGGGAGGTTATTGCGAGCCTGGAGGAGGGGGATTACATGGTCTCCCTGGACATCAAGGATGCGTACCTGCATGTCCCCATTTACCCTCCGCACCAGGAGTACCTCAGATTTGTGGTACAAGACTGTCATTATCAGTTCCAGACGCTGCCATTTGGGTTATCCACGGCACCGAGGGTCTTTACCAAGGTAATGGCCGAAATGATGATACTCCTTCGCAAGAAGGGAGTTTTAATTATCCCGTACTTGGACGATCTCCTGATAAAGGCGAGGTCCAAAGAACAGTTGATAGTGGGGGTGGCACTTTCTCGGGAAGTGCTACAACAGCACGGCTGGATTCTCAATATTCCAAAGTCACAGCTGGTCCCGACGACACGTCTTCTGTTCCTGGGAATGATTCTGGACACAGACCAGAAAAGAGTGTTTCTTCCACTGGAAAAAGCCGAGGAATTGTCATCTCTGGTCAGAGACATCCTAAAACCAGGAAAAGTGTCGGTACATCAATGCACACGAGTCCTGGGAAAAATGGTAGCTTCATACGAAGCAATTCCATTCGGAAGGTTCCACGCAAGGACGTTCCAGTGGGACCTGTTGGACAAATGGTCCGGGTCCCATCTCCAGATGCAACAGCGGATAACCCTATCGTCCAGAACCAGGGTGTCGCTGCTGTGGTGGCTGCAGAGGGCTCATCTACTAGAGGGCCGCAGATTCGGAATACAGGACTGGGTCCTGGTGACCACGGATGCCAGCCTTCGGGGCTGGGGGGCAGTCACAAAGGGAAGAAATTTCCAAGGACTGTGGTCAAATCAGGAGATTTCTCTTCACATAAATATCCTGGAGCTAAGGGCCATTTACAATGCCCTAAGCCAGGCAAGACCCCTGCTTCAAAACCAGCCGGTACTGATCCAGTCAGACAACATCATGGCGGTCGCCCATGTAAACAGACAGGGCGGCACGAGAAGCATGATGGCTATGGCAGAAGCCACAAGGATTCTCAGATGGGCAGAGAATCATGTGTTAGCACTGACAGCAGTGTTCATTCCGGGAGTGGACAACTGCGAAGCAGACTTCCTCAGCAGGCACGACCTCCACCCGGGAGAATGGGGACTTCATCCAGAAGTCTTCCAAATGCTGGTCAACCGGTGGGAAAAACCACAGGTAGACATGATGGCGTCCCGCCTCAACAAGAAGTTGAAAAGATATTGCGCCCGGTCAAGAGACCCTCAGGCGATAGCGGTGGACTCTCTAGTGACACCATGGGTGTACCAGTCGGTTTATGTGTTTCCTCCTCTACCTCTCATACCAAAGGTACTGAGAATAATAAGAAGGCAAGGAGTGAAAACCATACTCGTGGTTCCGGATTGGCCAAGAAGAGCTTGGTACCCGGAACTTCAAGAGATGCTGGCAGAGGACCCTTGGCCTCTGCTGCTCAGACAAGACCTGCTGCAGCAGGGACCCTGTCTGTTCCAAGACTTACCGCGGCTGCGTTTGACGGCATGGCGGTTGAACACTGGATCCTGAAGGAAAAGGGTATTCCGGAGGAAGTCATCCCTACCCTGATCAAAGCCAGGAAGGATGTCACCGCAAAACATTATCACCGCATTTGGCGGAAATATGTTGCTTGGTGTGAGGCCATGAAGGCCCCGACGGAGGAATTTCAACTGGGTCGATTCCTGCACTTCCTGCAAGCAGGAGTGACGTTGGGCCTCAAATCGGGGTCCATAAGGGTCCAGATTTCGGCTCTGTCGATTTTCTTCCAGAAAGAACTGGCTTCACTGCCTGAAGTTCAGACTTTTGTCAAAGGAGTTCTGCATATTCAGCCTCCTTTTGTGCCCCCAGTGGCACCTTGGGATCTCAATGTGGTTTTGGCATTCCTAAAATCACATTGGTTCGAACCACTTAAGACTGTGGATTTAAAATATCTCACGTGGAAAGTGGTCATGCTGTTGGCCCTGGCGTCGGCCAGGCGGGTTTCAGAATTGGCGGCTTTGTCTTGTAAAAGCCCTTATCTGATTTTCCATATGGATAGGGCAGAATTGAGGACTCGTCCTCAGTTTCTCCCAAAGGTGGTCTCAGCTTTTCACTTGAACCAACCTATTGTGGTGCCTGCGGCTACTAGGGACTTGGAGGATTCCAAGTTGCTGGACGTAGTCAGGGCCCTGAAAATTTATGTTTCCAGGACGGCTGGAGTCAGAAAAACTGACTCGCTGTTTATCCTGTATGCACCCACCAAGCTGGGTGCTCCTGCTTCTAAGCAGTCTATTGCGCGCTGGATTTGTAGCACTATTCAGCTGGCGCATTCTGCGGTGGGACTACCGCAGCCTAAATCTGTAAAAGCCCATTCCACAAGGAAGGTGGGCTCATCTTGGGCGGCTGCCCGAGGGGTCTCGGCTTTACAACTTTGCCGAGCTGCTACTTGGTCGGGGGCAAACACGTTTGCAAAATTCTACAAATTTGATACCCTGGCTGAGGAGGACCTGGAGTTCTCTCATTCGGTGTTGCAGAGTCGTCCGCACTCTCCCGCCCATTTGGGAGCTTTGGTATAATCCCCATGGTCCTTACGGAGTTCCCAGCATCCACTAGGACGTCAGAGAAAATAAGAATTTACTCACCGGTAATTCTATTTCTCGTAGTCCGTAGTGGATGCTGGGCGCCCATCCCAAGTGCGGATTGTCTGCAATACTTGTAAATAGTTATTGTTACACAAATCGGGTTATTATTGCGAGCCATCTGTTCAGAGGCTCCTTTTGTTATCATACTGTTAACCGGGGTTCCTATCACGAGTTATACGTGTGATTGGTGTGGCTGGTATGAGTCTTACCCGGGATTCAAAATCCTTCCTTATTGTGTCAGCTCTTCCGGGCACAGTGTCCTAACTGAGGCTTGGAGGAGGGTCATAGGGGGAGGAGCCAGTGCACACCAGATAGTCCTAAATCTTTCTTTAGATGTGCCCAGTCTCCTGCGGAGCCGTCTATTCCCCATGGTCCTTACGGAGTTCCCATCCACTACGGACTACGAGAAATAGAATTACCGGTGAGTAAATTCTTATTTTTTGTTCTCC
This sequence comes from Pseudophryne corroboree, assembly GCF_028390025.1. Classification (NCBI taxonomy): domain Eukaryota; kingdom Metazoa; phylum Chordata; class Amphibia; order Anura; family Myobatrachidae; genus Pseudophryne; species Pseudophryne corroboree. The sequence goes on from NC_086447.1 coordinate 512,840,117, forward strand.
ATTATTTTTCTGGAGTTATATAACAATATGTAGTACAGGAGAGCGTACCTCTACACCACACAGGGCAAGTCCTGTGAAAATTATATGGATTAAATATTAATAACCCCTTCATTTGGAGTAAATAATATACAGGACAGCACCACTGAACATATATGGCAGCATCACTGGACTGGACTTTTACGGAATTATATGGACTTATATGGAATTATACGGCAGGATCACTGGATTTATATGCCAGTACCACTGGACTTATACGGCAGTACCACTGGACTGGACTGGATTTATATGCTAGTACCACTGGAATTATACGGCAGGATCACTGGATTTATACGCCAGTACCACTGAAATTATACTCCAGGATCACTGTAATTATATGGCAGGATCACTGGACTTATAGGCCAGTACCACTGGACTTACACGGCAGTACCACTGGACATATACGGCAGTATCACTGGACTGGACTTATACGCCAGTACCACTGGAATTATATGGCAGGATCACTGGACTTATACGCCAGTACCACTGGAATTATACGGCAGGATCACTGGAATTATACGCCAGTACCACTGGACTTATACGGCAGTACCACTGGACTGGATTTATACGCCAGTACCACTGGAATTATACGGCAGGATCACTAGATTTATACGCTAGTACCACTGGAATTATACGGCAGGATCACTGGACTGGATTTATATGCCAGTGCCACTCGAATTATATGACAGGATCACTGGACTTATAGGGCAGGATCACTGAATTTATAGGGCAGTACCACTGGACATATGCGGCAGTACCGCTGGACATATACGGCAGTACTGCTGGACATATACGACAGTATCACTGGACTGGACTTATACGCCAGTACCACTGTAATTATACGGCAGGATCACTGGATTTATACGGCAGGATCACTGGATTTATACGGCAGGATCACTGTACTTATACGGCAGGATCACTGGATTTATATGGCATGATCACAGGAATTATACGGCAGGATCACTGGATTTTATAAGCCAGTACCGCTGGACATATATGGCAGTATCAATGTACATAATATACGGCAGGATCACTGGATTTTATAAGCCAGTACCGCTGGACATATATGGCAGTATCAATGGACATAATATACGGCAGGATCACTGGACATATACGGCAGTACCACTGGACATAAACCCGTCGGGCCGGCAGCACAAGGACACCACCACTGGACTGATGCAGGACAACACAGCACCACTGCAATGGACTTGACTTATACAGCAGCACTGGACATATGGCAGCAGAGGACACCACCACTGTGACTGGACTGATGCAGCACAACACACCACCACTGGACTGATGCAGCACAACATAGCACCAGTGGACTGGACTTATACAGCAGCACTAGACATATGGCAGCAGAGGACACAACCACTGTGACTGGACAGATGCAGCACAAGACACGGACACTGAGGACAGGGACACGTCCTCTCTCTACACTCTCCAATGCCAGAGTGAAAATGACGGCGATGCGCGGCTGTTTATATGGAATCCAAACCCTGCGAGAATCCGACAGCGGGAAGATTACGTTTTGACTCATTCTGGTTTCCGAGTCAGGCGAGAAAACCCGAGCCTGACTCGGATCCGGGCTCATGACGTAAGGTGAAGTCCGGTATGGTTCGGTTCTCTGAGAACCGAACCCACTCATCTCTAGTTAATACAGGGTATTATCTAGCAACTGAGGTGATATCTTGAGATCCAGTTTATAGATGTTAAAGGAGGATGTTGTTTATTACAGGTTAAGAGAGTAACTTTCTTTTGTAAAATGCTGAATTACAATTACTTATGTTATAAGTAAAATTGCTGATACTTCTGTAAAGTAATCTTTTAGGGTACCTTGTTTAAACTTTTATAGTGTTATGACTTAAAAAGTGTTCCAGTCTAAATAAACTGAGATTTTCCGGTATGTTTATTGTGACGAGGTTGAGGTTGCCTTCACCTCTCTGCCAATGTAGAAAAACAAAGCCCATCTTGTTGCAGTAAACCTGATTCTTTGATCCTATCCATTTCATGGGCACCGCCATGAGTGTTACACTGGGACATTATTTTATTCTTTTCGCATGCAAGACACAAATTACACCTCAATGGGCCTTTTCTTTCATGAAGTTTACTAGACTATTTAATTTAGGGTACTTTAAATTATTAACTCTCACAGCCAATTTCAGAAAATTTCCAGGCTGTAAGCTTATCAGTAGTAGTCAATAAAATGTTTCCTACCTAACCTAAGAATATCAAACCCAAACAGTAAAACACAGCTGATCAATGTAGCCACCATTCTTCCACAGCTGTCAGCAAGTAGACAAGAGAGCTCTCAGGCATTAGTAAGTGTACAGAGCAAATGTGCAGATGCCTAGTGAACACACCAGTGGTGTGTAAGTAAATATTACAACCCCTTTAAGTAAAGTGTTACAAAAAAGTATACACTGTATATACAGTAATAAGTATAAAGAAAGAGCATTAACATATATTAAGTTAAAATAATGACTGTTTGAATTAGTAAATTGGTTCATTGGGCACAAGAATATTACTTTGCGTGGTATTTTCCATATCATCCTAATCAATAAAATTGTCACAGACTTGCAATTGTTAATGGATTTGATGCAGAGTTTACAGTAACTGGGTTTTCCCAAGAAATATTCTGAACAAGCCGAATTAGATGCTGGATCAAACAGCTAGAAAGTGTCCTATATGCTGGAGTTCAATAGTGAGACAAATACTTTGGCTACAATCTGCCGAAGTATTTGGCAGTTAATAGTTGCTGCATTCAGTCACACCTAGAAAGCAGAAATAGATAGGATCTTGCAGACACTTGAGCATTTCTTCCAAAAGATGGTAGACCATAAACACTGCTTGTTTTATGTTTATTCCATTACTTATGTATTCCATTATTTATTTGAAAAATGATTGTGGTGGCTATACAAGACTGCTACTAATTATAAGATTAATTCTTGCCATGTGATGGACTCCAACTGATAATTTTTCTCCCCTGTTTTTAAAGCGTACCCAACTAAAATGAATGATCTTAATTTCTGTAAAAGTGCCCCCAAAACAAGAGTCTTCTTTCCTCTACAGCTGTAAAAGATCCACAAAAGCAAAGAAAAATCTTTGAAGGTATAGGTATTCTTACTGTACTGTATATAACTAAAATATATGTTCTGTATACAAAGCAAAATACTGTATCCAGGTTTCATTAATGACCCTGTAATAACAGTATACTTTTTATAGTTTAACAGTGCTGCATACGTAATTGTACAACATCAAAGTATCTCATGATATCGTCAGCTTTTGCTTTGCAAGGAGGACAGAGGCTTTTTTTCAATGTCATAATAAGAATGGTGAATGCTACAGCACAAGCTTGTTGAAATAATGCTTTTTGGAACATCAAGCAGTTATTGATCCAGGATCCTTGAAAACACTTCAGTGACACCACAGATAGGACTTAATAGAAAACTTTGAAGTCCAGAGAGAATTATTTAGTTGTAGAGTCTTTGAGCGATGCACAGGCAATGTAAAGAGAGTATAAGATGCGGAGAAAGAAACGTGTCTACTTTTTTTAAAACCTCCCATTTTTCTAAATGTGTGATAGTAGGCATCCTATTGGCTTTTTCGCATATCAAAAACATTGTCTTATTAACACTTTAACTATGCTTGTATACAAAAAGTAGATAACACTAGCCCCAGTGGGAGAATGCTCATGCCATAGACTTGGATATTTGCAATCACCCCTGGTCCATCACAGCCCTGTACCTGTACCTTGGATTGTGTGGATAGTGGAACATCTGCAGGTACACTGTAATTTGACATACACAGTTGAAAATACAGTTGTCAGGTTTTCAGGAATAAATTCCTCCAAACAAAGCAGTGTCAGTGTTGTAACCTTGCTGCAGTAGCTGACATAGCTATTATTTATTGATGCATGTGTAAAGCCAGTAAGTAAAACAGATAGAAATAAGAACAGAACATACATTTTATGTCATATTACAGTACTTCAAGCTCAGGTTTCCCTTGGACTGAACTCAACTAATTGTGCAAAAGAGTCTTAGGCTGGGCCACACATAGCGGCCAAGCGGGTCCCGTTCAGCGGGACCCACTTGGCTGCAAGGAGAGTGCACATGGGCGCCTATGCAGGCACCCACACATGTGCGGCAGTCCCATCGCCGCCGGATCCAACTGCAGCATGCTGCGGTTGGGCTGGATGGCAGGACGATGGGATTTCAGTGTGAATACATACATTTCAATGTATGTGTTCACACAGTACGGCTAACCCACTTGGCCTCTATGTGTGGCCCCAGCCTTAGGGGTAAATTTACTAAACGTAGATTTTGGTTTATTTGGTGTTTTTATGCAATGTCACATCTATTTTGCAATATACTAAATTGACATCAAATCAAAGGTGAAACACAACTTAACTCTCGAATTGATGGCAATACGCCATCGTATCCTTTACATGAACGTTTCTATTTACCTAATTTTAATCATGATGTTTATAAAAGAAGTCCAAATAACCACTGCAGTGTGGATGATTTAAACATGGCTCTGAGAGTGTCTTTGGAGCTGTGTTGGGCCAATATTTACTCTCAGTTGTATTCTATCACCTCACTGAAAGCACCCAGGAGGCAGAAACAGAACATAATCATCAGCATATAGAGGAATTTCAGAGACTATGCTGGCCTAGATCCTTCTGTGGGAAGATAAACCTCCATGCAATCTCTGATGGTGAAGTCATACAGATGTTCCACCTCAACAACTTAATGAAGCTGCATGACCTTGTTAAAACTCAGCTTGATTCAGACACTGCATAGTCACATGCTGTGCTTGTACAGATATGACCTCACTCACTGTACCCCCTGAGCGTGCACCCCACACACTCACGGAGTACCCTGCATTTTGTGCCCCTTGATCCACAGAGTGCACCCCACACTAAGTGAACCCCTAATCCAGGGTGCCCCTCCCACTCACAGAGTAACCAACACTTGGTGTACCCCCTAATACACAGTGCACCTTCCACTCACAGTGTAAGCCTGATCCACAGAGTACACCCCACACTCACAGAGTACTTCACACTCAATGTAACCCCTGATCCACAGAGTACACCCCACACTCACAGAGTACCCCACACTCAATGTAACCCCTGATTAACAGAGTGCACCTCCCACTCAGAGTGTAACCCTGATCCACAGAGTGCACCCCACACTCATTGTACCCCCTGATCCACAGAGTGCACCCCACACTTACAGGGTACCCCACACTCAATGTACCACCTGTTCCTCAGAGTGTACCCAACACTCACAGTGTTCTGCTTTTTTGCAACTGGAAAGTGTGGTTGGGATCTCCTACACCTGTATCTGCTACCCTAGCCAGGAGTCACAGTGTCAGGAAATCAAATGCTTAATGTCCTGCATGCCACAGCCTGCACACACATTGGACTGAGACTGCCTAGGAATAGGAATGATAATTAATTTGAATAGGCACCATGGATATTCTACTAATGTACAGGTGGTGTGTGATGCAAAACTAAAATTTAATAAGTGTTGTAGTGGGCTGGCACATGCACCAACGACTTTATCCTCAGTCAGTCATCCCTCTATGAGAAGTTAAAGATGGGACAAATGCTGGAGCGGTGACTGCTGGGTATGTGCACATTCCTGTGGTTCTTTCCTCCCTATCTATGTCTAAATATTGTTATTAGAACCTTACACTGCTATTGTTTTTTTAGTGCTGCCTCTGGTATGGGTGCAGTATTAACTGGCAAGGGAGACTCATTCTGCTGGCAGTGGCGGATCTAGACTTAACTTTTAGGGGGGGCGGTTTAAGAATGATGACTCCTCCCCCTAATCATAGCCCCTCCCACTTAGTAATGCCCTTCCCGTTCGCTTCTAAAATTTCCTATTGTTGCCATTACTAATAAAATGTTGCCAGTTAGTGGAGAGAACCCTGCACACTGGTGATACAGACTGGCGAATCACCATTCCTTCCATCAGGGGTGGTAGAGGATAACTAGAATTGGGAGGGAAAAAAGACAGGAAGAAGTCTGTACTATTGACGCACTTGAGACAGAAAATGATTATGTAATAAAAATTAACCTTTATTAAATATTCATTAAAATTGAGATGTATTTATATATTTATCCCAAACTCGCAGTGAAACATAAGGTTTAAAATCACAAAACAAACATATAGGTGATGAGAAAAAATAAAGAAATGTGAATGAAAGATTAAGAAGCGTGTTCACGTGTAATTCTTTACTAGACCACCTCAACCGATTTATCCTGTGTATGGTCAAGTTACTAATGTAATAATTTTATACTATAATATTCTTAGTGAAACTTGTTATTTATACACTATTCACCCGGCGAGGGTAGATTCTTAAATAATCATTCCCAGTAATAGGGCTGTGGGGGTAGATAGGTATAATAAATTTAACCCACCTCCAGTTACAGGGTTGATCAGTCGTTAGGGATCACTATATCTCTATGTCCCTTTAAACCATATTCCCGATTAAGATTCTTTGGGCGGAATGTTTCAATGTATGTAGTATAGAAAATAATAGATAGATCTCCAAAGAATGGGGGTATTTATATTAATTATTATCCCCAAAGGAGAAAATTGCTCCCATTTAACTATAGGTTCCACTTATTTGGTGGAGTATTAGTAAGTGAGATAACTTTAAGGAGTATAGATATTCTAGTTGTCATATATAACCTTCTTCCTTTACAATCACATTCAGACCCTTTTCAGTCTGATTTCTATGTAGTCCCTATTGCTTCCCTTGGAGATATAGCAATCTCAGATCTATTGGAGAGCAACAAGTGGTTAATATGACAGCTTCATTTATATAATTTTGTGTCTACTAATGTCAGGTAGAGTTGCTTAGAGGAATGTAGCAATTCCAATTATCTTATATAGCACTCTTCCTTTATGATGACAATCAGAAATCATACAATTTGATTTTAATATGTATAGTCCTGCTTTCTTAAGAGGTATAGCAGTCTCTAATACATTAGAAAGCAGACAATGTAATACGTCTCCTTAATGGAATATAACAATTCCAGTTATCTCATATATTACTCTTCCTTTGTAATGACAGTCAGGACTTATGTAGTTTAATTTCAATGTAGATAGTGCTGCTTTCTTAGGAGGTATAGCAATCTCCAATATAATGGAAAGCAGACAATATGATGCTGCACTGTTAAAGGGATATTCCTTATTGTTTTGCAGTGCAATTTTTATTAATATAACTTGTAACGGTCCCGTTTGTTATATATATGGTAGTCCTATAGGTCCTGAAAATAGATATAGCCTATTATATTGTGAATTAAGGAGGCCCAGAAGGGCTTATATCTTCATGTGTACTAAGTAGATCCTACATAAATAGGAGCAAAGTAAATTATCTCTAAGTTCATAATACAAGTTATATCATCTGTAAAAAAGAATCTATCATCAATTTATCTAATAGATTTTAATATCTATGAAAAAGAGTTTATCATCAATTCATCCAATATTCGCATTGATTAATAAAAATGCTTGGATGAATTGTGTATTCGGGAATATGGCATTAAGCTACTTCAAACCATTGTATATTCACTGTTTCATAAGTAAGATTGGTTTATTGCAACACTGTGTCAGGAAAGAGGCCAGTAGGGTATATTGCTACTGTTTTAATCATTATTTATTATTAGTAAGTTATTCCAAAATGTATGCTGTTGTGTATTACTAAAGCATCCAGCTACTTGTCTCACTTAAATAGGTGTCTATTTGCAACAGTCTTATATAAAGATAATGTGTTACCTCGTAGCCTTTACCAGTAAAGGACTGACACTGAGATAGATGGGAATAGAGTGATAACATGACTATAGCACCTCCAGCTTATACTGATAGCTACTAGTAGTCTCAGCTGCCATAATTAAACACTGTATGGATTGTATTACTTCTGTGCACTATTAGCTGCATGACTGTACCAACCTCAATATACCTATTAAGAAATTGAGACAAATGAATGTCTAAGAGTTATCCAGTCAGCAGGATACTTAAATGAACACAGTGTAACAAAATTTCTTGTCTAGTAACACTGCAAGACTGAGGAGCAGCTGTATGTCTCATGAGTAGCTGTATGTGCAACAGTATCTTTATATAAGACTGTTGCAAATAGACACCTATTTAAGTGAGACAAGTAGCTGGATGCTTTAGTAATACACAACAGCATACATTTTGGAATAACTTACTAATAATAAATAATGATTAAAACAGTAGCAATATACCCTACTGGCCTCTTTCCTGACACAGTGTTGCAATAAACCAATCTTACTTATGAAACAGTGAATATACAATGGTTTGAAGTAGCTTAATGCCATATTCCCGAATACACAATTCATCCAAGCATTTTTATTAATCAATGCGAATATTGGATGGATTGATGATAAACTCTTTTTCATAGATATTAAAATCTATTAGATAAATTGATGATAGATTCTTTTTTACAGATGATATAACTTGTATTATGAACTTAGAGATAATTTACTTTGCTCCTATTTATGTAGGATCTACTTAGTACACATGAAGATATAAGCCCTTCTGGGCCTCCTTAATTCACAATATAATAGGCTATATCTATTTTCAGGACCTATAGGACTACCATATATATAACAAACGGGACCGTTACAAGTTATATTAATAAAAATTGCACTGCAAAACAATAAGGAATATCCCTTTAACAGTGCAGCATCATATTGTCTGCTTTCCATTATATTGGAGATTGCTATACCTCCTAAGAAAGCAGCACTATCTACATTGAAATTAAACTACATAAGTCCTGACTGTCATTACAAAGGAAGAGTAATATATGAGATAACTGGAATTGTTATATTCCATTAAGGAGACGTATTACATTGTCTGCTTTCTAATGTATTAGAGACTGCTATACCTCTTAAGAAAGCAGGACTATACATATTAAAATCAAATTGTATGATTTCTGATTGTCATCATAAAGGAAGAGTGCTATATAAGATAATTGGAATTGCTACATTCCTCTAAGCAACTCTACCTGACATTAGTAGACACAAAATTATATAAATGAAGCTGTCATATTAACCACTTGTTGCTCTCCAATAGATCTGAGATTGCTATATCTCCAAGGGAAGCAATAGGGACTACATAGAAATCAGACTGAAAAGGGTCTGAATGTGATTGTAAAGGAAGAAGGTTATATATGACAACTAGAATATCTATACTCCTTAAAGTTATCTCACTTACTAATACTCCACCAAATAAGTGGAACCTATAGTTAAATGGGAGCAATTTTCTCCTTTGGGGATAATAATTAATATAAATACCCCCATTCTTTGGAGATCTATCTATTATTTTCTATACTACATACATTGAAACATTCCGCCCAAAGAATCTTAATCGGGAATATGGTTTAAAGGGACATAGAGATATAGTGATCCCTAACGACTGATCAACCCTGTAACTGGAGGTGGGTTAAATTTATTATACCTATCTACCCCCACAGCCCTATTACTGGGAATGATTATTTAAGAATCTACCCTCGCCGGGTGAATAGTGTATAAATAACAAGTTTCACTAAGAATATTATAGTATAAAATTATTACATTAGTAACTTGACCATACACAGGATAAATCGGTTGAGGTGGTCTAGTAAAGAATTACACGTGAACACGCTTCTTAATCTTTCATTCACATTTCTTTATTTTTTCTCATCACCTATATGTTTGTTTTGTGATTTTAAACCTTATGTTTCACTGCGAGTTTGGGATAAATATATAAATACATCTCAATTTTAATGAATATTTAATAAAGGTTAATTTTTATTACATAATCATTTTCTGTCTCAAGTGCGTCAATAGTACAGACTTCTTCCTGTCTTTTTTCCCTCCCAATTCTAGCTTACCATTACTGTAGTTGACTGCACCCCCTCCTTTATAAAATACTCTTCAATATTAGGAAGAAAGGGGTTTATATTAAGTGGATTTATGGTGACGAAAAACATATATCCACTATATACTAGTACAATATCGAGTGTGCAGATACTATACTTGTGTGGTAGAGGATAAGACAGTAGGGCAATTTAAACATGCATGGGATAGACATAAGGATATCCTTACAAAGAAATAAGGATCAAATAAGGTTAGAGATAAAAAATAATGTAAAAAAAAAGGGACAGACTAGATGGGCCAAGTGGTTCTTATCTGCCGACAAATTCTGTTTCTACAGCACACAGAATGAGCCGAAATTCACATTATAGCACACTGAATGAGCCGACATTCACATTAGAGCACACTGTATGAGCTGAAATTCACATCATAGCACACTGAAGGAGCCGAAATTCACATTGTAGCACACTGTATGAGCCGAAATTCACATTATAGCACACAGAATGAGCTAAAATTCACATTATAGCACACAGTATGATCCGAAATTCACATTATAGCACACTGAATGAGCCGAAATTCACATTGTAGCACACTGAATGAGCCGAAATTTACATTGTAGCACACTGAATGAGCCGTAATTCACATTATAGCACACTGAATGAGCCGAAATTCACATTGTAGCACACTGAATGAGCCGAAATTCACATGATAGCACACTGAATGAGCCGAAATTCACATTGTAGCACACTGAATGAGCCGAAATTCACATGATAACACGCAGAATGAGGGAAAATTCACATGATAGCACACTGAATGAGCCGAAATTCACATTATAGCACACTGAATGAGCCGAAATTCACATTGTAGCACACTGAATGAGACGAAATTCACATGATAGCACGCAGAATGAGGGAAAATTCACATGATAGCACGCAGAATGAGGGAAAAATCAAATTATAGCACACTGTATGAGGCAAAAATGACGTTATAGCACGCAGAATGAGGCAAAATTTACATGATAGCACGCAGAATGAGGCAAAATTCACATGATAGCACGCAGAATGAGGCAAAATTCACATTATAGCACGCAGAATGAGGCAAAATTCACATGATAGCACGCAGAATGAGGGAAAAATCACATTATAGCACACTGTATGAGGCAAAAATGACATGATAGCACGCAGAATGAGGGAAAAATCACATTATAGCACACTGTATGAGGCAAAAATGACATGATAGCACGCAGAATGAGGGAAAAATCACATTATAGCACACTGTATGAGGCAAAAATGACATGATAGCACGCAGAATGAGGCAAAATTCACATGATAGCACGCAGAATGAGGCAAAATTCACATGATAGCACGCAGAATGAGGCAAAATTCACATGATAGCACGCAGAATGAGGGAAAAATCACATTATAGCATGCAGAATGAGGCAAAATTCACATGATAGCACGCAGAATGAGGGAAAAAAAATCACATTATAGCACGCAGAATGAGGGAAAAATCACATTATAGCACACTGTATGAGGCAAAAATGACATAGCACACAGAATGAGGCAAAATTCAGCCAAATAATGCAGGGAGAAGAGGGGGGGGGGGGAGAGAGTAATGGGACACACACACACACACACACACACTCACACACACTCCCACCTCATAGATGGAGGCCGGGTCCCGCCGCGGTATTGGGAACGGGGTGCAGAGCGGTGCAGCGCGGTGGGGGACGAAGACAGAGAGAGAGCGTCTTGACGGGCGTACAGGAAGGAGGGGGCGTGGTCAGAACAGAGGTTGCTGTACGCGCGTCAGGACGCTCCTCTCTCTCCTCGTACCCCGCCGCGCTGCACCGCTCTCAACCCCGTTCCCAATACCGCGCCGGGACCCGGCCTCCATCCCGGTGCCGGTATATGTAGGTGGGGCGTTCGCCCTAATCGCCCCCCGCTAAATCCGCCACTGCCTGCTGGTGTGGTGTGCTGCCTTGTGGATCAGGTAAATGAAAAAGTCACTGGGTCCTCAATGACAACATATTGTTATTTATGTTCCTAGTAGCATTTGTTTGGGACTCATATGTACAGATTTAGCCATGCTCAACTTTGCTGCGATGCATCATGTTGCAACATGGCTTACTGCATGGCGTGCCAGGCTGCGACTCTTCCTAACAGAATGAATAAAGTGAATAGTCAAAGCATGGCCATGCAGCATGCAAGTTAAATCCACATTTAGAACATGCATAAAATAAGCTTTGCTTTCTAAGCCTTTCTACGTCCCTTGCCATGTTACTATGCAACTAAGTGACCCAGAAAATCTATAAGCAAAAGGCACAAACACCTGCCTAAATAACCTTTAACTAAAGGACTATTGCAGGTGGAAAGGCTAAATTAACGAAGCCACTGAATCGTGCTTTAATTCTAACATATAAAAATGCAGGAGAATCAGGGCTGATACAAAAGAAATGATGTAGCAATATGCTCAGACTTAGTAAAGTTGCAGCTATCCTTCAGCAGACCCGCGATTATTCACAATGGCAGGTTGTTTGCCCTGACCAGTGTGCTCCTGGCAATACGTAAGGCACTGCGTACGCACCTGCTTTCCATTCGTAATTTATTGGGCCTGATTCAGATGTGGTTGGAGGCGTGCTCTGATGCATAAAGTACCAATGTTCATTACTTTGCACATGCACAGGACCCATTCCACATGTGTGCAAATAAGTCTTGAGACACAGGTCCTGACAGTCTGATGCTGTTTGGGGGTTGGGAGTAGTGGAGATGGGCTCCATTTCTACCAACAGAGGCATGTTACCGCCATTGCAGGGGAGTGATGAAGCCAGGATCTCCATCAGAGGACGGAGTTTTCATGGCCTCTAGATAACAGCTGCGGCGACCGACTTTCACGATCCCATGGGTCACATAGCTGGCTGATGGTGTTGGGGAAGATCCAATACTGCATCACTGGGCACAGTTTGGATCAGTAATGCAGCAGGAGATGTGACACTTCCTGCTGCATTACAATATTAGTGCCACACAATATGGACAAAAGTATTCAGATTCCTCACCGTTACACCAACAGGGACTGTAATGACATTGTATTCAAATACATATACTTTAATATGGAGTATGTCACCCTTTTGCAGCTATAAGTGCTTCCACTCTTCTTGGGAATTTGTGCCCATTTATTCCGTAAAGCATTCATGAGGTCAGGTGTTGTGGCATGAGAAGGCCTGGCTCTCAATGTCCATTCCAGTTCATCCCAAAGGTCCTCGATGGATTTGAGATCAGGGCACGGTGGGGGCCAGTCAAGATGTTCCAAACCAAACTCATCAAATTGGTGTGATAGGTAATGTCTGCATTCGGGATGCCAGCAGTCATATGTCAGACCTTGGATTCACAATTTTTAAAATGCCATCAGGGGACAGGGTAATTAATTTACTCATACCCTGTCCCCTACCCTAACATGCCTGGGGTGGTAGCTTGGACTAAGATAGTAGAGGTTGGTGGCTAAGGCTAATCACAGGGGGTGGTGGCTGGGGCTAAGACTTGGTAAGTGGTGGCTTTGGCTAGCCTTCATGCCCCCCCCCTGTAGTGCCTAATTATACCCCCCCAAAGGCCCTAACGTCAATACTTACATTTGGGATGCCGACGGTCGGGATTCCGGTGCTGGGATTCCAAGTGGTGTCGGGGGTCTGGAGTAGGTCACCTGACCCTATCTACACTGCTGGGATGCTGACTGTATCCCCATCAAACCATTTGTTTATAGTCCTTGCTTTGTGCACTGGGGAACAGTCATATTGGAATAGAAAAGGGCTTTTTTCCCAAACTGTTACCACAAATTTGGAAGCATAGCATTGTCCAACTGGCCTAGCCCAACCCTGAAAAACATCTCCATACCATTATCCCTCCTCCACCAAACTTCACAGTTGTCACAATGCAGTTAGGCAGGTAATGTTCTCCTGGCATCTGCCAAACCCAGACTCACCCATTTGACTGCCAAACAGAGAAGTGTGATTCGTCACTCCACAGAATACATTTCCACTGCTGCACAGTCCACTGTTGGTGTGCTTTACACCGGCCTGTCTGCTTGGCATTGGACTTGGTGATGTGAGGCTTCCATGCAGTTGCTCGGCCATGGAAACTCATTCCATTAAGCTCCCGCCACACAGTTTTTGTGCTTACATTAATGCCAGTGGAAGTTTGGAATTCTTCAGCTATGGAATCAGCAGAGCGTTGGTGTCTTTTATGCAACATGCACCTTAGCAGTTGTTGACTCGCTCTGTGTGGGCTATTCAGAAGTGGATGCAGAGCTTGCTTCCGCAACAAGATCTGCATCCATCTACTCACATGTTGGGAACCACCCAGCATGTGTGTTGCACCCCCACGATACTTTTGCGATTTAATTGTGCATTGTCTGGACCACACCCACCAAATGCCGCATCTATGTCACTCCGTCCCCCCTCCCTGATGGCCGCCAATGTCAATCACTATGCAATCACATCCTTCTGGGATGCGATCTTATGGTGAAGGCTTGCACACACACTAATGTTGGTGCGCAAGTGTAGACCCTATGGATGCGGCTGCTGCATGCGAACACAGCAGCTGCGTCCATCTCTGAATAACGCGCTGTGATTTTATGTGGTTTTCTGCTTTGTGGCTGAGTTGCTGTTGTTTCTAAATGCTTCCACTTTCTAATAATATAACTTAGAGAGTCGACCATAGAATATCCAGCAGGGATGAAATTTCACGAATTATGTTACTGAAAAGGTGTCATTCTATCACTCATTCTATCACTCAGGATCTCGCTCATGCTTGAAGTCACTGAGTTCTTCAGAATGACCCATTTTGTATCACAAATGTTTGCAAATGGAGACTCTAGGTGCTCAATTTATTTTACACCAGTGGCAATGGGTCTAATTGAAATACCTGAATTCAATAATTAACAGGTTTGGCCAAAAACTTTTGTTCATGTAGTATGAGTGCACACACACACACACACACACACACACACACACACACACACACACACACACACACACACACACACACACACACACACTAATTCTGTTAATGTGTGTTTTTACATAATTTATTTTAAATAGTCTGCAAGTAGAACATAGTTGCCTACCCTCCCTCATTCTGCAGGAGACTCCCTGAAACAGTAGCAATCTCCCTCACTCCCTGAATAGTCCATCAGTCTCCCTGATTGCACCTTACCCCATTATGCAGCTGTTACATTCTTGCAGAAAAACTCAAAGATACATACATTCAAATGGGCTCATCAGTGCCATTTCCCTGTAATGGTTATAAGACACAATGATCCCTATGGCCACTTACAGTATATAGAACCTCTTGTAAAATACAATACACAAAAAATTCCTGAAAAATATCAGTGTGTTTTCTTCAACAAATAGCTCTTACTAACTTTGGGGCTCATTTACATTTGGATGTAGGTCATGTTTATGGCACGCCCCTCAGATGTAGCAGTACACGTCCGGGCTGATAGGTGTTACTTTCACGATCTCCCTGAAATGCTTTTTCAAAAGTAGGCAAGAATGGAGTGAAAGGGTATTTTTTAATCACACAAAAATAAATATATTCATAATTATATAAAAATACTACTGTATATATACAAAGCATACTGTTAATGGTATTATATTCTACCTTCTAATGATATTAAAACCCAGATACTCCCTTCTTCCTAACAAATCAATACATCTAGCTGAGTAAAATAACATAGAACCCATCACTGTCTCTGTTACAAATGTACAAGTAGTTCCTCTGTACTAGACCTTGAGGTAATCAAGACAAGTAGTCTCTGTCCTTTTAATAGCATTATATAAAACTTGCATAAGTATAATTATATCTTATGTCAACTCTATACATATATTAAAAAGAAATTACAATATACTTGATGGAAAGGGGAACAATAATGATAAATCAGATCCCATTATCTCTTAGTTCACAGAAGGATAGTGACACATTATGCTTTATTTATATGTGCAGCTTAGCATGAATCAGCTTTATTTAATGTTATCTCAATTGAGCAACGTGAGTGAAATGGGTTCTTGTTTTCTGTGGGGTTTTGAAATGATTTTAATGTGTAATACGCAGATGACATATTGCTGCTTTTTATTATAATATAATGCAGTGTTTAAGCACCCAGGTTGTATAATTATCATAAATATATACTATTCCAAGTAGTTGGTGACCTTGACCCAGTGCATTATGGGAAAGGTCCTCTCCACGAAGGGAGTCTAGAGACTACCCTGTGTATTGGATAGTGGCTGAACTGATTTTGATATCCAGCTTGTGGTGTCCTCCTCCTTCCGTGCTGTCACCTGGGCAGCGGCGAGAGCTGAGTGTTCCTAGTGATAGCCGCTCGTGAGCTGGTATGTTTGTAAGATTTTGAGATCGGCGCACCCCTAGCTTATATATTAGAGTGCTGAAAAGATATTTTAATGCTATGAATGGTATTATTATGGTTCAATTTTTATGGAATGAATGCGATTCTATGCATATACAGATACAAATTGCTTGGTGCGATAAAATTTTTTTTAGGAATAATATACACACTGTATGTTAAAAAAGTTTATTTTATATTTATAGCTGTGTTTAAAAAAGAAATAGATTATCTACAAACTATTGGTATATTTCATTAGGCCTGAACTATTACTGGTATCAAACAAACAGACATACAACATATACACAACATATACACAGACCAACATGTATATTCCTTGTGGGTACACTGGAGGCGGTTTACCCCACTAAAATGGTATAGTGGTGACACCTGGGCTTGGAAAAGGCTTCAAAGCAGTTGAAATTATTAGTCTCTCAATGTCCAATTAAATGTTAATGGTGTTCTTAATCAAATAGTCTCTACAATCCTCTGGACGTAATTATATATTCATGTTCCCATTTTTGTGTGGTATTACAAAATGCGATGTAGTAAAATGGTCTTCTTACCGTGCCATCTGTATGCTCCGTTTCCGAGGTACCCTTGCAGGGGATAGATTCTTCCTCGCAGCTCACACTCCAGCGGTATAGCGATGGTGCTTCAGTCTGCCGGCAGACTTCCCTTTACTGCTGCTCCGTGGTCCCGTTGTTCAGTATTTCCGGGTGCTGTGCAGTGCTGGATCGACTCCTCTGCAATCTACGCATTTCACCTGTGATAGGCTTCATCAGGATGGCTTGAGTAATCGATCTGTAGCTCCACGCCGTATTTAAGGCTAAGGCAGTAATTGTTCTCTTCCGCCCTTACTAAAGATGGTTGACATGGTATCAATGCCCTCATTTTAATCAGTCGGTCACAACATTGGACAAACACACATTATAACCAAAGAAGATCTGATATTAGCAACATGTGATGTCAAGACGCTATACACTTGTATACAACATGATATAGGATGCAAGCATGTGATGAAAAGGCTGGAGGAGGATACGGACCTTAAAATCAAACAATTTCTTGTACAATCAATGCTATTCATACTACAGCATAACCATTTTCAAATTGGTGGTGACTTCTGTGTTCAAACAAAGGGAACAGCTATGGGCTGTTTTTCTATATATCTATCAGGTAGATTGCCATTATCCTTTATTACCTGTATTATCATTTTAAATATTTCACTTTAATTATTTTTAATTTTATGTTTACTTATCAATTTCCGTTGTCATACTTCCATTTTAGATTCACACAGTTCAATAAAATCTATTTATTTCTGCATTACTATCCTTGATATATAGAGTATAAACATATGGATATATTAACAATAGCTGGTACCTTAATAAAGAGCTATACTGAAATATTATTCACATATTACCAAAATGCATTCCCTTCATAATAACATCACCCAAACAGTGACTATTTCGACCTTATACAATTTATGTGTGTATATATACATTTTTCGTTTGATGTTGTGACCAAGTTACTAAACTAAGGGCATTGAGACCACAATAACCATCTTTAGTTCAGGTAGAAGTGAATCACCACAGCCTCAGCCTTAAATACAGTATACAATATGTATCCCCGTCACACACATTACTACCTCTATTTACTACATACAACTTTATGGGTATTTATATGTGTTTGTCCAATGTTGTGACCGAATGATTAAAATGATGGCATTGAGACTATGTCAACCATCTTTAGTAAGGGCGTAAGAGAACAATTACTGCCTTAGCCTTAAATACAGCATGGAGCTACAGATCGATTACTCAAGCCATCCTGACGAAGCCTATCACAGGTGAAATGCGTAGATTGCAGAAGAGTCGATCCTGCACTGCACAGCATCTGGAAGAACTGAACAACGGGACCATGGAGCAGCAGTAAAGAGAAGTCTGCCGGCAGACTGGAGCACCACCGCTATACCGCTGGAGTGTGAGCCGCGAGGAAGAATCTATCCCCAGGATGGTTACCTCGGAAACGGAGCATACAGACGGCACGGTAAGAAGACCATTTTACTACATCGCATTTTTTAATACCACACAAAAATGGGAACATGAATACATAATTACGTCCAGAGGATTGTAGAAACTATTTGATTAAGAAAGTAAAATAAAGTATCTCCCAGCGCTTATGTTTCTCAAGTGTATCAATATATTTCCTACTATAGTAATCAAAGTATTCAAATTTATAAATAAATACAATAAAAATGTTTTTATAAAAATAATTATATTTTCTTTATTCAAAATATGGTGTTTACAACACATAAAAGGGAATTTGATCTAACACTACTGTCCAATTAAAATCAATGTAATTGTGACCCTAATACCGGTATACTTTAGACAAAAAACAAACCAACATAGAACATATACTACTGGTGATACGCTTATTTCAGCGGCTTACTTAAAAAAGTCCACAGTTACAATTTCCAAGCATGTTTTCATTCCTAGCTGGAGAATTGAATTTTTACTGGGGAAATAGAATCTGTGTTTCCAGAAAAAAGGCTGTGCCCAACTGGATCAAATGGCTCTGCTCACCGCAGTAGTTAGTCCTTAACTCACATCAGTATCTTTCTATGGTTAAATCAGCATTCTTAGCCGGGAGTGTGTCATGTGTAGACTTACTTAAATGCCACAGGTCCAGAAAGGTATTAAATGCCACAGGTCCAGAAAGGTGCGGGTGTCTGCCGACATACAGTTGTTGGTGCCTCTGCGATCAACTAGTTTCGCCTGTCTAAGCAGGCTTCCTCAGGATGGCCGAGTGCACCTCCTACCCCGCACTTTAAACTCTCCCTGGCATTTGTTGCTATGGCGACCGGGATCTCTCCGCCCATCGTCAAGTTCCGCTGCGCACAGCTCAGCATTGTGTTGCTGTGGTAACCGGGATCCGCTCGTCGCGACGAGTCTCTTCCACTTCCTTTCTTCTGCGTTTGTTGTCATGGTAGCCTGGATTCTCTTTGTATGTTATTGTTTCCCTGCGTCGCGTCACTTTCGGTTTGGTAGCTCCGCCCATAGGAAACTCCACTACCTTTCGCCCAGCATTCAGTTGCCATGGTGACTAGGATCTCCTTATCGCATCACCTCCTGGTTTTCTTGGATGCTTTAGTTCTTTCTACTCCCAGCATTTTTAATTTAATTTTTTAAAAGGATATTGTTATGATTCCAGCACTCTGGTCAGAGGAGATCTTATGGCAAGGACCGGAGCACTGGAACGGAATGCTGGGGAAGGGAGCAGGACAGGAAATTAGCCCCTGGCGCCCTAACTCTGTTGTCTCACCCGTGTTGTCAGAAATCCCCTGCGAGACTATGGTTTCTTGAGCCCTTGGCAGCCGCGTTTGATGGGCGAATTATGTCTGCCCAACTCCGATGCCCCCCGGTCTTAATGAGAGACAAAGGGAAATCCGATACAGGGTGATAACAAGAGGCCCTCTAACTAAACAACCAGGCCAGGGGCTAAGCTAACTCAAAACTATAATATGTGCGGAGAAACCGCCAGGGAAAAGGACAACCAACATATCCACTTGTCCAATTCTCCTACCCGGCACCGCCGAGTACCAGAGAGGACTTGTGGAAGCGGAACCCTCCGCAAATGCTCCAAACACAAAATATAAAAGGCAAAGCGGCTGAGCCGCAACACACGGCAGAGCCGCAACTCACGAACACCACTGGATATAAAACGTTGATCAGTCAGGACTCCTGGGAACCAAACGACCTCCTGGGATTAGATGACAACTCCCGAATACCGGACTTCTGAGGACTGGAATGACCGGATACAGCAGGACTGGAAACAGACTCTCAGCAAACAAAGGCAGCATGCAGGAAGCTATTACCGGCGTCTGTGAGAAGCCCTGGGAGTGTATTTAACAAGGAGTCCTCCAATCAGCTGCTTAAAGGCTGATTAGAATAAATGCCGTGCAGCTGCCTTGCTGCACGGCCAGAGAGCAGGTGAATATCTTAACTTCCTAAAGCCTAGCAACGGGGAACGCGGTCCGCCAGTGGTGTCCCCGTTGCTAGGGTCCGTGCGGCTCAGCGCGCCCGGCGTCTAGCGTTGCTAGGGAGCCGGCGGCTGTACGCGCACGGCGTCTCTACTTGCTAGGCGCCGGGCCGCGCAGACAAGCGGACCCCGGCGCCTAACAGTACCCCCCCCTTGAGGAGGGGTCAAGGAACCCCTAAAGCCAGGTTTCTGAGGAAATTCCCGAAAAAATGCCCTCTTGAGCCTCGGGGCATGAAGATCCTTATCCAGGACCCAAGACCTTTCCTCCGGACCATAGCCTTTCCAGTGAACTAGAAAATACAGCCGACCCCGGGACAATTTGGAATCGAGAACCTTCTCTACCAAGAACTCCTGTTGTCCCTGTACATCCACTGGAGATCTACCCTGAGAGATCTTCCGAGGAAATCTACTGGAAGAAACGTATTGTTTCAACAGGGAACAATGAAACGTATTTCCAATCCTGAGAGATCTTGGTAAACGTAACCGAAAGGCAACTGGGTTGACTCTTTTAATAATAAGAAATGGCCCAATAAATTTGGGTCCCAGTCTAGCCGAGGATTGTCGAAGCCTGATGTTGCGAGTCGACAACCACACCCTATCTCCCACCTTAAAAGTGCAAGGACATCGGAGCCTGTCAGAAAATTTCTTCTCTCGAAAGGCCGCTTTTCTGAGAGCAAGGTGCACCTTTTTCCAAATGGCTCTGAGATGGGAGGTTAAGGTTAGCGAGGAAACAGAAGAATGTTGAAAAAAAGAATTAGCTCTGGGGTGAAAACCAAAAACTGAAAAGAATGGAGACTCTTTAGTGGAGGAATGACAAGAATTATTGTAAGCAAATTCAGCCAACGGAAGAAACTCGGACCAATCATTCTGGAGTTTGGCTGAATACAAGCGCAAATATTGTTTCAATGATTGGTTAACTCGTTCGGTTTGCCCGTTGAATTGTGGGTGGTAACCGGATGTTAACGACAATTTCATCTTCAATGAGGCACAAAAACATTTCCAGAACTGTGCAATGAATTGTGGACCCCGATCAGAAACAATATCAGTAGGCAACCCATGAAGCCTGAATACATGGCGGAGAAACAAAACTGCCAACCCTTGGGCAGAAGGCAATCGGGGAAGAGCAATAAAATGAGCCATTTTACTAAAACGGTCCACTACCACCCATATGACTCGGAATCCGGCTGAAAGGGGAAGGTCTACCACAAAATCCATGGAAATATGAGACCATGGCCTGAGAGGAACATTTAAGGGCATAAGTTGCCCGATAGGCAAGGAACGGGGAACCTTATGCTGTGCACAAACCTGACATGAATAAACAAATTCCTTGACGTCTTTAGAAAGACCAGGCCACCATACTGAGCGAGAGACTAACTCCAATGTCTTAGAGACTCCTGGATGCCCTGAAACTTTGTTATCATGGAATTCCGTTAAAACAGTAGCTCTCAAAAACTCAGGGACGTAAAGACGACCAGCAGGAGTAATTCTAGGAGCTTGGTGTTGAAGCTGTTTTAACTGGGTAAATAAATCTTGTGTGAGGCCCGCCCAGATGACCGAAGATGGAAGTATGGGGGTAACAGGATTGTTATTGTGAACCGGAAGAAAGCTACGTGACAGGGCATCAGCCTTAATATTCTTGGAACCAGGCCTGAAAGTGATTATAAATTTGAAACGCGTAAAAAATAATGCCCAACGTGCCTGCCGGGCATTTAGCCGTTTAGCCGATTCAATGTATTGCAGGTTCTTATGGTCAGTCAATACCGAAATAGTATGTTTTGCTCCCTCCAGCCAATGCCTCCTCTCCTCGAAAGCCCACTTTACCGCCAGTAACTCCCGATTACCAACGTCATAGTTGGATTCAGCGGAGGAGAATTTCCTGGACATAAAGGCACAAGGATGTAACTCCAGAGACTCCGGATCCTTTTGAGAAAGGATAGCCCCCACTCCAACCTCCGAGGCATCAACCTCCACCACAAAGGGCAATTCCGGATTAGGATGTCTGAGGACTGGAGCCGAGACAAAGGCTTGTTTCAAGGCCCGGAAGGACAACTCAGCTTCACGCGACCAGTTGGTAGGATCCGCTCCTTTCTTTGTCAGAGCTACAATGGGAGCAACCAGGTCAGAAAAAGAATGAATGAACCTCCTATAATAATTCGCAAACCCTAAAAAGCGCTGAATTGCTTTTAAATTGGTGGGTTGCGCCCAACTAAGGATGGCCTGGAGTTTCTTTGGTTCCATGGAAAATTCCTGAGGGGAAATTATGTACCCTAAAAAAGATACTTCCGTGACATGAAACTCACACTTCTCCAGCTTGGCATATAAATGATTCTCACGTAACTTTTGAAGAACCAGACGCACCTGGGTAACATGTTGTTCCATTGATTCAGAAAAAATCAGGATGTCGTCTAAGTAAACGACAACGAATTTCCCTAGGAAGTCACGGAGCACATCGTTAATGAGGTCTTGAAAAACTGCTGGAGCATTGGACAGGCCGAATGGCATCACCAGGTATTCGTAGTGACCCGACTGAGTACTGAAGGCCGTTTTCCACTCATCTCCAGATTTAATTCGGATGAGGTTGTAAGCTCCTCTAAGGTCAATTTTAGAAAAAATCACAGCAGAACGTAACTGATCAAAGAGTACAGAAATCAACGGCAAAGGATAGGTGTTTTTAACTGAGATCTTATTCAGGGCTCTAAAATCAATGCAAGGTCTAAGCGAGCCATCCTTTTTCTCCACAAAGAAGAAGCCTGCACTTAAAGGAGATTTTGATGGTCTAATAAATCCTTTCTCAAGGCTCTCCTTTTATATAATCATTCATAGCCGCAGTTTCTGGCCCGGATAATGCATATAATCTTCCCTTTGGCAATGCGGCACCAGGAATTAACTCAATAGCACAATTATAAGGCCGATGGGGAGGCAGAATGTCCGCATTGCCTTTGGAGAAAACATCAGCAAACTCCTGGTATTCCACCGGAATGAGTTCTGGAATGATAGCTGCTACTCTGACTGGAAACGTGATACATTCCTTATCACAAAAAGTACCCCATTGTGAAATCTCCCCCGACTGCCAATCAATGGTGGGATTATGAAAGGCCAGCCAAGGGTGACCCAGAACAACTGGAACTGCTGGGCAATGGGTAAGATAGAACTCGATTTTCTCGGAATGTAGAGCTCCTACTGTAAGTAATACAGGGGGTGTACGGAGAGAAATAATCCCATTGGACAGCGGACTCCCATCTAAGCCATGCATGGTGACACACCTACCCAAAGGTAACTGAGGAATGCCTAAGGCCTTAGCCCAAGTTAAATCCATAAAGTTTCCTGCAGCTCCACTGTCAACAAAAGCCGACACCGAAGAACTGAGGCTGCCAAAGGAAACTTTAACTGGGACTAAAAGGGAGTTATTCGAGGAGATAAGCTGCAGACCTAGGTGAACCCCCTCACAATTCACCTGGTCAAAGCGTTTCCCGACTTGTTCGGACAATTACGAGCAAAATGTCCCTTACCCCCACAGTACAGACAAAGACCAGAATTTTGCCTTCTGGCTTTTTCCTCAGGAGACAGCCGGGAGAGACCCATCTGCATGGGCTCCTCTACGTCTTCAGGAATGTAATATACACACGGACTTGACCTTACAGGTGCTCCTCTTTCAGCTCTCCGCTCTCTGAGACGACGATCAATCTTAATAGAAAGCTCCATGAGTTTATCGAGAGTCTCAGGAGCGGGGTACTGAAGGAGACTGTCTTTTATAGACTCTGATAAGCCGAGGCGAAACTGACTGCGCAGGGCTTGGTCATTCCAGCCACAGTCGTTCGACCAACGGCGAAACTCCGTACAATAAACCTCCGCAGGATTTCTACCCTGTCTGAGGGCGCGCAACTGACTTTCAGCGGACGCCTCTCTATCAGGGTCATCATACAAGAGCCCTAAAGACTCAAAAAAAGCGTCAACTGACAACAATGCAGGATCCTCTGCTCTTAAACCAAATGCCCAGGTCTGAGGACCCCCCTGGAGCAAAGAAATAATAATCCCGACCCGCTGAGATTCAGTACCCGAGGAAGTCGGTCTTAAACGAAAATAAAGTTTACAGGATTCTTTAAAATTAAAAAACTCTTTTCTATCACCAGAAAAACGGTCAGGCAAAAGCATTTTTGGTTCAGGGACTACCCTTGGGGAAGCTCGCAAAAGATCTTCCTGCGACTTCACCCGAAGAGAAAGATCCTGAACCATCTGAGTAAGTTCTTGAATCTGGCTGACTAAGAGCTGACCAGGATTTGGCCCTAAACCTGTCGGATTCATGAGGCCGACAAACTCTCACAAAACTGAATGAGAAAAAATTAAACCCCGTTTAATTTTAAGTTTTGGTATGGCCGGTAATAATGTTATGATTCCAGCACTCTGGTCAGAGGAGATCTTATGGCAAGGACCGGAGCACTGGAACGGAATGCTGGGGAAGGGAGCAGGACAGGAAATTAGCCCCTGGCGCCCTAACTCTGTTGTCTCACCCGTGTTGTCAGAAATCCCCTGCGAGACTATGGTTTCTTGAGCCCTTGGCAGCCGCGTTTGAAGGGCGGATTATGTCTGCCCAACTCCGATGCCCCCCGGTCTTAATGAGAGACAAAGGGAAATCCGAGACAGGGTGATAACAAGAGGCCCTCTAACTAAACAACCAGGCCAGGGGCTAAGCTAACTCAAAACTATAATATGTGCGGAGAAACCGCCAGGGAAAAGGACAACCAAAATATCCACTTGTCCAATTCTCCTACCCGGCACCGCCGAGTACCAGAGAGGACTTGTGGAAGCGGAACCCTCCGCAAATGCTCCAGACACAAAATATAAAAGGCAAAGCGGCTGAGCCGCAACACACGGCAGAGCCGCAACTCACGAACACCACTGGATATAAAACGGTGTTCAGTCAGGACTCCTGGGAACCAAACGACCTCCTGGGATTAGATGACAACTCCCGAATACCGGACTTCTGAGGACTGGAATGACCGGATACAGCAGGACTGGAAACAGACTCTCAGCAAACAAAGGCAGCATGCAGGAAGCTATTACCGGCGTCTGTGAGAAGCCCTGGGAGTGTATTTAACAAGGAGTCCTCCAATCAGCTGCTTAAAGGCTGATTAGAATAAATGCCGTGCAGCTGCCTTGCTGCACGGCCAGAGAGCAGGTGAATATCTTAATTTCCTAAAGCCTAGCAACGGGGAACGCGGTCCGCCAGTGGCGTCCCCGTTGCTAGGGTCCGTGCGGCTCAGCGCGCCCGGCGTCTAGCGTTGCTAGGGAGCCGGCGGCTGTACGCGCATGGCGTCACTAGTTGCTAGGCGCCGGGCCGCGCAGACAAGCGGACCCCGGCGCCTAACAGATATATAAGAGACATCTCTTACTGGCCACTTTTATCTAGTGGATTGTCAGTGTCCTTTGATTATGTTGTGGCAATGACTTCTGTTATTACATTTAGATGGTCTCATAATAGATGGAAAATGTTCTAATATATATATACACAGTTCCTTCTTTGATCTGTAGTTCCCAACCGTTATTTTATACGCTATAATTATTCTTCTGTTTTCCTCCTCAAAATTGTCGTGTTTTAAACAAACACATCCATCATTTTCACATACAATTAACGTACATAAAACAGTGCCTACGGGTAGAGTTAAGCATACATAACTACCACCCCATCCCCATTATTTCTAATCTTATACTATTATATCCTATTCTTTTGGAAACGGATAGAGTTCCCAATCTATGTTTAATCCCTTAGGTATAAGAGTCCCCAGTTCAAAAATAGTTCTTGCCTCTTCCTTAAGGAGTGCACTATCCCAATCCCCCCCTCTCCATGATTTCTGTATTATTTTAATACCAATAAATTCCAGGGCTGCAGGATTGCTCTCATGGACTGGAATACTATGATTGTCCTTCTTAGTCCTGATATTATTTAGATGCTCATTAATCCGAATTTGAAGGCACCGATAGGTCTTCCCTACATATTGAAGCCCGCAGGGGCAGGTCATCAAATAAATCACCCCCTTCGAATTGCACGTGATTTTATCCTTTATTTTATATTCTTTTCCTGTACTGTTAGATTTGTATTTCACTCTTGGTTTCATTGATACATTTTTCGTTTTTTGCAAACCACGCAATTGTTACACCTGTAGAATCCCGGCTCCATGTCTTTTAGCCATGTTGTTTTTCTCCTGTCGTTCTTACAGTAGCTCCTCACTAGACTGTTTTTTAGGGTAGGTGCCCTCCTATAAATAATTTTAGGTTTCTCCGGTAAAATTTCTTTTAGCTCTTCATCTGCAGTAAGGATGTGCCAATGCTTGTATAGACTTTCTTCTAGAAGTCTCCGCTGACTCGAGAATCCCGTCAGGAACATCACATCATCTTTTTTCCTCTCATCCTTACTTTTATACCGGAGGAGATCAGTCCTGTTCATCTTATCCACTTCATCCTTATTTATCTCCAGATCATTCTTTCTGAAGTTCTTCTCTCCAAAGTTGTTCATAAGATCCAATGCTTGTATCTCGTAGTCTACTCTCTTAGAGCAATTCCTCCGTATTCGTCTTATCTGGCCTTTGGGGACATTGGCCAACCACTTTGGATGATGGTTGCTCTTGAAGTCTAGATAACTATTGCAGTCCACTTCCTTACTATACGTTCGTGTTTCAATCTGATTATTCTCAATGAAGATAGTTAAATCTAGAAAGTTTATACTGGTATTACTGATCTCACTTGTAAATTCCAGGTTGTATCCATTTTTATTTATCTTTATGATGAATTGTTCCAGATCTTCTTTCGTCCCATTCCAGATGATGAACACATCATCTATAAATCTTGCCCACAAAATAAAATTGGGAAGGTATTCATTGTTTGTCCAGATAAATTAATTTTCCCACTGGGCAAGGAAGAGATTGGCATAAGAAGGCGCGAAGTTCGTACCCATAGCTGTTCCCTGGGTTTGCCTATAGTATTTGCCCCCATACCAGAATAAAATATGCTCTAGTGTAAATCTTATCCCTTCCAGTATGAACTCAATTTGATCTCCCTTCATTTTTGACTCCTTTATGAGAATCTTCTGAACATTTTCTATTCCTTGGTCATGTCGAATTGAGGTATAGAGTGATTTAACATCACATGTTGCCAATAAATAGCTTTCTTTCCATTCCATCCTACTCAATATATCCAGAATCTGTATCGTGTCTTTGATATAACTCCGTTGTGTATTCACTAGTTTCTTCAAAAAGACATCAAAGTAACATGATAAATGCGACGTTAGTGACTGGATCCCTGCCACTATTGGCCTTCCTGGGGGGGTATTCAGGTCCTTATGGATTTTTGGTATTTGGTAGAATAATGCCACTTTTGGATGTTCCGGGTATACATACTTAAATTCATCTTTCGTGAGTATCCCCTTTCTTAATGCATCCTTTAGGATCCTTTCCAGGTCCTTCTTATATTCTTCCATGGGATTTTCTTGTAGTTGCTGGTATTTACTGGTATCTTGCAATAATCTTAAACATTCCTTATCATAGTTCCCTTTATCCATAATTGTAATACCCCCCCCCCCTTTATCTGCTTGTTTGATCACAATCTCTTCATTTTGTTTGAGGCTCTTCAGTGCTCTTTTCTCCCTCACACTTAGATTCCATTTCCTCATTCCTTCCACCTTCTCAGGGATCCTTTTTATATCTTCTTCCACTAATTTCTGAAAGGTGCTTAGTAGATGGCCTTTTAATTGTGCAGGGTAAAAGGTGGATTTCCTTTTTAGACCTGAATGTTCGTATGATTCTGACTCAATTTCTTTCTCCATATTTGTTCCTTCTTTATTTCTTTTAAAGATTTTTTTCAGTGTAATTGTCCTAATTTTTGGAGATCTATCATTGTATCAAATTTATTAGGAATATTTGTTGGAGCAAATTTGAGTCCTTTCTCCAGGACTTTCACTTCAGAGGGGGTCAATTCATAATTGCTTATGTTGAATATCCCCTTCGTGCAACTTTTTTGTTGTTGTTTTTCTTTTGTTTTTTTCTTTTGCCCTGTTTTTTGCTCCTCCTCGCTTTCCCTGTTTGTTGATGATGAGCTTCTTTTTCGTCTTCTTCTTCTTCTTTTTGTTGTTGAATCTGGGGATTTTTTCGGGATGGCTCCAAGATTCTGTGAGGGATTGTTTCTCTGCGCCAATTCTAAAAAAGCATCCAAATATGCTTCTGTATCTTCTAACTCCACCTCCTCTTCTTCTTGTCGTTCCTGATTCCCCAATCTATTGCCTTTTCATCCCCTATTTTCCAGACGTTCCATGAGGGTTCGGCCTGAGAGGTCCAGGATCTTCTGGTGGTCTTCTCTTCCATTATTGAAACTTCTAATAAGAGTTTCCGTGGTGGGATAATCTTCTTTCCTCGACTTTCTTTCTTGATCCTTTCTTTTAATTCCTTCTAAGTCCGCCTCTTGTTGTCGTTTACTCTTCATCCGTTGTTGATTCTCTCTTTCCCTTACATCAGTGTTTCTCTGTGTCAATCTCCACCCTTGGGATATATCCCTGGGGTATCTATACTCTCCCATCTGTCTTTCATTCTGCCTTCTCCATGTATCTCCATTATTCATCCCTCTGATGTTTTTTGTATCAGATACTCTTCTTGTATATTGTTCTGTGAAGTTCTGTGGTCGAGCTCGATGGTAGTTTTTCTCACCTCTGGATGGCTCTTCATACCACCTTCATACTCTTCATTGAGAATAATCAGATTGAAACACGAACGTATAGTAAGGAAGTGGACTGCAATAGTTATCTAGACTTCAAGAGCAACCATCATCCAAAGTGGTTGGCCAATGTCCCCAAAGGCCAGATAAGACGAATACGGAGGAATTGCTCTAAGAGAGTAGACTACGAGATACAAGCATTGGATCTTATGAACAAATTTGGAGAGAAGAACTTCAGAAAGAATGATCTGGAGATAAATAAGGATGAAGTGGATAAGATGAACAGGACTGATCTCCTCCGGTATAAAAGTAAGGATGAGAGGAAAAAAGATGATGTGATGTTCCTGACAGGATTCTCGAGTCAGCGGAGACTTCTAGAAGAAAGTCTATACAAGCATTGGCACATCCTTACTGCAGATGAAGAGCTAAAATAAATTTTACCGGAGAAACCTAAAATTATTTATAGGAGGACACCTACCCTAAAAAACAGTCTAGTGAGGAGCTACTGTAAGAACGACAGGAGAAAAACAACATGGCTAAAAGACATGGAGCCGGGATTCTACAGGTGTAACAATTGCGTGGTTTGCAGAAAAACAAAAAATGTATCAACGAAACCAATAGTGAAATACAAATCTAACAGTACAGGAAAAGAATATAAAATAAAGGATAAAATCATGTGCAATTCGAAGGGGGTGATTTATTTGATGACCTGCCCCTGCGGGCTTCAATATGTAGGGAAGACCTATCGGTGCCTTCAAATTCGGATTAATGAGCATCTAAATAATATCAGGACTAAGAAGGACAATCTTAGTATTCCAGAACACTTCCTTGAAGTCCATGACAGCAATCCTGCAGCCCTGGAATTTATTGGTATTAAACTAATACAAAAATCATGGAGAGGGGGGGATTGGGATAGTGAACTCCTTAAGGAAGAGGCAAGAACTATTTTTGAACTGGGGACTCTTATACCTAAGGGATTAAACATAGATTGGGAACTCTATCCGTTTCTAAAAGAATAGGATATAATAGTATAAGATTAGAAATAATGGGGATGGGGTGGTAGTTATGTATGCTTAACTCTACCTGTAGGCACTGTTTTATGTACGTTAATTGTATGTGAAAATGATGGATGTGTTTGTTTAAAACACGACAATTTTGAGGAGGAAAACAGAAGAATAATTATAGCGTATAAAATAACGGTTGGGAACTACAGATCAAAGAAGGAACTGTGTATATATATTAGAACGTTTTCCATCTATTATGAGACCATCTAAATGTAATAACAGAAGTCATTGCCACAACATAATCAAAGGACACTGACAATCCACTAGATAAAAGTGGCCAGTAAGAGATGTCTCTTATATATCCTTTTAAAAAATTAAATTAAAAATGCTGGGAGTAGAAAGGACTAAAGCATCCAAGAAAACCAGGAGGTGATGCAATAAGGAGATCCTAGTCACCATGGCAACTGAATGCTGGGCGAAAGGTAGTGGAGTTTCCTATGGGCAGAGCTACCAAACCGAAAGTGACGCGACGCAGGGAAACAATAACATACAAAGAGAATCCAGGCTACCATGACAACAAACGCCGAAGAAAGGAAGCGGAAGTGACGCGACGCGACGAGCGGATCCCGGTTACCACAGCAACACAATGCTGAGCTGTGCGCAGCGGAACTTGACGATGGGCGGAGAGATCCCGGTCGCCATAGCAACAAATGCCAGGGAGAGTTTAAAGTGCGGGGTAGGAGGTGCACTCGGCCATCCTGAGGAAGCCTGCTTAGACAGGTGAAACTAGTTGATCGCAGAGGCACCAACAACTGTCTGCCAGCAGACACCCGCACCTTTCTGGACCTGTGGCATTTAATACCTTTCTGGACCTGTGGCATTTAAGTAAGTCTACACATGACACACTCCCGGCTAAGAATGCTGATTTAACCATAGAAAGATACTGATGTGAGTTAAGGACTAACTACTGCGGTGAGCAGAGCCATTTGATCCAGTTGGGCACAGCCTTTTTTCTGGAAACACAGATTCTATTTCCCCAGTAAAAATTCAATTCTCCAGCTAGGAATGAAAACATGCTTGGAAATTGTAACTGTGGACTTTTTTAAGTAAGCCGCTGAAATAAGCGTATCACTAGTAGTATATGTTCTATGTTGGTTTGTTTTTTGTCTAACTCTCTCTTCACATGTTATATCTGCCCCCCTGCAGAGCACATGGTTTTGCCCAACCGCTAACAAAGTTCCTGCTGCGATCAACTCAGAATTACCCCCAATATCAAATAACAGAATAATGTGTCTCACCCACACACACCCAACTAACAACACTGGCCCTACAACTGGCCCTCTAGTGTGGAACACAAACTACATGCTAGGTGTTTGCATCTCTAATTAAGTAAAGTGTGCTAGCCCTTAAAGCAGAACAAACAGTACAATACATTTATCATGTTAAACACTGAAATACAGGTCTGATAATAGCAGCTTACCTTTTATAGGGACCTTACTGCTGAGAGGATAGCCACTGGGTGATAGATTACCTTTGTTTTTAGAGGCAAACTTTGTAGAAAGAGAGAACCTCTTATTTGGGTCTAAAGAAAGACACATTAACAGCTTTGGTGTGCCTGTTATAATCAGAGTCTACTAACCTAGTCAACAAGGAGCCTTATGCCCTTATAATTAACTGAGTTTGGTGCCCAGCTAAATGTGACCACTCCTAAAAAGAGGCCTTCTGTCCAAACTACTCTATTGGCCAGAAACTCAAACCTATCTATTATGGGCTTAGTGATCAACTAAATATGTGATTGGACTTGTGCCTGACTACAGTGTGTGACCACAGGCCTAATCCCCATCTTTATATACTCCCTACTGGCTCTACAAAATAGGGTTTATTGCTGCTGGTGCTTCGGGCCTAGTGTCAGCTACACAATTTGTCCACGAGCTTTGGGGCCGGACGAAACAGAAGAGGGCAATGATGTAGGGCTCAGTGCTCTTTATAATACCACTGACTAGGCTATGGGCTCAGGCTATCAAGGGTCAACAACTTGTTCCACATTGGAGCCTTGGGGGGGAGGGGGGGGGTTCTTGGGGGCACAAGGAATTACCTTGCTTACACAGTTTGTCAAAATCAATGTTATGTGTATAGTTCTATTGTAAGTGAATTAGTAATCTGAGGGCCTAATTCAGCATGGGACGATATTCAGAGAAATCGCAAATCGAGTGATTATCAAATGACTGCGCATGCATAACATTTGCATTACGAACACGCGAGGGGTAATAGTGTCAGAGAATGCGTACAGATCGTAATCCAAATGCAGCCGCTGTTTGACATGAAGCACCCTGCCAGTTTCTGGGTGTGTCAGAAAAAATGTGGGCATGCCGAGTCATTTTTGAGGAGGGTCTCTGACAGCAACACAGTCCACTTCCAGGCCGTCTCAATCACAGATTAGTTGCAGCCTCAGACCTACTTACATTTGCTGAAACAGCAAAAAATCTTTGATGTTCCGGAAATTGCATATTCATCTGTGAATGGATAGCGATCTGCGATGCATTCGCAAACTTGCATTGGGCGTTTTTTCTTCTTGTCGGCGCCTTTCTACTCGGAGACAACTGCAATTTCTCAGAATAACTATCCATGATGAATCAGGCCCTTAGTACTTGAAGAAAATTACAGTGATTTCAGCATGCTATCTGCTATCATAGCAAAGTACAATAATGGCGAATTAGCTAAATAAAAACATGCAGCTAAAGAAAAGTGTTTGGTTTAAGTCAATTTTATATTTTATAGAATACATCCACTATGTCTATATGCCCTTATAACAGGCCAAGCTCTTTTCCTTGTAGTTGTGGCAATGTTACCTTAGAGTGATTAGAAGCATGAACATACAGCCAACTTATTGGAGGAGATGCATCAAAGCTTGGAGAGTGATGTTGAAGTCAAAAATATTACATACACGGCACATGTAAACTCTAAACAGATGGGTCGCTGTGCGTGAGCATACACGCAGCGTGCACAACAATATATGGTAGCATACGCATTCACACAGACAAGCCACAAAGATATATTCGACACATATTTCATACCACACATAAATTAAACATGTCAAGCACCAGACATTATAATGTATTTATATAAAAGATATATATGTATTATTGGAACGGAACAAGATAAACATGTCATGCTTGGTGTCAAAATAATCAGGGGAATGAGTGTGCTAATTTGATAACTGTGGGAAAATTGTAGCTCATTGCAACAATTAGTTATGATTGAATGTATGAATATGAAGCCACAATTCAAATGAGAACAAAAGACTTCCTGCATCTTCAAGGCTGGACGTTGCTTGCATATGAACTGACCGATAACACATCATGAATGAGAGATCTCCCTCCCCTTGACCAATAACAGAAGATTCAGTCCCAGACATGCACTTCCCACAACACACAATATATAGGTATTTCCACTCACCCAAGAAGTTCTGTTTGCTGTTTTGGTTAGTTGCTGTTGCTTGCTGAGAGGGGGAGATGGAGAAAATGTTCTATGGGAAAGGGTAATGTTTCCTCATTGTGGCTGTAATAGATCCTCACGTTACTACAACTGCTTCCTGTGTAATTGTAACTCTGTAACCATATATATACTGTACATGTGTTATATTCTATGCATACCCTTTTAATATCAAATATATACATCTCTGAGCATTGAACCTCAGCCGACAATGTGTGCGAGTGCTTGTTTACTCTTAAGGGATATAGTGTTTGCGACGTACAGCACACTTTTATCGTATATGGTAATAAGATGTGCCTTGCGTCCGCAGCATATATTAACGCTGGCATTTTAAATATTTATTAGAAATAATCAGACATTCTCAGTGATAAAGAGAGAGAAACTACCAACCAACCAACCAGCTCCTGTCATTTTTGAAATACAGCCTGTAACCTGAGACGTCACTCCCTCTTATTACACCCGATACTCCCGCAAAAGGGGCATGGCTCCACAGGTGGGGCTAATTGTCTCGACCACCGTTTTCATCCCTCCGGGGTCTGGGAGATGTGGCCTGCCCCCGCAAACTGGCATTCCTGCAGTGCTGTCTTCTACAGGGTGGCACCAGCCGGTTTGCTACACAAAATGTTACAATGCAGCACCCGGCTCCTGTCACTGAGCAGGAGCCGGCACTTTGGTGTAACTCCTCGGCGGGCCGCACCCTTCTTGTGACACCATTGCCTGCAACATGACAGGAGCTCCTTGGCTGGTACTTTATCTCTCTCTAAGTTTTGATACAGCTACCCCATTCTCTGACCAGAGCCTGATTGAAAGATGTACTCTAATGCATTCACAGCTGCTAATTTGTATGCAGCTAATGTGTCAAAATATGCTAATGTTGCGCCCTGGAAATGTATTGAAACATGCACTGCCAGCATTGAAAGTCAAAGCAACTGCATACAAATACGCACAGATCCTTTGATAATAGACTCTCTGAGGCGCTGGCGTTTTCTGCATACGGGAACACAGTTGTAGCGTGAGACAATGCCAGAAAACAGTCATCAAACGTTTGCATGCCATGTTGCATGTAACAACACAGTATCGGCCATGGAATCATCCCACTGGATGTGCAACCTATCATTGATAGGTTGTTTGTTCATTGTCTATGGGACGACTCAATGAACAAAGGCTGGGAAAAATGCATTGGGGGTACACACTATGCATATGCATTGGGGGTACACACTATGCATATGATATATACTGAGCAGCATCGGAACAATATATTGTACCCAGCTTAAAACAAATAGCGATACCTTAGTGACCAGGTTGTATCAGGTTGATAATAAAAAAAAATATTGTTATTGCAATGCTACTGGTGACTTCCTTGGAAGGAACAACATAAGATATCACTGTAGCCCACCACCCAACACCCCATCTCTTTCTGTAAGCAAAACCAACTGTAGTAAGAAGCTTAGTACAGTTATGGCAAATGGTTAAATTTATAATTTTAATATATTGTAATTTACGTTCAAATTTGCACAGTGTGCTTTTATAGAGAAGTAAACTTATCATTTTAAACACATTTATAATCATAATAACAAGTATTTGTTATCAGTTTACAACAAATGGCTCTAACTAAAAGCTAGCAAGAACCATCAAACAGATTGCTTTGCTATTTTGCAAAATCTTCAAATCTAAAAGCACTTGCTGAAATGCATTAATCATTACTCAGAATACAGTATACCAAACCAATATCTTTATGAAACCACATACTGTAACGGAGCTTTCATTTGCTTTTGGATTTTTCATACAAGTTTAGCACAAATATATTTAAGAAAGCCTTGCCACATTTCTAATTCCTTTACCATACAATATTAAATCCATTCAGGTATGTAGAGCAGTACCCTATTAGATAACATTTTCCCAACATACATTACAAACATTTTAAACAAATAATCATCAATTTGCACTGCTACTAGGTTAAATTCAAACTGTTATTCTGTAGAATACAATACAAATAAGAAATGTAATTACTCCCTATACAATTCATATACTGACCAAACCTAATTTCAGAAAAACAGCCATTTCTGATCACTTTAGATTTTTAATTTTCACACAAAAAAGTTGCACACTCTAAACACAAAATACACTGGTAATCGGAGCAATTATAATAAACTCTGCAATTCAACTTAAAGTAAAACTGAGTTCTTAGCATAATTTTAGGCCAATCAATATGGGCCCACGTACCAATGTGCGGTGACCTCATCAGGTGGGTCCCTAACATTCTATGGTTCAAGTCCAGAGCATGTTATCCCCCAGGCCAGCACAACCCAACCACCCCAAGGCATCACAATAGTGAGAAGTAGCAGGTTTAGGGGTATATTCAATTAGGGTCGGATCCATTCCGACATGCATTTGTCGTAATGGATCTGACAACCCCTATTCAATCACATCTCAATTCGACTTTAATAACAGTCGAATTGAGATGAGACCTGTGAGCGGCAGAGAGGGGGGAGACCAGCGGGGACAGCCGCAGGCAGACGGAGGAGAGCAGCATTACAGTAGCGCTGCGGAAGGATGTCTCACAGCCGCTAGACCTCACGGCAGTGTCCACCCAGCTCCAGCAAGCGTGACCTCACTTGCTGGAGCTGGGTGGACGCTGCCGAGAGCGACGCAGCTGTGACACATCCTCCTGCAGCACTGTGCTGTAGTGCTGCTCTCCCCTGTCTGCCCGCGGCTCTCCCTGTCTCCCCACGGCTGTCCCCTCTCTCCTCCTCTAAGGTCCCTCATCTCAGTCCGACATTTTTTTATGTCAGACTGAGATGGTCGGAAACGGGGCCAAATCCTGTCGAATTTGTCCCCTTTTCTCTCAAAAGTACGTGAATCGGCAGCTATAACGCTGATTCACGTACTATTCAACTTGTAGAATAAAAATAACGGGGACTGAATAGGTTATATCCTGATTCGACCTTAAAAAGCCGAAAACTGCCATCTTTTCGACAGATGGCAGCTTTCGACCCTAATTGAATATACCCCTAAATGTTATAAGGTGTTAAATTAGGGTGGGATTGGGTTAGGATGTGGGAGGGGAGGGTTAAGATGCCCATACATTAGTGTGATTTTGGCCGATTTCATCCGATTTCGACGCATCGGGTCCGTAAATCGGATGAACAGTGGCAAATCGTATATGTTTTACCTATGATCCGATGCGCGGTTCTGTGTGCATCGGATCGGAGCCTCTAGATCACAAGTACTGCACTATAGATTTATTGGAGTTGTATGCAAAATGATGCACATCGTGAGTGTTTTTGTACCTGTGATATAACGCATGCAATGTGTCGCATGAGTCACTTGACTGGGATTTCTCTGGACACTCCCACCCACCCACACAGCGACAGCATCATTTCTTGCCGCTTAATTAATCGCGTGCGATATATCGCATGTAAAAATAGCACATTAAGTACCAAATCATATGGAAGGACTCCTGGGAAGCTGCGACTTGAGGGTCCGATAAGTCTCGCTACTGTATGGCCAGCTTTAGGGATAGGCTGTGGGTAGGGTGAGTAAGAGAAAGAGTTAGCCTACTTATCAAAATGTGTCAGGATTCTGATCATCAGGATGCCATTGTCAGTATTCTGACTGTCTGCATCCAGACTGTCAGGATCCCGTACCCAACCCAAAGTAGCAGCTCAACAACAATACAGATAGATCCACAGTTATCTTAGCTTCTTTGCTGCGCCTAGGCACACCATGGTTTATTTATAAAAACTCTTCATCTACTGTTCTCAGCTGCAATAAAATACAGAGAACAATACAGCAGGGGATTAAGTCATTACAGCAGGGGATAAAGTCCGACTGCCCAGTCTCAGTTAATCCTATTAAAGGCCAAGATAAACATGGACCCATCTGTATGTCAATATCCCCTTAATATGAATAAATGACTACAGCATGGGAGCTGAATAATAAAATTAGAAGTATTTTGGTGCTTTAATGATGAAATGGAAAAGTGATGTTATTTTCATTATCTTGTACAGCTATATTTTGAGACAAACAACATCTCGTAAGAATTCACAGGCATATGATCGTTTTAGGAGACTTTCCATGAGAAATGAGGAAGTATGTACTCATAGAATGCTTTTATTTATTTATTTATTTATTTATTGTCATCGTACTTATGATGGCTGTATATTAGGAACTTGGATTAACATACAGTATGTTATAAGCAAATCTGTTATATAAGGTTAATGCATTGTATGATATAAAGCTTGTACCTTGATTTTGATTTCTCTCTATGCACATACTGTATATCATTTAAAAAAATGTCCCACTTGAGATTTAACACATCATTCACACACAAAGAATGGGTGAGTGTCTGGAACGGGGGTACTTGGATCAACTGTGGTCACAAAAGTAAGAACTAATTTTCTTACTTTACTGTTGCTATAGAAGCTTCTCTTTACAGCAATCCCCAAAATAGTCCCCTGGCTACCCCATATCCCCAAGATACCACATAAACTCCCAAAAATCACTTTGGTATTGATTCATGTTTGTAAGTAAAGCAAAAAAGCACGTAACTTTGTGTCTGGAACAAACTATGTTGCAATGCAAGGGGAGAAAATACATTTATATGTTTTCTGTACAGGGTAAATACTCGCTGCATTTTCCTGTAGCTCACAAATGTTAGACTGTATAGGTCATTGGTGCGGCCCCATCTGGAATACTGTGTCCAGTTCTGGAGACCATATCTCCAGAAGGATATAAATACATTAGAGAGTGTACAAAGAAGGGCAACTAAAATGGTGCATGGCCTACATCACAAAACGTACCCGGAAAGGCTAAAAGATCTTAACATGTATAGTTTGGAGGAGAGAAGAGAAAGGGGGGACATGATAGAAACTTTCAAATATATCAAGGGTCTTAACAAAGTTCAGGAGGGAAACATTCTTCAAAGGAAGAGAAATATTAGAACTCGAGGACATACACTGAGACTGGAGGGGGGGAGGTTCAGGGGAAATTTAAGGAAAAATTACTTCACGGAAAGTGTAGTGGATAAGTGTAATAGTCTCCCATCAGAGGTGGTAGAGGCTAAGACTGTAGAGCAATTTAAACATGCTTGGGATAGGCATATGAATATCCTTACAAAGAATTAAGGTTCAAAAAGGGTTGAGATTACCTAAAGGATAAAAAAAGGGGGCAGACTAGATGGGCCAAGTGGTTCTTATCTGCCGTCAAATTCTATGTTTCTATGTTTCTAGACAGCTTTTTTTTTACATTGCAATTTAGATTTCAGTTTGGACACACCCCATCCAAGTCAAAATCTCTGTGCACATGGTACATCTGCCCCACCTGCAGTGCAACATGGTTTTGCCTATTTTCTTGCTTTTTTGCTTTACTTACAAACATAAATCAGACATTTTGTACAGTGCTGAGATTATCCTAGTCAACTAGCTGTTGACTTGAATTTTTGGAACCTCAACCCTATTTGGTCCTCAGTTCTTTGTAAGGGCATTCTTGTCTATCCAAAGCAAGTTTAAATTGCTCTATTGTCATAGCCTCTACCACCTCTGATGGATGGCTATTCCACCTATCCTCTACCCTTTCTGTAAAGTATTTTTTCTAAATTCCTTTTTAACCTACAGTACCTTCTTCCAATTTCAGCATGTGTCCTCATGTTTTAATGCTTACCCCAAGAAGCATTACTTATTTCTTATTACTTATATCTTTCTACTACTGATTCCTCTCTATTCAACCAAGCATCTGACTAGCCTTCCTCATAGCTTTGTTACATTTCTTACTTGCCTTTCAGTCACCTGAAATAGTGACTCCTATTTTAGATCCCTTTCCTCCTCAGTAGTTTTCCAGTATAGTGCCATTAATACTATTTACCCTTTGGGTTTTTGAGACCAAGTGCATGATTTAGCATTTTTTTTTTGCATTAAACTGTAGTAGCCATGCGTTTGAGCATCCCTCTAGTCTACCTAGATCCACAATAATTTTTTTCACCCCTCCTGTGTGTGTAATGTTGCATACTTTTGTGTCATCTGCAAAAATGCCATTTGCAGTGTCCCTAACAGAGATATTAAGGTATCCAAGTACAGATCACTGGGGTACACCAGTTGTAACCTTTCCCTCCTGAGATTGCACTTAATTTACTACAACTCTGTTTCTTAACATGCAACCAAGTTCTTACTGCGACTAATTGACCCACCTGGGGCTATTCAGTTGGTCCTGATGCTGGCAGGTGAAGCAGAATCCGTGATAACCAGCCCTATCAGCCCCATTTTTTTTCACAAAAACATATACAGTAGGTCCAGGAAACTATTATTATTATTATTTTTATTATCCCTTACTTATATGGCACCACAAGGGATCTGTAGCACCCAGTTACAGAGTACGTAAACAAGCAAAGCAAGAAAAAACTTACAGATCAAGACTATACAGGACAAGTACAGGGTATTTAAACATAGCTGCATCAGCAGATGACACTGAAATAAGTATAAGGGTGGCAGAAAACAAAAGGATTTAGTATGAGGGAGTATGAGAAGGAAAGGCACATGAGGGATCCTACTGTATGTATTTTCGCATGAAAACGGGGTTATTTTTTGCACAAAAAAATTAGGTATAATTAAATAGCTCGAAGTGAAACATCCGGGAAATATCTTGATATACCCACTTTGTGCAATTTTTTTTAACTGAATGCCCCCCCTTTAGAATCCAATCCTATGCTTCTGAGTTTATTTAGCAATAAATTTGTTTGGCATGATCTACCCCCAGGAAATCCATGCTGTTTGGGTTCATGTAAATTTGCTGTATTTGAGATGTTCAACAATTCTTACTTTTAATAGTGTTTCCATCAATTTCCCTACTACTGATGTAAGGCTTATGGTCGGTATTTGCTTGCCTCTTCCTTCCACTTTTGTGCAGTGGGAGTACCTGAGCTATTTCTCTAGTCCTCTGGTATTTCTGCTGTAGCTAGCAACTGGTTAAATAATTGTGTTAATGGTGTTACCAAAAGACAAGCAAAGTCACTGAAAATCTGCAATTTTCATATCCAGCAGCTCAACACATTTACCCTTATATAAGTATTTGAGTGGAGATTAAGCTATATCAAGACATTATTGTATAATCAGTTTTGTGTTACAAAGGTTCAAAAACCAATAATTAAAAGGGGAACTTTTATATAGCATTTAATTTATGGCAGTCAAAGTGTCAACTTTGGTAATATACATCAAGATATATCTAAAATTAAAGTAATTAGTAGTTCCTACTTTCCTACATCATTGAACAACACCTTCAATAAGATGTTGTAATATTATAAGTACGCATTGAAATCATTAAACTGATGCTTACTCCATCAGTATAATATTTTTTTATGCAGAAACTATATTACTGATAATATCTTCAGACAGAAATGCTGTACCTTGGTATTTTCTGTCACTCCTTTTGAATCTTTCCAATATTGATTTTATTTATTTTGTTTTAAAATAAATGCAGTATGGTACAGTGGAGACAATGGATCAGGCTAGTTTGCAATAGTTTCATTCCTTATTGTTATCTCCAAGAATGACAGACATCTCTCCATTTTTCCAGCATGTTTTTAATGTGCCTATCCCCAATGCTTTCAGTTCATTTTGTTTAATAAAACACATTACATCTACTTCAGGTTAGTACATAATTGCCATGACAAATCTTGAACAGCAGATAGTACTTGAATTGTATTTGTACAGCTTCATGAGCAATAAAAGGCTATGAACTACTATACCACTTACATATTCCAAGCTGGACCTAAGCATGTCTTAGACAATAGAAATCATGGGGGATTACAGCCTTGTATGCAATGATTGAAAAACATTCTGTTGCCATCAAGGTCATGACCAAATACATATTCTGAGGCTTGAGCAAACCACTCAGGTCAGATAAACCAACAGTACTTAAATATGAATCTGAATTGTTAATTCAGCTATGGTTTTCTTTCCTTTGTGTACCTGTTTGCAAAGAAATACAGCAGGATTTTAAATTTGTTTATGAAAGTGAACTGAATATTTTCTAAATTGCTGCAGTTTTTAATTCATAACCATTTAGTTGCCTGTAGTTATCCAATTTGAATATCCAACAAAAATCCTCAGACTTCTTTTTAATGAAAATGTAGTGCGACATTTGTTTATTTTGATGTATAATTTAAAGAAGCTGAAATATACACGTAACTAATTATAAGTGGTATTGCTAGGGGTTCACATTAGCAGTATCCCTGCATACTACAAGAGGGTGGTCTTCAGTTTGCCGGCGGCCGGGCTACCGATGACCAGCATACCGGCAACGGAATCCCGACGGCCAGCATACCGACAGCTTTCCTCCCTCTTGGGGGTCTATGACCCCCCTGGAGGGAGAATAGATAGCGTGGAGCGCGTAGCTCGCCACCGTGCCCGCAGCGTGACGATCGCAGCAAGCCCGCAAGGGGCTCATTTGCGCTCACACAGCTGTCGGTATGCCGGCGGTTGGGATTCCGGCACCGGTATGCTGGCCGCCAGGAGCCCGACCGCCGGCATAACATACTACACCCACTACAAGATGCAGCTCTTCCTCCCTGGGCTTTGCTAGTTGTGTAATAGACATCCGCCAAGCCAAATCAGTTATGAAAGCCATCTTTAAATGACAGTGGAGAGCATGTGAGCAGGAGGACAATAATGAGCTGCATGTGTAGACCTAACTGTATATAGAAATCAAATAGGAAGCCAACTTAAGAGTTTGCCGTGGGACTCCAAGCCTCTAGTTATGCCACTGGTTAGAAAAAAGGGTTATAGATTAATAACAAATTTGCTCAACAAATGAAATGGTGACATTTAATATTAAAGGACGTTATTGTGTAACAGCCATCAAAACATTATAATATAATGATGAACACCACACTATAATCCCAAACAGGAAAATGAACTGTGGTAGCACGCGGCAATTGGTAGTCTTAAAAACAGTTCATATATGTTTGTAACCTGTTCCACCAATTATAAACTCAATTTGACAAGTGACAACCAATAAGGGGGTCAATTCTATTCACTGACAGTTGAATAGCGCCGGGAGTTTGCTCCCGAGGCTATTCAATTCAGCTCCAGTTAAGCCGGGGATGGCCCGTTCTCGCCGACTAAACAGGTTGAATTGTCGGGAGAACCGGCATTCTCCGACTTAACTCCCCGGCGCGAGGCTGATTCCTGACAGAATCAGCCTCGCGCTGGCCGCGCGGCAGCACTTTTGTCAGGCTTCTTCTCTCCTCCCCCGGGGATGAGAAAAGAATTCCCGACAATTGAGGGTCACTCGTCGCTGTATTGAATAGTGCCGGGAGCAAACTCCTGGTGCTATTCAACTGTCAGTGAATTGAATCGACCCCATGGAGAGTAAAGAGCAGTAGGACAAGGATCTTAAAAGGAGATGGTCTAATCCTGTATCTTAAAGTAAATCTCAATCTTATAGATAATTTTGAGATTTATTTACAGGAGGCTTATACAAAAGAAACAAATTTGCAGATGCCTTTAGCTCTTTGCAACTCCATTTGTCAAGAAGGCAAGTATAAACACACATGCAAGAACCATATCAAACAGCATGTTCACCTTTGACCAATACTTTGACACAGATGTAACATCTCATGAATGTCAGAGTTAACAATGTTTATACATTGATGCATCCAAGTCAAGTAAAATTGTCTTTCTCCGATTTCTAATCTTGTTTCTCTCTGGCCATATGTTCTGTGTGCTTGTAACTACGACATTGTGGAGAAAGAGACACTGGTCTCTAAACAAAAGACCCAGTTTACCATACAGAAATATACTTTTGTTCTGTCCGCAGGTAAGGAGCATACTCTCCACTGAGGGGGAGTGCTCGCTCACCTACTTGGACTCAGAGCACACTCTTAAAAAGCAGAGGTGTCCAGGTTGTTTCCATGAGGCAACAGCCATGCAAAGAAGCTGGTGCTGAAGTATTAATACCTAAGCCATCTTGCACAATTGACAAGGCCAGCCTGAAATACACACCCTTTGATGCTAAGGCTCCTTCACCACCTAATGTGTCACTCAGCAGAGAAGCAGCATCACTAAAGGCAGCCTCAAATTAGGAGACAAGAGGCCTCTTATTCCACTACTACAGTATTTGGAAACTTCCACTGTATTCAGACTTAAATAATATCTATAGGTGAAGACTTTCTGAAGCTTTATTTTTCAGAGGCAAAGTAGAGTATTATAAAACTTCATGAAATCATCAGCAATTAGAATGTTGTAATGAGTTCATTCTTTTTAGAGTAAATGTTTATGAAATCTACAAATCATGGTGTTGTATTGTGAATTAATTAGGATACTATTGCTC
This sequence comes from Pseudophryne corroboree, assembly GCF_028390025.1. NCBI lineage: Eukaryota > Metazoa > Chordata > Amphibia > Anura > Myobatrachidae > Pseudophryne > Pseudophryne corroboree. The sequence continues at coordinate 512,883,986 of NC_086447.1, forward strand.
TTATTACAATAAATATGATTTACGTTTTCTTAGATACAGAAAAAAAATCTGTTAAAAGTCTTCTTAGTCTTAAGAATGTTATGTCATTTATATCCTACCAACTCAATGTATCTTTTATAGGAACAAACAATTATACTAATTCTACCTGATGATTAGGTTGAGATCCTTATTTATAGAAACCTTTTTTTTTTTTACTATATTTGATCTTAATTATGTCTCTGGAAAAAAACTTTAGCAATTGATAACTTAATAACATTCTACAGATGTATATACTTATATGCAATGAACTTTGTTGGGCATTGGCAGTGTATTTTTGACATCATAAATTAACATGCATATCATGGGAAATGAAAAAAAAAAAGGGAAAACAGCCTGTAACTAAAAAAACTGGCAAAATAATATGGTTAATATTGGTTAACATTCTAGATATCTATTAATGGGGGTAATTCAGAGTTGATCGTAGATGTGCTAAATTTAGCACATATACGATTATTTACTCTGACATGCGGGGGGACGCCCAGCACAGGGCTAGTCTGTCCCGCATGTCAAGGCGGCGATGCTTTTGTACCTGACGAGTAGCTCCCTACCTACACAGGGAGTTACCCACCGGGTTGCAGTGGCTGTGTGTGACATCATGCAGCTGCCGCGGCCCGCCCCCTCAATGGTCCGGACCCGCCTCCGTTGTCCAGACCACACCACGCCAACGGCGTTCTAACGCCGTTGGCTCGCCCCCTCCAGCCCCGCATCCACCTCTGCCTGTCAATCAGACAAAGGCAATTGCAGCCAGTGAGATGCTGATAGCATCTCACTGGGCTCCCGGGGTGTGCATGCGTAGTGCGGCTACTGCACGTGCGCACTCCACAAAGTAATTCAGACTGCGATCACTGCTGAGGCAGCGATCCAGTCTGAATTACACCCAATGTCTCAAATATATTTGGCGCTCATAATAGCTTTTAATTGGCATATTTTTCTAAAAATACCTGTAACTCCCACCTGCAATGTATACACCTGTCCCATACAACACATCCATATACTGTACCTGTCTTTTAAACCATTATTCTGCACTTTGCAGAATTTTACCCCAATAATGACATTGGTTCTGAACCAAGTCCCGACAATTTTACCTTAACATAGTGTGACAATCTGGGGTATTTAGATAGGCATAGTGTATAGTGGTGCAGTGTTTAGGTGCTAAAATCGGGGTCAGTATGAAGCTTTTCAAATTTAAATAAATTAAATGGAGCTTGACTACCAGCAGGGCCAGGACATTAATGCCCACCTGAGGAATGCAGTGGAAGGAGCTCATGCTTAAGGGGTGTATGCAGTTACTACAAGGGGTGTGGCCACCCACCACAGACACTTGTCCAGCCATTAGAGACCATGAAACTGACCATCTAATAGAGTTACAATGTATAATTTGACTACATAGCCTGGAATCTGACATCAGAGGAATGAGTGTGGGGGGGGGGGGGGGGAAACAACAACAAAACACCCCAGTGGGGCCCACCGGGGATTTTCCCACTGTACCCCTGGGGCCCCTCCAACCTGACACCATCTAGCTTGATATTGCCACACAAGCTATTTTCTCTGGCTTACACATGCTCTGAAGCTGTGAGAAAAATAAGTTTTGTTAAGTCCTATAGAAATGACTGGACTAAAATGCTCATGCCCAACTGGATAACAAAACTACAGCAGCTGGCCACAATGTCTCAATCTGCAAGGAAAAACAAATTAACGTGCCTAATTGCATAGGTTCCTATGTGTTATTAGTAATGCTCAGTATAAAGACAGTATAAAGGAATAGATGACAAGGTTGCTCAGTAATATATTCTGGTATCTGTCTCTGTGGTGCCTGTACTTGTCTCTTGATAGTAGTGGGGTGTCCTGCAGAAGTCAGCTCAGGAAATCCTTATGCTCTAATACTATAGATTTGATGAATTTACACCTACCCCTTTCAACAACAGAATGATACTACAGATGATTAGCAAACGATATTTATACTTTGCATTTATCAGTAACTTTTAGCTTAGAGATCTACAATAAGTCTGACCATAGAATTATCCTCCACCCTCACACTCTTTAGAGTTTATTATACCAAAAATATCCATGCTTAGACTAAACTTTAATCTTTTCAAAATAATTTATAAACAAACAAATTTACTTAGTGCAGTTTAAGATATCATACAATTAATCCTAAACCAAATTCAAACACTCACATTCCACCTCACTCACACACAGTAAACAATTTAGTTACTACTGTAGTGCAATATGATGCAGTATTGAGGGGAAGACAAATCAAGCCTTGGCAGAGATATAGTGGAGAAGTTGTCCAAAGCACTCAATCAGCTTTGGGAATTTCAAAGGATAAATAAATTACTTTCTGTATAAGCTAATTGGTGGATTTGGGAAATTTATCTACTTTATCTCTCTTCAAGGCTTGATAGATCTCCTGCCAAGTTTCTAGTAACGTCAGTCAATTATAGCCATTATTGCACTGTTTCACATCTGGTAAATAGTTAAACATGGGTGTATATTAGTTAAGTTGCATTAGAAAATTTTGGGAGTGATTCAACTTGCAATGCTGCTGAATTGGTTTTGTGAGGAAGTGAAGTTGGCTCAAACTACAAAGCTTGAAGCAAGTAGACCAGCTAAACCGAATCTGAAAATGAAGACCTCTGTAGAGAGGGAACTTCAACCTGTGCTGATGGAACATGTTGTAATTGTTCATCATGTTTTCAAGGCACAAAAAGTGGATGCTCGTGAAGATCCGAGATATATGAGTTTTATTGAAGTGGCAGAGAGACATCAAAGCTAGGAAATTCATTTTGTTGATCAGTGGCATAAACATCCAAGTGTGTTATGTGGAGTGAGTCCAGAATCTGAGAGTGGCCCTTACCAGTAAGTCCTCTGACATAAAGTTAAGGTTTGAAGATTATGATGCTGGTGGCACTCAGGATAGTAGTGACTCTTTGAAAGAATATGAGTTACCAATGAAGTATGCTACTAGCCAGTATCAGCTTCAAGGCTGAAAATTAAAGATGTTTCAAGCAAAAGTTGGCCAATGGGCGTGCCTTTAAGGGGTTCAAGCAAGAAAAAGCTTTATTATGTAAAAAAAAAACAAAGAAAAAATGTTCTTTGTCTGAACCAGCAAATTCTTTGGAAAAGAACTTGCTTGATTTGATGCAGTTGACAAGAATGATAATGAATTATGTCATTTTGGGAAATATTACTTTACGTTTTTAATGCCTGACAAGATACCCAAGGATTAATCACAAGTGTTTTGTATAGAAAGCAAGAAGTACAAGTGGTACTGTACCATAAAGTAAGGAAAAAAGTTAGAAAAAAAACTCTGGAACTTGGAGAACGAGACCCTCAGAGATCACAAGAGTCTGGATAATCTTGGATGTGGTGGATTGCCCTCATGAGAAGAGTGAACATAGAGTTTGCCATGAGACTGCCTCATCCCATGTCACTTATCCCAGATATTTTGAGTTGTTGATGGGGTTATGTGGTAGAATTAAGCTAAGTGGTGATGGTGAGCCACAGATTTTGTGGAGCAGGAGGGATTCCTAAGGACTACCTTGTTGAGACAAAGCCCAGGTGGGGCTGGAGCAGACACATAGTCCAATTGGGACTACAGTCATTTCTCAGTATGCTTAGAGGTTACTTAGGGTTAGGAGGCCAGTGCAGACCTGCATGTCGCAGCATGGGCTACCTTTCCCAGTGGATAAACTGTGCTTTTGGAGCTGTGGAATCAGCCAAGCCAGGCTGGAGCCTGTGTTAACTGCAAGAAAGCAGGCCAGACTGTGAGACTGTATATGTGAGCAGCTGTGGTAGCCAAACCAAGACAGACTGGCGCCAGTGATATACCTGTGAAATTTTTTTAGAGACTTTATTTGCAGACTAGCTCAAGGTTAGTCAGGGGCAAAGCAGTAAGTTAGTGCCCTGAATGGGGGCTAGGTTGTTTGTTATTTTCTGTTCATTTGCAATGATTTCTGCTAGTAAAGCTTTATTATTGTATTTGATTTATTCACCTGAAAAGCTGTCTTTGTATCCTGATTAAGACACTATACCAGCACAGCGGACTGGTACCAGAGGATAACTGCAGATGAAACTGTACTGAAATAAGAGATGAACAGTAGGCTGAACCGGACTGGAACCAGAGATAAACAGCAGGATGCATCAGACTGGAACCAGATGATAACAGTAGGAGAAACTGAACTGAACCAGAGGAGAACAGCAGGTGAAAGAGGACTGGAACCGGCTGAGACAATGCAGGCTTGGACCATAGAAACAGCAGTGAGCTGCAGAGTGAAGGTAACAGCCTCACAGGTAGCCATATGGAAGCGGCTTGCACAGATCCCAGGAGCACTGGTTGTGGTTCAGGCAGCAGATAGGAATCAAAAGGTACACACTGTAGAGCAGGCATTCCCAACCACGGTCCTCAAGGCACACCAACAGTGCAGGTTTTAGTGATATCCAGGCTTCAGCACAGATGGTTAAATCAAAATAACTGAGCTACTAATTAAGTCACCTGTGCTGAAGCCTGGATATCACTAAAACCTGTACTGTTGGTGTGCCTTGAGGACCGTGGTTGGGAATGCCTGCTGTAGAGTGAGTTCACATAGGAGGAAAGAACCTTGTTCTGACAGAGTGCTGGTATCAGGGTGCAGCTTTAAATAGGGTGCTCTTGCGGAGTATAGTAGGACCCACGCATGTAAGTGCATAGGCTCCTACATGGCTTGATGGATCTGGACCAAACTTGGTACACATACTCTTCATTACCCAACTTAACATACTGGCAGGATGTAAACAAAAAATCCACCCCTTTTTAGCCAGGGCCACATGTATTATCTTTTTATATATAAAATTCTGTTTGTCCGGTTATGCATTCAGACACCTCTGCACCAATTGGGATGAAACCAACGTGAGGTGGTCAACTTGGATCCCGGGCAGGTTTTAGGGGGGGTTAGTGTCTCAGTCGGACCTCAGTCAGACCTCATGGCGGAATACACCAAGCAGAACTTTGACCCAGGGAGCCTGTTGTGGGTCTTCCACTGTATGGATTTGAAAGAAAACTTAAATGAAATGTAATAACTGACAGAAATGACCATAATTTAATGACCTGACATAACTGACTGAAATAACCATAAATCAATGAAGTAAAACAGTGTTAATTTTGTCAACAAAATTTTTTACTAAAATTATTCATTGACTACATCAGGGGTGGGCAATTATTTCAGCTGAGGGGCCACTTGACACTTTCTTGTCAGTATCCGAGGACCACACATAAAATAGCAGCCCCCCCCACGTGCCAAAAATATAGGGACGTGGCTTCATGTGGAAGGGGCATGGCCAAAAAAATAATACAGATTCATATTAGGCTGCTCAATAGTCTCCATTATTCAAATTGCGTCACACAGTAGCGCCACTTACACACATTACACCAGGTAGAGCCCCTTTTACACACATTATGGCAGGTAGAGCTCCCTTATACACAGTATGGACGGTAGAGCCCCCTTTTTACACAGTACGGAAGGTAGAGCTCCCTTTAACAAATTACAGCAGGTAGAGCCGCCTTTTATACATTAACATTTTATTTGGGATAATCATTGCGCAGCAAGCAAATTATCCAGTGTCTTATGGCCACTGGGGAAATGTGTGACACAGTGATAGAACACGGGGGTGTGACACAGTGACAGAACATGGGGGGGGGGGGTGACAGTGTGACAGAACACTGGGGTGACAGTGACAGAACACTGGGCTGTGACACAGTGACAGAACACTGGGCTGTGACGCGGTGACAGAACATGGGGGGTGACACGGCGACAGAACATGGGGGGTGACATGGTGACAGAACATGGGGGGCTGACATGGTGACAGAAAACTGGGGTGTAACACGGTGACAGAACATGGGGGGTGTGACATGGTGACAGAACACTGGGGGGTGACTTGGTGACAGTACATGGGGGGGTGACATGGTGACAGAACACGGTGGGGGTGACACAGTGACAGAACACGGGAGGGGTTGGTACAGCGAGAGCTAA